>NC_051154.1:224104074-224184073 GCF_013339745.2 Dermacentor silvarum | reverse complement strand
GGCTTGCACAACGCTCCGTGCCTGGTTGGAAAATGAGGACAGGGACCACTAATGGCGATGAGTGGATCTCTCTACACTTCCAAGTCGCCTCTTTTACATCAACACCATCAACAGAGTCTAGTTTCTTGTCAATACTGGCACAAAGGTCAGTGTCCTACCCACAAATTCTGTTGACCTCACCCTTACCCTGATTCATTATCTTCAAGCAGTGAATGCTACGAGCATTCCTGTGCACCTACGCAAAGCACTGCTTGTAAGCCTCGGCCTGTGCTGATCATTCCGTTGCATTTTCCTCGTTGCCAACGTAAGCCACGCCATACTCGGAGCAGATTTCCTTTCTCACTTCTCTTTTCTGGTTGAAATGGCCCGAAAGAAAATCCTCAATTCCAGCACTGGTCTCTCAGTCAGGGGTACTTCTCGCATCTACCCGTTCACTTTTACTCATGTGCCAGTTCCAGCACCATGCAGGGATTTGCTCCCGAAATTTCCCTCTATGACCGCTGTACCAGACAGGACTAGGCCTGTGAAGCATGACGTCATCCATCATATCGTCACAAACGGCCAGCCGACCTATGGCATGCCATGTCGCCTTGCTCCCGAAATCTTCCGCATTGCACGTCAGGAGTTCGAGCCCATGGTTGAGATCGGATTTGCACGCCACTCATCAAGCAGCTGGTTGGCGCCCTTGCACATGGTTTCGAAAAAAAGTGGGGACTGGCGGCCCTGGGGGGATTACTGCGCCCTAAACTTGACAACTGTTCCGTACTGCTACCCATTGCCAAACATACAAGACTTCACGATGGACTTGCGTGGATGCACAGTATTCTCTATGCTCGATCTCGAGAAGGTATACCATCTAATTCCCATTGCTCCAGATGATGTTCCTACAACCGCCATTGCCGCCCCATTCAGGCTGTTTAAATTCACCTGCATGCCCTTTGGCCTTAGAAACACCGCACAAAGTTTTCAACGCTGCATTGATGTCATCCTTCGAGGCCTGCCGTTCGTGTTCGCCTACATGGACGACATCCTGGTCGCCAGTGACTCACCTTCCAAACACCTTCGATACCTGCGCGTCCTCTTCAAGTGTCTCACAGAGCATGGCCTGATCATCAACGTGGCCAAATGCGAATTGGGCATTCCATCCTTGGAGTTCTTGGGTCACTTGGTTGATGCCAGCAGCATTCGTCCCCTTCCCTCCAAGGTCAAAGCCATCACTTAATTACCACGCCCAGAATCGCTGCGTCAACTATGCTGCTTTCTGGGACTCGTGAATTATTACCGGCGTTTCATACCTCGATGTGCCGCCATTGTCCAACCCCTCGAGATGCTGCTTCAGACAACCAAGTCAACTTCACCTTTCTTTGCTTGGTCTGCCGTCTCCAATGTCGCCTTCATTGCCATGAAGGAGGCCCTCTCGTCAGCACCTCTTATGGTGCAACCAGAGCACGCGTCATCGCAGATGCCTCGTGAAAATTGCGTTTTGGAGGAGTTTGGAGCAAACTAAATTTTATTTTGGAGCAATTTAGAGCAGATAAATGTCCTTTTGAAGCAGCTTGGAGCCGGCCAATCTGAATTTCAGTGAAATGGGATATCGCAACGCACTTCGAAACCACAATGAAACACAGAATAAACAGACACGAAGCACGCAGTCGAAGCGCGCTTTGTAGCTATAGCGTACTAGAATATGGAAGAGTGGGTCGAGTAGCGGCACGGCGCATGCTTTCCTGTAAAGCAGAAAACATTGGTGGCACTACGATCGAACTCGAACTATATATTCCTGTGCCGATGCTCATGATGCGCCGATGCTCATAGCGGAAAAGCTGCCATTCTCAATTTTCAATTTCACTTCTCTCGTCATAATGGGGAGGCCGCGTGTAATGCACACTCCCGAGGAGCAACGCGCCTAGGAAGAGCTACGATGCGAACAAAGACGAGAATGTGATCAACGGCGGCTAAATAAATAGTGCGTGTTCGTGCATATATGCGCGCGTGTGTGTGCGTGTCACCGATGATCAAGACCACCGATCGAGAATAAAAGGGTGCGCGCGCCTTGCGTCGTGAAGACCGCTGCCGCCACTCAAGGCAACAAAATATGTTAACTTTCATCAAAATTCTGTGTCACCTCTGTGTCGTGTGCTAAACATCTTCGTTGGTCCACCTCCACAAAGTGGAATGGCTCATGATTTTTTAAATCCGCTCGCTGTTCGAGGCCACTGCCGGAGCACACATGCCTAAGCTGTTCTGGCGCAGCACGGCGTAATTTCGTTCAATTCTCTGTGTTTGGCGCAGAAATTTGCGTTTGTATCAAAATTGTGCAATTGGCGCAGGAGTCCCACCCCTGTTGGTGGTATCCTCCAGCAGTTCCTCAGCAGTCACTGGCGACTGCATCGTTTCTTTTCTCAGAAAACTAACACCAACAGAGCGATGACACAGTGCATTCGGACGCACACTCCTTGCCGCCTACCTGACGGTGAAGCAATTTCGGTATTTCTTCGAAGAACGACCCATCTTTATTTTAATCGATCACAAGCCTCTAACTTTCTTTCACATCCGCCCGCACTACTTACAGAACTTGTGAAATTTGTCATCTGGTATTCCTGTCCGAGTTCGCAACAAATATTTAACGTAAAAGGTGCAGACAACATTCCTGTTGACACCCTCAGTCCCATCTGCAAGCTGAGCCCAACGCTAACTTCACACTCTAGCAGTTTGTGGATTTACAAGAATGAGACAAAGACCTACAAGCTCTCCTGTTGTCGAATTCCTCGTCTCCCGATCTGAAGAAAATGTACTTTCCAGACTCCTGCAAGCATAACATCTGTGACGTAAATGTCGGTTTCGGCTGTGAACGTCCTTACATGCCTCCACCACTACGCTGACTTGTTTTCGACCGATTTCACTCACTTTCACACCTGGGCTTTCGTGCATTACAACACCTGATTGCGGACCGTTTCGTGTGGCCAGGAATGAACAGTGACGTATGCAATTGGGTGCACCCCTGCCTGGCTTGCCAACAGCGCAAAGTGTCACGAAATCCTTCAGGCAAAGTTCACTGTCCCCGATTCACTGTCACTGGCCCTGTGGTGGCTCCCATGGACAGACAAAGATGAAGTCTCTAGAGCAGCAGCAGCAGCAATAAAGCAGGCTGGCTTTCACTCTGACAAGAGTTTGTGTTCTGTGAGCCTCGTCTCTACTGTTTCAAACCCTATTACCTCAGCACGGAAGCCTGATGCGCTGCCCACTGACTACCCAATGACCCAGCTAGGCAAAAAACAGTCAGATACAAGCGTACAACATAGATACAAGCATAGACACAAACGTAGATAGATTGTTGGCCCCCGGAAAGTGCGTGAAGTACCTTAAAAATTCTAATGCATTACATTTAGTAGGACGTTCTGGCGGGCTAGTTGGTTCATAGCTTTTAGACGTTTATAAACTGCGCAAA
The DNA here is from genome assembly GCF_013339745.2 of Dermacentor silvarum. Lineage (NCBI taxonomy): Eukaryota > Metazoa > Arthropoda > Arachnida > Ixodida > Ixodidae > Dermacentor > Dermacentor silvarum. Next base: position 224,180,625 of record NC_051154.1, on the reverse strand, counting down.
AAAACGAAGACACAAGAAAGAAAACACACACGCTGTGGTGTCGTGTGTGTTTTCTTTCTTGTGTCTTCGTTTTTTTGCGCAGTTTATAAACGTCTAAATAATGCATTACAACCATGCGGCAAAGCTGACTTTAAGAAATCAGCTGCCACTGCGCAACACATATCAGACCCTTGCCAATTTTTCTTGCTAAAAAATTAGGCACACATTATATTTCTATTTTGTTTAGGAGCTTTAATGTTATTTCTACGTTAGTTTTCTACTTTGCACAGATAGAAAGCTGGCAGGCGTTTGATTCGGGTGATAGAATCAGGGAAATACTGCCAAATGAATCAGCAGCGTGCTTTGACGTTTTTTTTCTACATCTTGTTTAATTTGGCCCGCCGAATAATTCGATCAATTTCGTTGGTCCCGTCAGGGTCGAATTAACAGAAGCCGACTGTATAACGTGCGCAGAATGAATGTTTTACTTATAGGGGCCCAGACACCCTTTAAGAAATGTGTGGAATGTATCTGGTATTAACCCTTTGACTGCCAAATTTTTTTTTTTAACTGCTACAGAGCCTCTGCCGTTTTTTTTAAAGGGGCCCTGAGCCACTTTTTAACAAAGTGGAGAAAGGCATTAGAAGTGAAAATAGGCTATTTCAGAACAAATTTGCCGCAAAAAGTACTTCAATGCATTCAGCAGAAGCGGAGTTACTGGCAATCAAACACGGCCTCCACTGTACTACCGTTCCTTCTTCAATGCCTTGCACTGCGAAGGCTACGGCGGAGTGGGGCAGGGCCACAACGCTCCGCCTTCGAAATGTCACCGTGGCATGCAGTTCAAATTTCATTTTGGATGTTAATGTAGACGCCACGACTACCGATTTTGGTGCCTACGACGCACTAAATGTAAGCCTAACGCGGTTGTCCTCAGCGAGCCGCAGTGCGCTTCGCCAGTGGACTAGTGGCAGCACCCCGCGGCGGCCGTGGTGTAGCCGACCTGCAGCTACCAATAGCAGCCACGTATGGGAATGTGCTTTATTACAAAATAAGGCACACAGAAAAATATGAGGATCATGGCTTCTGTTAAACGAGAGCGTTTGAGAGAAAGGTGACTTTGCGCTCCGCTTGCGAGCTCCATACACCGCGTATGACAGCAAAACTTGGCTGAGAATGGTTCACAGCAGCGTATGCTACCAGCGGACTATGTTATTTCACCAAGCCCGAGGGGTCGTTCAGGGCCCCTTTAAATGTGTGTGTTCAGTGGACATCTCATGCTAGACAGAAGCTGGTGTTTCGTTGCCACTTTCTCTTAATTCAGCATTCATGAACATGTTCATAAATTCCTCCGTCTGTCATAGTATGGACGAAAATACCACATTAGTGATGGTCCCAACTGCCTTTCTGATACTCAGTCATGGCTGTTATTTTTTTTTTCTTCTTAGCTGTTGTTGGCTCAGCAGACATTTCATGCTACATAGAAACTGGTTCTCCATCATCGATCTTTTTTGTTTCAGATTAATATTTCATCAAGTACTCATAAATAAATGTCCTCATGTGTCAACGTGCAGACGGACCTGCCACACTGGTTTGCCATGGCTACCCTGCCATGACAGAGCGACAAAGCAACGACAAGCAACGCTCCACCTGCAGGAAAATATAACTCGCACGGTTTTTGTGTGCTTAGATGACCTCTCCATAGATAGCACAACAGGTACATTGTTATTTTTTTACACGAGTTGCTTCTCGAGAGGCAGGGAGTGCGCTGAAAACACGAAATGCATATGCTTGAGAGAGGCAGGGCCTGTGCAAGGGTGACTGCCTTAGTTATATCAGGACTGGCAAAGTGTTACTTCATGCATCTCCTACAACAAAAAATTACTGAATGAAACTTAAATTAGTGGTGTTATTAGCAATTGAATGTCACCCCTGCCACAGTTTCACAGCCTTTCCCGCCTTTTATCATTTCTTCTGTGCCAAAAGCAATGCTGACACAGAGCTGGGCAGAGTAATGCCCACAATGTTCCACCCAACTGTATGCAGCAGCGGGTGGAGGTTTGGAATCAGTGCAGTGTTACGGCTTCCCACAGCCTGACGACGTTACTGCCTTATCAGTGAAAGTTCCATTTCATTTCTGCACACCAAGCTACAGCTGTTGGCATATTTTGGCACATTTCCCCCAAAACTCATAAGTACTCTTGCTAAACGTTGTAGTTGACACACCCCATTTTCAATATACTTGTGTGCATTTTACTCAACTGCACGTTAAAACAGCCCAGTGAAGGGCGTGTAAAACTTGCTACAAATAAAGAATGATCAGCAATTTAGAACTAAGAAAGGACTATATACTGAGACAATTCCATAGCACCTGCACAGAATTCACAGTTCTATCAATTGAAGGGCAGGAGGTGTTTTGTGCAAAATTGGACTCTGACTGCATCTACAGGAATATTTGGCTCAGGTGTTCATGACGGCACTGTTTAGCAATGGGCAAGATTTGTTTGACACGTTGTTGCAGGGTTAAGCACTGAAGCTAGCTACCATGGCAACATCAAAACGTGTCTGCGTGGCTATGCACAGTTACGTGTATACAACCTTGAACTTCAAGGATGCCAGACGTGCCTTGCTCGCTCTGAAATGCACCACTCAAATGCATCAGACAGGACTGACACATTCTGAACATAACCATCATACAGGAGTTTTAGGACATTCTAAGCCACATGCACAGACTCACATGACCCAGGTCACACTATATAGAGGATATTCAACTTTTCTACGCAACCTTTTCCAAGCAAAAGTGCAACAACACAAGACTATGAGATGCCTGTAAAATAAGCAAATTATGAAAGTTGTTCATGATGACATACAACTTATAACATAATATGTAGGACTAAGTGAACAAAAGGAATGGCTATTGTACTGCACAAAATAAGCAAAATTAACTAATTAATCTCTCTGCACTTAGGAACACTCACCCAGCTAACACAAACCCATCTGGAGGTTTTCGTGATTTGCTGAGAACAATAATGTCAGAAACTGCTTCACCAGCAGAGTCCCTTGCAACCATCTTGTAACAAAGGAGCTTTTTCTTCATGGCACGCTGATCTGTAAAACAAAATACTCAACTTGACAGCAAAAAAAAAAAAAAAAAAAAAAATAATGTTAATGACCAACAATATACCTGTATCTTTTGTAGAATTCATGACGATATGGCCGTCAGGTGGGACCTCCTTGTCAGCCACAACCAACAAAGACTGAACACATTCTGCATGCTGTAAAGAAGGTAAAAAAAAAAAAAAGCCCTATCAAATGATGTAAGAGCTAACTTTGCCAAGTGGCAAGCGCAAAAAAAAAAAAAAAAAAAAAAAATGAGGAAAAAGGGATTTCTCACTTAAGTTTTCTTGACAACCTTTACACCTGTTTCAATATTATACACAGAGATGCTACTTCAAACCTACCTACAAAAGATTCATTTATAATGCTGCTAAAAAATCACAACCTATCCCACACCAACAAGTAGGTGTGGGCATGAACACTTCATGCTTACACCATCAATTGCCACCTTCCTCATTATAATTGAACACTTAAGTGGCTTCATCACATTTGCAATGTTGCCATGTCCACCTAAGCCTCAAAATGCAATGAATGGTTTGAAAAGATGCGGGAAAAGCACCCTGTGAGTGACGCGAGAAGGACGACAGCATAGACAGAGGATGGTTAGCATGCAGAATTACCTGAAATGATGGGGTTCACAGAGCATGAGTTGTGCAGCACATGCCCATCAAATTGGTATGTCGATCAGTTTGATGGCCATCCTTGTACAAACGTAATGAACAGCAAAGCATGTGCGGCCAGTGCACTGTGTTCCATATAAGGACTTCTTTCTCTTTTTTACTTTCTTTCTGGGGTTTCACACCAAAACCACTTATGATTATGAGGCACGCCGTAGTGGAGGGCTCCGGATTAATTTTGACCACCTGGGATTCTTTAACGTGCACGCAAGCACACGTGCGTTTCTGCATTTCGGCTCCAGCGAAATGCGACCGCCGCAGCATTAAAACAATAAAACAGTTTCTCGAACTCACTACTGCAGCATCTGCACCCTTGGAAGACCACAAGATCTCGCTGCCATACTCCATGTAGTCCACACTATTGCCGTGGACTACACACACACACACACACACACACACACACACACACACACACACACACACACACACACACACACACACACACACACACACACACACACACACACACACACAAGACAGCGCAGCTGACCACCCAGAGGACAAGCACAAGAACCCGTTTTCTTTCGAGACGAGACAGCATTCCAATCTTTTCACTGCTAGACAAAAATTGCAATCCCATGTATCTACTGGGATTATATTCTCATCCTCTCGTTGGAATTATCATTGCTTCTGTTTTGCTTCGACTTAGTTTCAGAGAGTGACTGACATGTGCCCTCTTCATCTAATTCATGCTGGGCATTTTGCAAGCAGCCGTAACCTGTCCGAACACATGGCACTGATAGCATGGTGGGTTCAATTTTAAACCAGGGATTGATGCATCATGAAATGAAAAATTATCATCCACCCGAATGTAGCACGAAGCTACAAAGGAACCCACATGGGTTTCTCAGAAAGAAAGCTTCTCAGTTGAGGAAAAATTTATCCTGGTCTGGGAAGTGAACCCAGGGCCAACACAACCCCAGAAAGGCATTGGTCCCGGGTTCAAATCTGAATTTTTTCTGAACTGAGAAGCTTTCTAGCTGACAAACCCATATGAGTTTCCTTTGTAGCTTTGTGCTACATTCGGGTGGATGACAATTTTTTAATTTCACGAACCGCCCTCCACCTTGCGGGATTCTGCAGAACTGATTTGCTATCTTCTGTCCAAGTGCCAGTTGCACCTGTACAAAAATGTAATTTTCATAAGTGACGATGACAGGTAGAAAAAGATTTCACTAAGTCTCAGTAACAGCTCTGTGACCCTGCTATTTCTGCAAGCACCCGCTGTGGTGGCTTAGTGGCTATGGCATTGTGCTGAGAAGTACGAAGTCGCGAGTTCGATTCGAGCCGCATTTCGATGAGAGCGAAATCCAATATTTCCTCTGTACTGTGCGTTGGGTGCACGTTAAAGAAACCCAGGTGGTAAAAATTGATCCGGAGTCGCCTACTATGGCATGCCTTATAATCATATCGTGGTTTTGGCATGTAACACCCCAGAATTAAATTATTATTTCTGCAGAGACTGTCGGCGGCGCTTCCTTGCCAGAACAATTTGTGACGTAGCAAGCATTTGGCTGAAACCCAATGCTGCATTCTGCACTTACTATCTCTCTCAGTGATGTAAATTTCAATGTGCACTGATTGTTTAAGAAAGCCAAACTGAATGCTCAAAAATAATGGCACCTTGACCATCAGCATTATTACGCGCAAGCGTACATAGCCCGCTGCCAGTGAAATCGGCGATGAGATGTGTGAAGCTGCGAAGGAAGCAAGCACCGGAGGAGGAAGGCGCCTGGAGGTGGAGAAGAGCATCGCGTGCCAGGGAAAGTACGAAAGCGCGTGACAAAGCAACGCCACCAAGAGTCTATGTCTCTGTGCAAGTCTAGGTGGCGTTGAGAGAAGCAGGCGAGGAGAAAAGAGGTGAAGCATTGCAGAGGAGGAGGGTAGGCGGAGGCGCGCTGGGCTGATCTCCTCTGGCAGTTGCTACGGGTGCTATCTGTGGAATGGACGCACCAAGTTTGTCTCGTGATAACATCGTCCCCGCGCGCCGTAGGCTGTATGTGCGAGTGAAAGCGTGCAACTGAACCCACGATGGCAGCTCAATCTTGGGCGCGCAAGGGAGGAAAGCAAGGAGAAAGCACGCACTCTTCCCACAGGGGGGCTTCTACTCCGGCGGCTGCTGTGTATGGTGCAACCGCGCGAGCCCCATCTTGAAAGCGATCTGCGATGCGGACAGTCTAGGTGCACCGAGGATCAATAGCTTCGTGTGTGCTATAGCACCCATACACTTCTGTGTCACCTTGTCACAAAAGAGCGCAAAATCAAAGTGCGCGTCGCGTGTCATGCAAGCCAGCAAAAGAAGCATGCCAGCCCCGCGGCAGCTTCAACAGAGGGGGAGAGCGCATACGCCTCAAACAGCCGACGTAACTAACAGTTAGACGTCTATAAATATCGACAAGGCGACGGTAACCAGAGAGAGAGAGCGCACGCACCTTCTCACTGGCGAGTCTAGAGAGAGATTACTACAGCGTGAGCGTGCGCCAACAGCATGAGTCATCACCCCCCCTCGACGACGCTCCAACGGTGGCGGTCGAAGATGCGAGAATTAACTAGAAGATCCCCAGGCTTTGGCCATGCTACGGGAGCACGACTCCGATAGGAAGGTTCAAGAACACCTGTGAAGGCTATATAAACGCCGTGCAGGAATCAGAAGAGGGATTAGACCGCGCCGGTGAAGAGATATAACGTGAAGACTGACCATCTGCGGAAGAAGGGGATTCCCCGGCAAGCTAGTCGACGAGTTCATAGAGCGTCTGCATTTCCGGAAGAAATTCCTTCTTCGAGATTTGCCTCGAGCTACGCCGAGATCATCCGGCTCAAGACCAGCACGGGTGAATACGATTGGACACTTGGTGTTCCTATTCACTTTGTACTTTACGTGTTGGACTCTTAGTGCTTGTCGTTAATTATCTTCCTGTGTTTTGTGAATACCCATCTGAATTGTATTGTGTCTAGCCTAAGTGTGCAAGTGTATGAGTGTAACTGCCTGGTGTGAAGAATATATTTTGTTGTATTGACAGCTCTGGGCTCTGACTCGGTCTTTGCACAGCAACCGGCGTTCACTGGCGCACCAGAGGGCCCATTACTAATTGTCCTTGCTTTTGTGGGCTTATTTTCGGAAGCTGGAAAGTCGGCTTTGGAATTTGGTCTGGCGTTGGCACCTCGTTCACGGGGTGTGTGACACACCTGCATTCACGAAGTGAAACCCCATTAACTTGTCTTGCATACCTCGAATGCACTGATAGGATGCCCTTTGCTTCAACATGGTTATCCTTGAAAGTGACCCATCCAGAACACATTCTCTAGTTATGCCACCTATAGGCATTTCATACTTTAAACAAATGCTCGACTAAACATAGGAGAAATACAGGGGCAATCATTTTAAGATCATTTCACCCTTCTCTAAGCTATGAATGGAACAAGAAAGGAATTGAGCCCTTTTCAAAGAAAACTAATGGCCTGGCAACTTTTATAGCAGTCCATATTTTTATTATTCTATTTACCCAAAATATACTGTCCAATATCGTCCTGTCCACTTCGTTCTCGTGTCTCGTTTTAGCGCAGTTATAATTTTCCTAAATGTCTTACCAACTAGCCCCCCATCAAACGCTTCTCGAGATATACTACTCGGCATTGCAAAATAAAAAAGGGGGGGGGGGGCAGGAACAAAATATTCAAAATAATGAGTGTACAAACTGCTATGGGTAGCAGAGGTATGTGTAAAACAGATTAATAAGACAAAAGCATCCTAGCAAATGAAGACTGCTTAAAAGCTAAACATCACACACATAAGATGAAGTAGCAGAAAAGTTATCAGTGGGAGACTAGCAAGGTTATGCCAGAGCGTAAAGGCACCTTCACTAGCAAAACCTGGCAATTATCATGCTAAATGTGCGTAGATTTCTCGTTAGTATGAATACCAAAACGAAATAAGCTGCATCCGTTAGAAGATAACTTTTCATGAGTCCAGTAGGTGTTCTTCATGGCGTTGAGTTAACGTAAACGAACTGGACAGTCAACATTCTAAAGGAGTTATAAATTGGTGTATGTGAACAGGACCAACTAAAGCAGTGGAGGTCTTTGAATGGACACAAAGAGAAATTGAAGTAACAGTCAATGTGTCTCAACCCAAGCAATCAAAGCACGTATGCATGAGGGTTGGATGAACAATCTTACTTTCACACATGACGCAGTTATCAAAAGGTGACAAGACTTCATGACACTTTATCAGAGCCTTCCTACACATTATTATACTTATCGGCATGTTTCTGAAACTTAGCTATTTCTTAATAATGGCATCTTCTGTGAGTTGCACCACTTCTCTGCAGGAGCCATAACTGCATTGTCTATGGCTAAATGCACCTCTTTTGCATCTAATGTTGCTCTTGAGCTTGTCAATTTTAAGGCACCTATCTTGTGAACACCTTTTGCAAGTGGAACCCAGAGTCAATAATGGCACACATTCACTCATGCAACATTCTGACTATGTCAGAATGTTGGCAAAGTCACCGACACTGCAAAACTGAAGTATGCCTAAGAGCCACTTTTACTTGTGTAGTTGCACATCATGAATGATGAGAACATGCCTCATTAGCTGTTGTCTCCTCTTGAATTTAGCTATACACCTTTGCAATGTAACTTAGTTTGAAGCTTATTCCTGCAATTTTTCTGTGTATCACCACAGAAAAAGCTGACGTCAATCACATGCCCAATGGTCTAGTCACTAAATGGAGTTCCCTATCTAGACCGATGTTGCATGCTTGCAGATGAAACTCTGCAAGTATGAAACGCTGCTCTGCTGTAGGAACACATTCTATTATGCTATTTTACCATTAAGGCATAAAACTTTTCATCCAACATTGGTATCTATTCTTAAATGTCCTTGCCGTTAAGTGTTTAACATCCTTGTCTTCAAGTGTCCTTTTAAATCTATCTTTTCCCAGTCCACTTACATAATTCAGATGTCACTGTGACACTTATCAGTCCAGTCAGTGTCTATGCCTATTTCATTGGTTTACAATGCAGGATGCTTCATGCTATAAATAGATATTTGCTTTCAGTTAAGCCAGAAAAAGTAAAGAAAGAAAAAAGTACTGGCAACACTGTGCCAAGAATAACATATGAGCATCTTTGAAAAAAGAAAAAGACAGAGTTATGCCTACAAATCACAGAAAGATGTACAAATTTATGTGCTGGTATTGCACATTAAATGTTTAAATGAACAAAGTATACCTCCTTTTCAACTAAGTTACGATCATATTGCGCCTCTAGTCACTATGCTCTGACTAGTCTGACAAAGTCACTCAACCAGTAGTAAAACAACAAATGCTCAAATTCGGTTTTATGTTACTACCAAGACACTGTGCTTGAATGCAAAAGCTGTATATGATCTCATACAAAATAAACTTTCAATGCACACAAATACATCAATCGGTTGCATGCACAAAAAATAAAATTACTGTCAGACTGCTATCGTGCTCGCAGCTGTGACAGTGGCGTTATTTTCGCGGTACGAAACATCTACACGAAACCTGACAGTTGAGTGTGCGTCTGCCTTACTGTTATGAATAATGTTTGACAGAATAACGCTTAGAGACAACATACGTGGGCCTTTGAGTAGCAGATGTATCGAGTAATACGCCGGCCGAAGAAACGGTCCTTCCAGAGGTCGGCATCAGTGTCTTGGTCAAAAGTTTTGTCCACCTGTAAGTGCGAGACCTCGTTGACATAAACAAAGAGAACACGCCACACGTTGACAGAGTAACAAAAAGACCACTATACCACATGATATCCAGGAGGGCAATTCTGTGGATCTTCAATTACACAGACGTCGGTTATCGGCAAGTCATCAGGCAGCACTTTCAGGAGGTCCTGCATCATTTTCTAAGGCGGCATTCAGCTGAAACCGACAATACAGGATCGTTGTAGAATAGAAAATATTTTATTATCATCAATCCTAAAGTGGAAGAGTTAAGTTAGTGAGCACTACTGAACACACATGGCGGTAACGAAAACAAAATTGAGATGATTCGTGACCTTAGGCAACGCTACTTAGGCAACCCCAGGCATCGAATGTGTCATGACAACGCACTCCAATTTGCAATGCAGGAAAAAGAACAGTAGGCCGCACACATGAAGCAAATGAGTATGTATAAACACACAGTAGAATATGAAGAACTAGTGTATTCTCACGTGGTAATGATGCTGCGAAGCGCGATGGGCAAACACCGCTCACAACAAAATGTTTACATCTCAAGCAGTTCACCACAACTCCCCATGATCTCCGCCTGCAAAAACAAACACACACGCGCACAAAAGTAAAAACAAACAGTGCCTTTAGAGAAAACACTGCTGCTTTCTTACTATTTGATTGTAATAAAAATACGACTTGCGAGTATTATACGTTCGTTTAATTCAAAATTACAGTTTCATCGGTTTTCATCCAATAAAATGCACGTTATAAGTTGCACACCTTGGGCACACATCATGCGCGCTGGCGTTGGTTACAGTTTCGATTTTTTCGTTCTCTTGTCCTCTAAAAAAATTTATTGGATACTCACTTTTGAAAAAAAAATCAATTCACATAAATGTGAAAACATGAATGGATGAACCTGGATAAATTCGAGAGAGAAAAAGTCTGTATTTTTCTCGCAGTCAGAAAGATGCCAAATGTGAAATGCGCATCCCTGTGAAAGGTCCTGCCTCATATTCATCCTTACACCAATGCTTCATTTTTGCCTAAACCATATATCTAAACTATAGTGCTCTAGAAGTATTCTAGTACACTGTACTTAACCAACTAAAGATATTCTGCCCTATGGCCCAAACGACCTAAACCCGTCGAATGTTTTGGCCATGCATTTTCTTGCATTTTTCTCGAGTCTGGCCACAATGGTGACACGTCATCTGTTCATCTGCGGGCGCGTCACTGCCGGCACAGTAGAAATGACCCTCCCGTAACTAAACTTTCCTGGTATTGTACTAAGGCTGTTCTCATTTTACGTGATTCGTGGGACCTGCATACTGCTTCAACATGGTGCTTATGACGATGATTGCCAGAGTAGCTGACGGGTTGCCCTTGTCGGCTTCTGTTCAAGATGACCAGCAGGTATGTGCATGTCGATTCAGCTATAGTCGGAAAGCATTGTTTTACTGGTATATCTTCATGTGTCACGTTAGCACGCTTGTGTGACGCAGACGTAATGCTCTTAACTGAATTGGCCGTCCTTGGTATGCACTTTGTTGCTCCTGGGAGTTTCCTTTCTCATATGGCATATTCCTAAGTTGGGCCGAGTTCAGTGGAGAAAAAAGATAGGGAGAAAAAAAAATCGCAGATAACATATGCGATTTAGCAAGTAAAAATCCCATGAATAGATTAAAAACAATGTTTCCCCGTGGGTTTATTTAAAGTTGCTCTTTGCGCCGCGGCTTGGTGTGACCATTTACAGTGCCCATCTGTCTGTACACCTGATTGCTATGTGTGCCACCTTTTACTTTGCTTTCCAGCAACTTGGCGTAGGGAACACGGAATACCAGAACCAAGCAAAGCTGTTATTCAAGAAGCTAAATAATCAATCATTTTCGCGATCCACCATCGAAACAGGACCTTACAACTTTCAGTGAGTGGTTTCCACTGGCTTCCGTGTTGGTTTCCAGTTGGCAAAATTCAGTTGTCATCACAAGAACCCAGCGTCGTAATCGTGGGAATGCGAGTTCAAAGCGTTGTTTTAATTTGGAGATTGCTGTGGTTATTTAATCTTGTGGAGCTACTGGATAAATTAGGCAGTTATCTTGGCATGACAATAAAGTGTCATTTTGTTTTGCATATGCCTTCATAAAGTTGTGTGCCACCATGTCCAGCGTGTTTGATGACTACATGTGCACTAAGTTGTAAAACTATCAATTGCTATTTTAATGAAATATTTATGTGTTCAACTGAGGTGCACCAATTTCTTTTCACCATTTATTCTGAATACGAACTATTCCTATTTACAAGTAGGCAACAAAATTGAGTATGTCAGAAACCACTAGTATATCCTTTACTAATAAGAAACCGTAAATGTTTATGTATGGTTGACAATGCTTTCATCGGAAAATGTAAGCCATGTCAAATACTGTAGGGTCAATTATGGGGAACATCAATTTGGAGCTTCATGTATATGCTGTCAGTAATAAAGCTCGAAGAAAGCTGTCTTTTCTGAGAAGGAAAGTTTCAAAACACGGAGTCCTCCTGAGGTTAGAATGTGCAGATATAATCAGGTCTGCATAACCTAGCCTTAAGATTAACATGACCTCTATATATTTGCAACAAAGCGTGTCCAGACTGAAGTTTTTGTATGAACTCTACCAATGACCCTTTCAAAATACTCCAGGCACTCCATATGCAAGGGCATTTCCCACTCGTTGAGAACCATTATAGGAATGATGGCCTCCGAGGCATAATATCCTCAAGTGCTATATCCACATTCCTTTCTAAGTATCTGCTGGTAGAGTAAATTGTAGCTCTCTCGATGCATTTGCCAACAGCACTTCCAATTTAGAATTTATCTGGTGGTAATTTCACGCTGTGTCCTTTCTGTTTGTTCATATACTATATTTATTGTCTTTTTCTTTAAGTTACACCACATGTTGATGTTATTGTTTGCTGTTGATAGAGTATATCTCAACTTGCCTAAGTGAGCAGTGTCCCTGTTCATCAATGATTTCATCGATCCATTTTCACCATGGGCTCATCAACCGCAATCATTATTTGTAGTTTAAATCAAAGTAATTGTTGGTTTAATTTTGTCATTCTTATTTTTATGATCATTTGTTTGTGCCCTTCTTAAGTAATAGCGCTGATGAAAATAACAATATTTAAAACATGTTGCATACATCTTGAAGCAGTTCTCATTGGACCTGTACTGCAAGTTTGAATAATACATAAGTTATTTTATTCAAATGAAAGATGGCTGGGTGTTCACTGTTGGTGTTAGTATGTTGTCATGTAGTAGATACACTTCTTTTACTCACTGTTTTGCTCAATGTTTTGCATCAGGCAAATTTTTCAAATGGCTGGATAGGTGGTTTCCAAGTATCCCATACATAAAATCAGCGCCTCCTCTACTTTGAGATGCCTGGCATGTCGGCCGCGCTCCTATTGTTCGCCCAGGGCCGCTGTGTTTTTCCGGCTTTCCATGAGGTGGCGCTAGCTTCTGACACTACGCACCGCTGGCGCCGCAACAGAAAGTTACTGCGTGGAATCTGGAAAGGAGTAATGGTGCCAGCGCTAACATTCGCAAATGCCATTATATGCTTAAAATCGGATATATTGGCGGGTTTAGAAGTTAACCAAAGATCAGTAGGCCGGTTGGCTTTGGGAGCACACGGTAATACGACAAATGAGGCAGTGCATGGAGACATGGGTTGGGCCTCTTTTGAAGTCAGAGAAGCACAAAGCAAAATTAGTTTTGAAGAAAGGCTCAGGAACATGGATGAAAATAAATGGGCGGCTAAAGTGCACAAGTATCTCTACATGAAAAGCGTGGACACAGAATGGAGGAAGAGGTCAAGGAAGTTGGCAACCAAGTACAGGATAATCGAAACTGTAAATAGACAACCAGGGGTCATCAGAAAGAAAGTGAGAGAAATAGAGACCGTGAATTGGATGCAAAGAATGGAAATGAAAAGGACAATGGAGATTTACAAGAATGAGAAGAAAGAAATTAGAAGGGAAAATCTGTACGATAACACAAAGGGCAGTGCCTTGCTATTTGAGGCTCGAGCCGGTTGCCTAAGGACGAAAACATATCGGAACAAATATTCGGAACTAGATGAGACATGTGTATGCTGCAGTAAAGATCCAGAGACCACTCAGCACATCCTAATGGAATGCGACGGGATCCACCCAGCGAGAACCGTAGGTAACGTGCAACTCCCAGAAGCGCTTGGGTTTAAAGTGGAAGGAAACATAAACAGATCAGCCGTAGAGATCAGCAAGAGACGATTAGAGTACTGGTGGAAAAAAAGCAGGGAAAAGATCGATACGACCTGATCTCTTAAAATCATAGGCAGCGGTACAAGCTAAATTTTTGAAAAAGGTATACAAAAATGCGAGATAAAGAACATGTGTAGTATACCTGATTAAATCGAGCAGGCTAGGTGACTATTTGTCGCCACCCCGTTTCAAAGGGGATGCCAATAAATCATCATCATCATCACTGCGCCAGTCTCTTTCTGGAGGTTGCAGCGCTTAACTGTCAAGAAATTTTGTGCTTCAAGGCTTGCAGAGCTCAGCAGAGTGAAATTAAGTACAGGTTTGAAGACGAAATGAGAAAGTAAATGACGTAAAACAATAGCACACTGTTTATTCACTGCAGCAGAAGTGCAGGCTAGAGATTATTTGCCAACAGGGCATGCTGCAGATAATGCAAAACCTCCAATTTGTTTTGACAAGAACTGGTAGCGAATATTCTTTATAATATGACTCTGATCAAAGGCCAGAAACAGGTATCTTGAAGGGTCAGCTGGGTGGCGTATCTGGGTTTGAAGATGCCCCAGTGACATCTTCTCCATCGCTGCAACGTTCACTTTATGGTTGTCTGTTACTAGGCGTACAATTTTGAACCCCACCTCTTCTGTCTTTCTAATAACATGTTGCACTGTTTTTGCAAGCAATTCCGCAGAACATCCCTTCGTAAAAAAGTACCCCACTGGCATCTTGAAGCTTGCATGCAGTCCACACAGCAAGAAGCACAAAAGGGAGTTTGCAAGCTGACCCTTTTCAGATGCTGGCAAAAGATGATTGAGGTCGGCACTCAAGTCAATGTCTCCAAGAAATGCATCTCGTTGCTTGTGGTACTCAAGCCTCTCATTTTGTGCCTTCAAGGTCCTTTAATTCTTTTTCATGCCACTTTTTGCGCTGCAAAAAAGCCGCTGACGAACTTCGCTCGTTGGTCTGCGTGCAAAACGACCTCATGGCATATGCAGTCTGGCCGGGATGTGGCAGTCTCTGTGTGCAAGTTAAATTGGGCCTCTCAGCGGAATTTTCGGTGGTACGGGACGTGCAGAATTGCTGCGTCAAGTCCTGAGAGACGACACTGTCAGTGTCAGACACGGACATAACCATGCAATCAACGGAGAACGTCGAGTCCAACACATGTTGCTGCGTTGAACGAACACCGGTGATGTTTTCAGACGGGCAATTCAACGCTGATTTCGTTGGTGAAGATTCGCGTTTTCTTTTTGCGATGCTTCTTGCACCTCGCGGCTTCGACGGTGCTGGCTTGAGGTAAAAAGGGTATTGGGGAAACACGCTGGGCACGGTACGTGGCTTCAACATGCGTCTTTTGGTGTCTTCGCGAAAGTCCCCATCAATAAAATGAAGGCTGCAGACAGCTGAATAATTGGATGTAGAATTAGGCTGCCAGTTGTTCCTTGATATCGCTTTCAACCATTATTCCCTGAGTGTTGCGTCTGCAGGTATCTCATGGAAAGAAACGCCAGGCTGCTTCTTGCGCTGGCTTGATGTGCAAAAGGGCATACCGCATGGCTGGGCTTCAGCTGCGGTTATTAGACCGAGGGACGAAGCATTGAAGCGGCAAGACACACGATAAAGCACGTGGGGCGCCGAGAAAAACAACGACCAGCAACGTTAATCCACACTCGGAATGGGCTACCACAAAGACTGCGTGGGTGCTGGCTTGGCCGGTGGGACGCACGATAGTGTCAGAACACAGCGCCGCTGCGCGGCGGCGGAGTGCGTAAACAGGAGAAGGTGGAACGGGGGCTTCGGCGCCGACGCGCCAGGCATCTCAAAGTAGAGGAGGCGCTGCATAAAATAGTTGATGTTCTCCTATCTGATGTTCCTGTAGAGAGTTATCACATGGAGTTCAGTCTGTACACTTGAAAAAACGCACTGAAGAATTGACAATTCCTTATCTGTTCTGGAGCTGTAAATTTACGATTCTGAATATGAAAGAAATGTGGTAAAATGAAAATTTTCAACGGACAGAATTAATTGGTGCTTGCAAAGATTACGCTCATTGATTATTACTTATATTTGATTAAAATTATTAATATTTTTTTTCTCAGTGCTGTAGTAACATGTTTGAACTGCTTTGTAGTATTTATTATTATGTGGGAAATGCTGTTATAGTTCAAAGGCAAGGGCTTATGCGAAACTACATCGGATTTTGGATTATAAAAGTAAAATAGTTCTGTCTCTCCAAAAAAAATAGAGAATCCGCCGTGGTTGCTCAGTGGTTAGGGTGTTGGTTTGCTGAGCACAAGGTTGCGGGATCAAATCCCGGCTACGGCGGCCGCATTTTGATGGGGGCAAAATGCAGCAAAACACCTGTGTACTTAGATTTAGGTGCACATTAAAGAACCCCAGGTGGTCTAAATTAATCTGGAGTCCCCCACTACGGCGTGCCCCATAATTTAAAAAAAAAAAATGGAGAGGTCATGCGCGTACCGCGGCTCCATCTTAGGATCCCTCTTGTTACTTATGATTTACCTGCAGTAATGAGATTTTCAATTTAGTTTTCTCCAGGCGATTGTACACGTGTCGCATTGTGCTTAAAATGACTATCTATATTTCGCCGCTGGCACTAACATCCTGTCTGGTTAGGAAAGTACAACATTAATTTTATGGTCAATGGCTAATGAACAAACCTGTTGAAATGCAACAAAATTACATAATCGCACCCTATCCTAGCCCAGAGAATTCTCCGACATACATTCTTAAAGAGAAACTTCTAATGAGTGTTAGTTCTTACAAATATCTTCTAATTAATATCACACAATCTGACTCAGAATATCTGTGTTTATTCTCTGTCTAATAACGTTGCTTACAAGCTTGATTATTCTATTTGTGCGTTCTTTTGCAAGGGCCCATAGCAGGGCTGCACTATTTAAAATAAGGAGCCTGCTTATTCTGGCCATGCTGTTTCTTATTTTTTTCTTCCCCCCCTGTTCTCCTAGCCCTCTACAATATAGATTAGCATTTCAATTAAATGCTTTCCAAAAAGCCTCCCTTGCAAACTGCAGGACAAATGCTGATGATGATAATCGGGTTTATTGGCGCAAGGGAGGGGCAAATGTAAATGTAACGTGGATGTATAATGGCACATTTTAGGGAGTGACTTGTTGAATAAAATTGTGTTGCTGGGCCAGTTGTTCTGCTATGTAGGGAAAGAATAGTGCAAACTGCGAAAAAAACTTGTTTATACAGCATTCAAACATTTATAAAAGCTTTTCTTTTTACTTTTTCATGTGTGTTTCAGCAGCATGCACTCACCTAAGCATGTACCTTGGCAAAGGCAGGATACGCTGATGCAGTGTACACTGAAAGGCCCACTCATGTTCTTTCTGCTACAATCCATTGTTTCGTTATGCAAAATTATTTGCAGACATTTTACCACAGCACAGACACTGCTGAAATGCCTAAGAAAATTATCGATCCAAAGTTATTTGGATTGTGTTGCTGCATTTCTATGCTTGTTCACTTGCATACATTGGTTTTTAGGTGAAACACATGGAGACCGGCAATGTGCAACTCGGCTGATGCAGCAGGTTGAAAACAATATATTTTATCTAGCCATAATGTCTGTACACTTTTTGTGTTTAGTCAGGGCTTTTCATGCACTACCATATATGACACAATTGCAATGCACTTGCATTTTTATTGTTCTGAAGTAAGTAAAATATTGAATCAGTGCATAGCCATAGGTTGCATGTAGATTTCGTTTTTGGAGCCTCCCCTTGCAAATTGCATGCTTGAAGGTGATTGAGGGCACTTGGCCTATCTTCAGCTCAATGATTGGCTTTTTAAGAGCACACATGATATATGTTCAAGGCGTAATTGCTTTAGCAATTTTCTCTAAATCATAAAATGCAATGATGTCTGGAAGAAGCATGCCTATGGTACTTTTTGTAGGTTCAACCATACTTATCACGTTTCTTGTGTTCGTTTAGGACTGCTATAGCACCTTGTTTTTCTTTTTATTTTCATGGGCTTTATTGAAGTGCTGAACAGACAGTATTTCGTTATGGTCTTTTTTCTTTCTTGCTTTCTTTTCTGCCTAAATTTATAGAATTTTTTTTCCCCACTGAATTAAATGTGAAACAATCTGCTTCATCATGGCATTTGTATTATCCGCAAATGTTGAACATGTTACGGTGTAAATATGTTTTGCAATGTTTTGCTTTATACCAGCTTACATGCTTCTTTGTTTCTTTTCCTTTTAAGCTACATGATTGAGAATGGAGTGTGCTATTTAGTACTCACAGAGAAGTCTTTTTCGAAGAGGCTTGCATTTTCTTTCCTTGAAGATCTGCAAAATGAGTTCAACTCTCAGTACGGCTCCAGGGTCAATTCGGTGAACAGGCCATACAGCTTCATTGAGTTCGGTAAGCAGTCACATGAATACTCATTCATATGGTTTAGTGTTTGGTAATAAGAATGAGTGCATAATAGAAAGCTTCTTCGTTGCTTTCAGATACCTACATTCAGAAGGCAAAGAAGGCATTTATGGATTCTAGAGCAAGAAGAAATTTGAGTAGTCTAAATTCTGAACTTCAAGATGTTCAAAGAATTATGGTGCAGAACATTGATGATGTGTTGCAAAGAGGATCAGTGATTTCAGGTATCTGCTCTGTCAGTTTCTCCTTCTGTAAACTTGCTTGTCTCGTATACTGTGCAGTCGACATGGTGGGGTGATATTGCTGCTGGTGCCGTGAAATACCAGGACAGAGCTTGACTTTGCACTTCTGAAAGCACCATGTCATGCATTCATTTCTTCATTGAACTTAATGTATTGCTGGAGTTGCTCACATTATAAGAAACTTAGTAAGATACCCTGCACCATGTAATAGCCAGACTTCAGTGAGAGTAGTATAACATGTCCTCCCCAGTTGTGGCAACATTCAGTTAGTTTGGAAACTTAATGCAGTGAAGTTATGCGTTGAATCATAGCATTAGCAGCTTATAAATGTTTGATTCTTTTTTAAAATTTGAATATACGATTTGCTATCATAGGTGAACTTATAATATTCAGTTTTTAAAACGTTGCTCAAATATTTGTCATAATTGTTTGAATGTGTGTATGAAAGTCGAGTAGGAAATGGTATGTAAACAGCTTTCCATGTAAAATATAGGCCAAGAGCTTTGTCAAAAAAGAGTAATGCAAGTCACCTAATTCAAGAAATTTGCAGGTAATGTGAGAATATTTTTATTTTATATTTTTTCGTAACTTCAGTTTATAAAATATTTTTCTTCAAGGGGCACTAAAGAGCAACACTATCTGTTTATACTGGTGTAGTTCTTTAAAAACGTTTGTTTTCAATAAGTGATTATTACTGCAGAAAGCAGATTCCAAACGTTACTTTTTTTTAGAATTCTGCCTTGTAACCTCAGTACTCCAGCATTTCTTCATGGATTTTAAAGGTTTTTTTTAGGGGGGGTACTTAGTTGTCAAAACTTGCTGTACTCCATCTCGCCGACTCTGTGCAATGCTGCAGCCAAAGCTGGGAGTATGGCCTAGGGTTAACCATCCCAAATTCAGTAGGACAGTCCAGACCACGGTGGAAGAATAGAGCAGGTGTCTAAACAGCGTCATGTGTCTGCAGAGCAAGCTGACTGCAATTCTGTTCAGGCTTCCTCCCTTTGCCGGCAGGAGCACTGCAGTGTTGGGGCCATAATTTTCTGTTGTCTGCTGGTGGCGCAAGGCCCTGTGCTCACGTATTTCGCTGCAAAATGGCCTTATAATGTGTGATGTTACTTTTTCTGTGGCACTGCTATCTGTATTATTGCTTCTCGTGCTGTTTGCGAAGAAAAATTGAATGTGCAACAAGAAACCATCTACCGAACCTCCCTCTTTGATCTTAATCTGCAGTGCAGTCATCCATCATCGTACAACGTCTTAGTTGTTGCTTTTTAGCAAATTTTTCATCTGTGCTTGTCTAGATGTGTTGCATCTCAGGTGAAAATTGCTGCACCGTAGCCTCCATTGTGCGTTAGCATGCAGGCAGTGACAGAGATGTGTTGAGTTGAGCGGGCGATCGATGCCGTGTGCACATTTTGGTTTGGATGTACTTGCGCGGGTAGCAGCAATGTGCGTGGTTGGCATGCATGCTAACCACAAACATCGCTGCACTCGGCAAGCTGTGGTTTCTCACCATATGAGCAGAACTTGAACTTTGCACTTGCGCTTTTATTCGTCCAGTGCATTGGTTTCGAACAATCCATGCAATTTAGTATATATCTGGTGGTCAGGGTATGCTTTCTCACTATTGTCTTGCAAAAAAGTTTCTTAGTGAAAAAAAGCATAAGTACAATGTTAATAACAATGAGGAGCGCAATTCTAAGAGCCATTTTGCCAGTGGGACTATTGAATCACTCGGAAACCGCCTTTCTGTGCTTTGCACCCCTGAAGGTGTATCAGAAAACTCTGAAACCATGGCCTAGTACCTCCAGAAATGATTTATTTGTGGCTCCCCAGTAATCACTAGTCTCTACAGTGGACTTTCACAAGTTGCGAAGCACATTTATATCTGCATAGCGCTACTAAGCTTATATATTTAAGCGGATATACCTAAGCTTGCTTCCCAATGGCTTGCCATTCACTTAAGACTGGTACACAGGCATATATGGGACAATTTATGAGCGATTCTTTTATGCCCGTGCATGTTTGGGGAGCGCTGCGCCAGATGCTGTGGTTGACCCTCCAATGATCCACACCATCTCCTGAAAGACGTAAACCACGACTGAAAATATTGTCTGTACAGCAGTCTTGTTCAGACACCTAGTCTATTCTTCCACCGTGGTCCAGACTTGAGTAAATGTCCGGAGTCCCCACTTGACCTAATTGTGATGGCCAAATGTCCCGACTGTTGCTTTTTTTTCTACTGAATAATAGTCAATAAGCCATGCTGACATCCTTGTTTATAATGTCTGACGGCTCATTTGCACATTCTTCTCTTTTGCCTTCTGTTGCATTGTTACAAACAGAAAGGCAGTTTCATTTTTGGTGTGGTTCTAGTTCTGTTGTTCGCCCTCATCATGGTTCCCAGTACCTCTAGCTGTATTGATAGTTATGTTAACTACTGCACCTTTCTTGTTGTATATTGCGACATAGTAGGACTAAACAAATTCACGCGGCGTTGTTGCATGTACAGACTGGTGGCTCCCTGCACTTTCAGGATCGGTAGTTGCCAGCCCCCCCCCCCCTTTCCCTCCCTTAAGATCTCCTTGAGAGTTGGCACCTAGCCTTGCCAGTCAATCGGAGAACACCCAGCCACACTGTAACTTGCTATGGTGTGTTGATCCATGGCCATGTCCTCTGCTGAATCCCGAGAGCAGGCAGCGTATACGTGCAGTTTCAAAGTTGGCTAAAAATTGGTATTCCTTTGGAGGATAGCCTAAAAAGGCTGTTTCTGAAAGATCATTAGAGGTCATTACTGAAAACCAAAGTCCAAGTTAATCTCTATCTGTTTTGCTGCACTTGTTTACTAGGAGGGCGAGTTGGGAAACAACGTAACCCTGTGAACGCTGCGACACTGCTCGAATATGAGAACCGAAGAGCTAAATGAAGTTCGCGAGTTTTTTTATTTCTAAGTGACTCGTGGTGATGCAAATTATTAGTGTTTTGTGAAGACTTGCATAACTTCCTTGAAAAATAATTTAACCTAAATCTCGAACTGAATCATAACCAAATACATTTGCGAGGAACTATATTCTTGGCCTAAATGTAACATTATTGTGGACATTCGTATAGTATGTACAGTTGAATGCCTTTATAACGAAGTGCTTGGGGGCCTCCAAGATCATTCGTTATACAGTTCACTTCGTTGTAAAGGTTGCACACCACACAGCTCACAACAAAATCGGGACAGAATTATTGCTTCGTTATACAGGTCATTTCGTTGTAGAGGCATTCGTTGTGGAGGTGCTCGACTGTATTAGAAGCAGCTATATAAGATTAATGAACTGTCCAAACATCTTTGCATAGTATAGTTACGCGAGAATCAGCTGATATGATTTGCACCCTATTGCAAAAAGTAAAGGTCAGCCACCATTTGCTGACAATGGCCAACTGGCCTTTACTAATCAGCGATATGGTGTACATGCAAGATTGAATTTGAGGGAAGACTATGCGATAGACCTCTGTGATCGGTTATTTAATGTAGGGGGAAAAAAAAAAGCATGATCTATACATAATGAATGACGTTATGGCTATACAGTAAGCGAAGACTATAGACAGCCATTAAAGCAGTATGCGTGTTTTTGAAACACTGGAAAAGTTGAATGTGAGCTTTTTTCCCATCTGAGATTTCAATATTAGTATTAACTTTCCAAGCATATATTTGAAGTTTATGTCAAAATGTAATGCAAGTTCATGTCAAAAGGTAATGCTCTATAGAGGAAATCTTAACCCCCAAGTTCATCTAGATATATGACATGGCCTAGTTGCCTAAACATCAGAACCTGTAAAACAGCTACAATGGACAGTAAAACTCCTCGAATACATTTTTCACGAGGCCATGGGAGAAAAAAAAAAGTAACACCTGGAAAATGTATTACATGATGATACTGCTAAAAACAAGCAAACATGCTGTTAAATATTAAAACAAGGACACTATGCACGGCTCAGCCTCTAAACAATTCATAGTTGCCAACAGCTAATCCGGACTCGATGGGGACTGCCTAAAACTGTAGGGCTCTTTAAAAAAAAAATTAACCGACGGTAACGATACTCCCTAATGTGAAATTTGGGCGCAGCTCTATACATGTTTTCATTTCGCGATATATTTGCTGGCGTGGACAATCTGTCTCGTGCGGCACATTCCAGACGGAGTGAAGTGTGGCGTGAATTCCTCGGCTAATCTGTAGATTGTGAGAGCCAGTGTGTGGGCGCAATTGCAGAATGCAGAAGTCATTTTAAATAAGAGAAAAGATTGGAACAAGAACTGGACCTGGCAGTCCAGGAAATGTTGCTCATGACTGCAGTTGTGACATCAACAGGCGCGATTTGGGAACGATTGTTAGTAGTAACATCTGAAGGCAACATGTTCAGTCACAGCAAATTCGAACTATTCCTACGCTGCATGATTTTTCTTGGAAGAAAAAGTTCAAGATGAGGTTATGTTGCTGCTGAAGCCTTTCTGCCAGCAAATAAAGTTGCACTTATTTCTACGCTGATGTCATGGACAACATGCACAGGTGGCTAGTGGAAATCATCTGTTCAATGGCAGGAATAATGAGTGTGCATGCCAACTTAAAAAAATTATCTTGTGGAGAAACTATGCAGTTCTGTTGTGGCTATTCGTATACATGATCGAAGTGCCATTGAACACTACAAAATTCATTAAGATCCGTACGCACAAAAACATTGCCAGTTTCCCTTTGAATTGACATCACAGATATTAAGTCAGGCTGAAAGTACTGCAGATGCCTAATACTATGAATAGTTCTAATAATTTCTGCCATGCTATGTTTGCATTTATTAGTGCAACATGAATTGTCAGAATGCGACGTGCTAGCAAAGTTGAAACTAGCTCGCAACCTAGCAGTCAAACTTGACCATTGGTGGCTAAGCCCCCATAGGGATTTGCCGATGCTGTGCCTTGCATTTCAGTACTTGTGATGCACATAAGCATGTATATCAAGTTTTTTATACACAATGATCGCATCACAATTATTCCCGTTTCAACAGGTCTATGGCATTCTCAATTCAATCATTTATTCATTTTATTTCCTTAATGACCCCTTAGGGGCTATGAAATAAGGGGTGGGTTTGTACAGAAACTAATTGTCACAGTGATTCAATGTGTTAGTGTCTGTTACGCTTTGCATGAAGCTTGATGGGCAGGTGATAGTAGTGATGTTGTGGGAAAGGCCGTTCCAGTATTTGGCTGCTCTGGGGAAAAATGAAGCAGAAAATGTTTTAGTATGGGTACGTGGGCGAGCAACTTGTAGTGCATGGCCAGTGTATTACATGCGAGCTGCAAGGATAATGTATGGCGCATGATTAAGTGGAGAGGAAAAGAATCTATGAAAGGAGAGTTGCAATGTTCCGGCAAAAAGACAAAGTTGATACCCGGGATGAAACCTTGATCTAGTGGCATGATTTAGATTGGATTCAAGGATGTTTGTGAAACCTTTGTGTGGGTTCACGATAGGGGATGCATACTCATAGATCCGACTAAAGATTTCTAAGCAAATAGTTTTACATGTTTCGGAGCGTTACTTAAATTACGTTTTAGGAAACCCAATGTTTTGTTAGCTAATTATGTGATGTTCGCAATGTGCACGTTTCAAGACAGATCGTTAGATAAGGTAACTCCAAGGTATTTAGAAGTATAGTTACTGATTCAGCAGGTATGTTAGCAATGTTGCAAGGGAAGTAAAGTGGTTTATGACTGCAAGCATAGGAAATAAATGTGCATTTATTAGGGTTCAAGGACATTAGCCAGTCATTGCACCATTGTAGGATGTGGTCAACGTGTTTTAGTATTATTTGGTCAGATGGTTTATTAAGTCAGCAAACATGCGGATATGTGAAGACGCATGCCAGGGGTAGATTGTTAATGCATAATTAAGAATAGGAGAGGGTTAAGGTCAGAGCTTTGAGGTACATCTGATACTGGATGCAGGCTAGACAGGTGGTTGTTTGTGATACTAGTTTTAAAATATATAATTTTAGCATTAGGCATTTGTGTGGCACTTAGTCAAAAGAGTTAGCCAAGTCAAGGAATATGGAATCTGTTAGTATGTTACCTTCACAGTTATCATGAAGGTCATCAATGAAGATGGCAAGCTGGGTATCGCAAGAGAGAGACCCCTACGGAACCCATGCCGGGAATCACGAAAGAAAGGAAATTCTTTATGCAAGAATGAATTACCTGTTCCGTGAGCTTGCAATGTAGGCTGGTCATGGAGATTGGTCGGTAGTTCAGTGGCGAGTTTTTGTTACCAGGTTTGATGACTACTTGAAATTGCAGACTTATTGATCAAAGCTGTCTTCTGCTGAACTGTAAAATTATGAAAATGTAAGCCTACCTACTCATCTTGACTTGGTGTTTGCTTTTGACATTCGTTCTTAAAATGCCACATAGACCACTGCCTAGGGTTATTACCCAAAATTCTTAAGGTGGACATATAATGATCATGAGCAGTAAGTGGAAAGTGTATATTCCATACTTGCCAACTCTCATAAATTTTCAGTAAAGTTTACAATTTTGAGCTCTTTCTATGACTCATGTTTCATTCATGATTCATTCTATATCATGTTTGGCAAAAAATAAATTCTGTTCACGAAAAAGCTTTGCTTGGAAATCTTCCAAAGGTAAAAGAACGCCAGAGGGGTACCTGCTTTGAGAAAGTTTAATCAGACGAGTTCCTGAAGCAGTAGAAATTGGCAACGGCAGAGTCAGTGTGTTGCTTTTGACTTCGTTGCAACAAAACATAAGTCATTAATAAAGTATGTAACCCACTAAAGGGCGCTCAGGGGGGGATATGCTATCCACACTTCTGGTGTTGCCTGCGGAATTTCAAATTTTAAAGCTCACAGGTTGGCAGGGCTGCGATATTGTAGCGATGCCTTATGACTTATTCTAGTCTTATCATCCACCGCTCACGGCCGGCTGATCCCGTTAACGCGTTGATAACACTCCGACCACTGACAAAGCACGATAAGCCATTATTACCGGAAAGGCACCGCTACAAAATACCGGCCCAGGTATGATATCCAATTATCGTATTTCAAATTTTTAGCAGTATTTCACAATGGTAATATGCAGCGGTATGGAAATGTGTCCATATGAAAGCATGCACTCATTCTGCACCTATGCCAAACTAAGTTTGCCAGGGCCCAGGACATTTTACGTTGTGATGTGAAGCAGCAGCAGTGATAGCGACATCTTGAAGGGCTGTGCTCAAATAAACTGGCAGGAGTGTCGCTATCTTAATAAAGCCAAAATAAGCTTCTTCCTTCGAAAAAGTCATGCATCACAAGAATGCTTGTAGTGCCTCCCGATTGAACACTGTCACAAAGCATCACCAGCAGTGCTTATGTTCATGCATATGCCAGGTTAAAAGTAATTACTCATTTGCATAAACCATTTGTTTCAAAGGGTGTGGAATGTATGGAGAAAGTAAACATTGTGAAGCCTGTGTTTAAAGTTACAATTTAGGAGTGCCCTGTGGTCAAAAGCTGGGCCTCCACTGTGTAGTATGGTCTAACTTTTGTTTTTTTTTTTTCTGCACAGAGTTAGACAGCAAGGCCAGCAACCTGTCCCTTCTGTCACAGAAGTACAAAAAGGATGCAAGATATCTGAACTTACGCTCAACCTATGCAAAAATAGCTGCAGTGTCAGTGGTCATTTTTGTAGCATTCCTGTACTTCTACATCTTCTAGGTACACCAATACACATAGGTGCTGTGCTCTCGTTGCACAGAAAACAAAAAGTGCTCTGTTGGCACAAACTCCAGGAGATACTTTCACATGTATCGGCTGTTGTCATACCTGTATATACTGATTTCTGCCTGTCTTTGTACTGTGCATGCTTGCAAATAAATGTGCAGTAAATGCGAAGACTGTGTGTAACATGACAATTGTGTTACAGTAAAAAATCACATTCTGAAGTCTCTGCTTTATTAAAAACAAGTAAAATACATATTAAAATACTGCAAACTTTCAAAAAGACCGCTAAAAAAAAGCTGTTTATCACAGATGGCATCACAGTTCCTGCCTCCACCTTGGTTCTTCTTGCAGTGTCTTTTGAGATATCACAATCTTGTCACAAGTTTCATCAGGCACTTCTTCTGCAAAGGGGGTAAGAGTGTTTCAGTAAAAATCCCTGCAGTCAGCCTTATGTGAAAGCATGATGAAAATATTGTACATGGTTATATGAACTACGACTACAAATTCCAAAAACTAAGTGCAAAAAGCAAAAGTATGAAGGAACAAAAGTTTCGAAAGCCATTTGATATTCAAATTCTGGCAATGTACTATAATGCTCAAACGAAACCTAAGCTACACGTGAAGCTTGTGCTCAAGGCAGAGGATGTGTGCTTCATTGTAACTTTTAGCATGCTATACAGTGTTGCACAAAAAAACAAATTGTGCCCTCACATGAAGCCAACAAAATTTTCATTTCAAATGTTAGACGTTAGTTTTCTAACATGTTACATTTGTCCGCTTAGTGCATCACTGCAAAAACCAGTCTGATGATCCACCTTAGCCTAACAAAGCTGAGCTTGAAGCATGAATCTGGTTTTTGCAATACAATCCACCATAACAAGCACACCAATTTGAACATGCTGAAGACAAAAGGAAGGTGAAATATCGGCAGCAATAAATTCCTACTCATGTTTTCAGGTCAATGCATTTGTGACACCTATTTTTTTTTTATTTATTTTTTTTTATGTTGAAAGGTTGTGCTCATCTAAGTCATTCTGTGTACCTTCTTTTGTACTCGGTTTGTTTTACTGCCATATCAATTCTAAGCACACTCACACAACTGAATTTTTGCTTAGACCGTGCTGCTCTCTGAAAAACTTCAGAGCCATTTTACAGATGCAGACGTGTGCTCTAGAAATGGCAAAGGGACCACGATTGCAACATGCAGCAAAAGTTTTGGTCGAAAATGGATTGAAGATGCGAAACCACATTTCTGAAGAAATGGGCGATGGCGCAAAGCCTCATGTGACAGTAATTGTGAAGTGCCAATAGTGCCCCAGTTTCATTTCATTTGCAGTCACTGCCAAACTTTTCTTTCGACATTTAATTCATCAGCCTTTGCACACATCCTATCGTACCCATCATGCCACTGCTTCAGCATATCAACTAGGGGAAAACAATGATTTTGTTCATAAGCCTTTACCTCGTACCACGAAAGTACTTCCAAAACAATTGTCACGGCACATTTCTTTTATTCTAGGCACCACCAGCTCATCTAGAAATATTAATTCGTGCTTTATAACTGTGCAGATGTGGCTTAAACATTGCTGGCACCTTGAACAGTTGAACTTGAAACAATGAAACTACAATTTCTTTCTTTTTTTTTTTTTTTTGAAACCTGATTTTCGTACCATGTTCTTTCTTAAGCAGTACAGCGCAAAACTGGAACGCCAATGCATTTCATTACTCAATTTTGGAATGCATGTCTCAACCGGTGCCAGCAAAATTCCTTCTAAATAGACATGCCTTGTGAACTCGCTGGCTCCAATCTATAAAATGCAATATCAGCCATAGAGATTAGCTACAGTGTTAATGAAAATAAAAATTTTTTTGCCAATTGTACATTCCAATTTCTTGTTAGGGTAATGTCTGCCTGTTTGAGTACATATTAGAAAGATTTTAACTGCGCTATGAACAGGGACAAAGGAGGACGAAAAAGACAACACCTGCACAGACTCACAACTAGCTTTTAATGCGTGAAAGATGACATATATACAGTGAGGATAACAAAACAAAATGAACAAGTCATGGTCATGTACACTCGTCCTCCTTTGTCCCTGTTCATAGCGCAGTTAAAATCTTTCTAATATGAACTTCAACCAACTAGCCCAACTTGGTGCACTACTGTTTGAGTAATCCAGCCAAAAAGTCGAATTGTGCTATCTGCCGCAGGCTTCTTTGTTTTTTTCATGAAAAAAAAAAAAAAAGAATACCAGGTTTGCTTTGTGTATGTGAAACACATTTGAAAGAAATTGTTATAACTATAGGAACTTGCCATTTTTGCAGATAGGCTACACGGCTAGGTGGACATAAGCAGCACAAAACATGTGTACAATAATTGACCTAATTAGCTAAAATTTGCTAATTACCTTTTTCATTATTACTTTACGGCACTCATTCAAACTGTGAAACTGAAGCAGAGCAGTAGTGAAGTGTCTGCTTAGCAGAAAACATAATCCCAAGATGAGCACCAGTTTCCAGATATGCAACCTTAAAATGTGCTACGAAATACATAGGTGTTCCGTTAAGTTTCTCGACTATGCGCCAATCGTAGTTGCAATGCAGAGGAACGTTTTCAAGCAAATTTTGGGGACGATTATATTGAAAGCGGTTCTAGTCTGAAAATTTGTGCTAAGCAGGCACGCAACTACATAAGCAGGCTCGGCTTCAATTCAACAATTACATGTGCCCTAAAGTAAGCAATTAAGTTAATTAGCACATTTTAGGGAATTAGCAAAATTATCAATAAAATTGCTGCTAATGTCTCTTAGCTAGCATGTAGCCTATCTCCAAAAAAACAATTTCTTTTAAAATAAACCCACTGTGGTGGCGTAGTGGCTATGGCGTTGCGCTACTAAGCCCGAGGGTGTGGGATCGAATCCTGGCCGCAGCAGTCGCATTTCGATGGGGAGAAAACTCAAAAACGCCCGTTCATTGGGTGCACATTAAAGAACCCCAGGTGATCAGCATCAATCTGGAGTCCCTCACTATGGCATGCCTCATAATCAAATCGTGGTATTGGCACGTAAAAACCCAGAATTTAATTTCTTTTCTAGAATACAGTGTTGCACATAAATGAACACCTGGTATAAAATGGCAGCTCACAAAGTTTGGTGCACTATTGTCTATATTCGAGAATATAGAGATTTGATAGACTTCATGGCACACATCATGCACACAGTGCATCTTGCATCATTGCATTTCAACAGGCCTAATTCATTTTTAATTATGTTTGCATTCTAATGGCGACACTAAGGTCACCAAGGCTCAAACCCTAGTGCACTGAGCCAGAGAGGAAATGGCGGCTGCAAGGACATGCCATGCTTTTTATGATGCAGGACTTGGAAATGCGATCCCATTTAGATTTCTGACCGAATCAAACATGAACGCATCTCACTTGATGACCACGGAAACTGTCAAAACGCTGTACTGAGTAAGTGTGGCAGCAGCAGCGAGCTAATTGACCTTCGTCAACGCATCAACACGAACTAAGCCGCGAAAACGAAGCGCAGGGAGGAAGGACTCTGCCATAGACTCTGCCCCCACCTCAGATGGCTTTGAAGATACAGCCGCCCGGGCTGGAGCTGCCCGGACTGAGGCACCACCACTAGTACCAGTGCTACGAACACAACTGAAATGTAATACTGCTTGACAGTAATGTAATGCATGTCAGTTGCCATCACTATTACTGCCTGTGATAACAGAAAGGGTGCACTGGCAAAAGGTGCAGAAGCATCTATTGGAGATAAAAAAAAACTTGCACTCGGCCGCGCAACGCTTGAAACAGTGAAGCTGGGCTACGATTTTCTGGAAGTGCGCGAACTTTTCATCTTGTTACTCATGATGATGATAATTTCTTTTTGCATGTCTCGGACTTACGGCCATCACTGTGCTTTGCATAGCGCAGCTTGCAACACCAACACTGCATTCCAATGCTGACACCGCGTTCCAGGAGACCCGGTCCGTGAATGCGTCTCTCTCTCTCGTAGCGCGCAAAACTTCTTCACCTCGCAGAGCACGAGCGTATGAGCGCGCCACCCTGTGGACGAAGACGACCGCACTCGAACGCAATCATATGGTTTGCATAAATGCATGTTCTGCAAGCGTCGCTGTATAGCCTAGTGGTTACAATGCGCGCTTTAGGACTGAGGGTACGCGGGTTTGGATCCTGCCTCGGCAAGAAAGTTTATTTTCTTTCTTGGTAGTTTCTTGATACGAACCACAAATTAAGACTGGCTTAAACAGCTTCGCTGTTAAAATTTTCTCTAGGAGCCTATTTCTTACCAAGAGACGACTTGGATATATTGTTGGAAGCCTCTGCACGGCATTTAGTTGGTTTGTACGGCACACCCCTGTATGCTCTCTTGGTGATGCACAACTCCAGAATTCTGAAATAATCACATCAAAGTAGTACAAATGAGGCAGTAGCAGCAGAATGCTTATTCTTCACTCACCTGTTCCAACATGGATCCTCACTAAGAGTATAGGGGTTTCCCACTATCACCATGAGACCTTTTGCCCTGGTCATGGCCACATTGAACCTCTAAAACAATACACACACATGTTGTCACGAATTTACATTTCACTATTAAATTATGGCTACGGCCACATTGGCGGTGTGCTGACTAAGCACACTACAAGAAAATATAGTATGTAGCTGAATATCCCAGTGAAATATATCTCGGTCACAACCATCTATGATGATCCCTTCCCTCTGCAGATCAGTATAAGTTGCATGAAATGCTCTGCGTGGATTTAGAGCCAGTCGCAAAAGTAAAGGCCAGTTGGTCATTGTTGGTAACGGCTGGCTGGCATTAGCGTTTCTAACAATAGGCTGTACAGTCAGCACAAATGAAAACCAATGATGATAATTGTGTTTGGAACAGAAAAATCTTAACATTCTCGAGTGAGATACAAGGCCTGCATCTGTGTTTAAACAAACTTCACATGAAGTTGGATATTTGTTAAAGGAAACTAATGGCACCTTTATCTGACATCTACAACCCAAACTATTCCATATATCTTATTTTTTTGCTTCATTTTCTACTCGCTACATACACCTATAATACATGAAATAAAAGAAATTCACAGACCACATGGCCCAGAAGGCAACATTTGTACACTTTCACAAAA
This sequence comes from Dermacentor silvarum, assembly GCF_013339745.2. Taxonomy (NCBI): domain Eukaryota; kingdom Metazoa; phylum Arthropoda; class Arachnida; order Ixodida; family Ixodidae; genus Dermacentor; species Dermacentor silvarum. The sequence continues at coordinate 224,149,277 of NC_051154.1, read as the reverse complement.
CCAGGATGTTAAAGCAAGTCAATGGAGATTTGCACACACTATGTTTACCTTTGGGTTTTGCAGAAATCCAAGGTTGTGGCGCACATCGCCTTGGACAAGGTTACGGTTGCTTCGCACAGTTGTTACGATGATCACCAAACGTTCCTGGCCTTGAAATTCCTCTGTGGAACCTACACTAACTTCCTTGTGCCCTCGTTTCTCAAGCAAGCTCCGGATCTTTAGCACCTGTGAGAGGCCAATAACGTTCTCAAGGCACATTGCATTGCTATCAAGTGAAAGTTTTCAGGCCACGTCATCATCATCATCATCATCAGCCTATATTTAAGTCCACTGCAGGACGAAGGCCTCTCCCTGTGATCTCCAATTACCCCTGTCTTGCGCTAGCGTATTCCAACTTGCGCCTGCAAATTTCCCAGCTTCATCATCCCACCTGGTTTTCTGCCGTCCTCGACTGCGCTTCCCTTCTCTTGGTATCCGTTCTGTAACCCTAATGGTCCACCGGTTATCCATCCTACGCATTACATGGCCTGCCCAGCCCCATTTCTTCCGTTTAATGTCAACTAGAATATCGGCTCTGCCCGTTTGTTCTCTGATCCATACCGCTCTCTTCCTGTCTTTTAACGTTACTCCTAAGATTTTTCGTTCCATCGCTCTTTGTGCGGTCACGGGCCATCTGCCGCGACTGCCCTTCCCATCTCTTCGTATCCATTCTGTAACTCTAATGGTCCGCCTGTTATCCATCCTACGCAAAGAACTGTTGAGCTGGCCACCTTGGTGTTACTCGGACACATGACCACATGCACCGTCACTTCTATTGGCCTGGCCTAACCCGCTCAGTGCGGCATTATGTCAGCGCCTGCGAGCTTTGTCACCGGCGAAAGAAACCATCTACGCTTCCTGCTGGGTATGTTCAACCCATCGACGTCCCCCCTGATCCCTTCTCTGTTGCTTTGGACCATCTTGAACCCTTTCCTACATATACTTCAGGAAACAAGTGGGTTGCTGCCACTACCGATTACGCGACGCGCTATGCGATGACGGGAGCGCTGGTGACCAGCTGTGCTACAGACGTGGCAGATTTTCTCCTTCGTGACGCAATTTTAGTCCACGGTGCCCCACGTCAATTGCCGACTAACCGAGGCCGTACTTTCCTGTCGAAAGTCATGAACGATCTCCTGTGCTGCTGCTCCACGTAGCACAAGATCACCACGTCATACCATCCCCAAACGAAGGGGCTCACTGAGCGCTTGATTCAGACCTTAACAAGTATGTTTTCCAAGTATGTGTCTGCTGACCACCGTGATTGGGACCTTGCACTGCCATACGTGAAGTTTGCATACAATTCCTCCCGCCACGACACTGCTGGATACTCTCCCTTTTACCTTTTGTTCGGACGTGAACCAACTTTACCGTTGGACACATTCCTTCCTTCTCCTGCAACTTCGACTGGTGAATATGCACACGCCACCATTGCCCGAACTGCTTACGTGCAGCAGATAGCCCGTAGTAGACTTGCTGCTTTCCAAAACAATCAGAAGCGCCTTTACAACAAGCGATACTATGACCAACGCTTTCCTCCGGGTGCCCTTGTGCTCCTTTGGACCCCCTTTCAACGTGTGGGCCTTTGTGAAAAGCTCCTTCCTCGCTACACGGGCCCATGCCGCGTCCTTCGACAAGTAACTGACGTCACGTACAAGATTGTGTCCGCCAGTCCCACGACATCTTCTGGTCCGTTGCTCACAGACGTTGTCCACATTTCAAGACTTAAGGATTACCACCCTTCCTCTGCTTTGGATCCTTAGTGGCTCCGTGTCGGCGCTTCTGCCGCCGGGGGTCATGCTACGTGCTATTTGAAGACGATGATGTAGACACTTGGATTTAGTGGGATGTAGCCATAAGCGGTCACTGGCTGATCTGAGAACGATGACGGCCTTGTTTTGATGTTGGCTGGTTTCCATGTTGGCCAGTGCTTGCTACCCCTTGTAAATACACCGTGTAAATAGTTTACCTACTGTGCTTCCACGTAACAAAATGAACGAGTGCATTCAGTACCTGTACAGATGCATTCTTTCACGTTATGATGCCTACAATGCGCTCACTACATTGGACTCCAATGCATACACCTCTTTCACAGAGAGATGATAGCACAGTACTGCATCTACCCTAATTGTTTCCTGAAAAGTGAAACACATTGTTGCAACATATACCCCTTCATGCCTCACCAGCAGTTGTCACCATGGCACTATTGATTTTTGTTGCACTCTTTGTCACCCGCCCCTTATTCCATGCACCCTATAACAGATCCACCACAGATGTCAGTATTTCCAAATGAACTTGCTCACTCTGCACCTTTACCCTCATACTCGTGCATGCGGAAACTCCATTTAAACACAGCAGCGGCAGCAGAGTACGCACATTATCAGCTGGAAGTCTGCCATAGCTTTGAAGAACTGTCTGTGTTCATTTTTTCAGGGTACACAAATCAAATTACTATGTACACCCATGAGCAAAAGTATACGAACCACAGGGTCGCCGAAAAAACAGAATTTCTTCGTAATTAACATGCATAAAAGGTATCACAGATGACATCACATACAGTTAAGATGTCACTCATTAAGTTTATCTTGGATAGGCAGGGGTTGAAGTATTTTTACAGGGAACCATTGCTTAGACAATCCAATAGATAATCCAATAGATAATCCAATAGATAATGCAAAATCTTTAAATTCTGTTTACAAATTACAGCATTTAAACAGAGTACTTAAAGATGGCCCTTAATGTTCACAGAAACCTGCCCTATCGAATCAATGTGTTTATGCACCCCGTCAAAAGCATCTTGGGAACCTACTTAATTGAGTATGTCAGATGCAAGATCAAAAGTTATAGATAAGAGTGAGAAAATAAAAACAAGACCACTACACATTTAGAAGAAAACGAACAAAAAAAAAGGAAGGGGGGTGGGGGAGCACAATAGTAACATGGGCATTGTGTATGTGCAACAAAACAGCTTGCAAGGCTCTGCACAAAGGTGATTTTAGGTGCAAGAGGTTTCGTCCTGCAGAAAAACTTGCAGATGCCAGAAATGTACAATTTTTATAAGTTGTGGGTCTCATATGAAATGTTAGCTTTCAAGCAGAGCACAGATGCATTGAAAAGGAACTAGGTTATTATCTGAATGACATTACACTATAGGAAGAAGAGAGCTTTGACAGTAGTTAAAGTTCAATGTAAGAATCTTAAATACTAGATCTAAACACATATTCCAAAACTCAAGTAGATATCACAATCACAAGTGAACCCTTATAAAGCTGCACATGATGCTTATAGCATTGCTTATGTGCTAATGATTTACAAACCTGCTTGCGGTAGGGAGAAACAATTCCAATGTCAGACTCGCGAACCTTGGTTCGCACTCCATTTTTACCATCCAGCAGGGAAATCACATAGTCCACCACAATCCTGACCTCATCAGGGTTGAAATATGAGGGGTTGTTACACTCCCTCATGTCTTTTCCACAAACACCATGAAAAAGAAGTGGCACACCCTTTGTGGGCAGTCCTTCCCATGTCAACATGCTTTGGGTAATCATCTCATCTGCAAACACCTGGGCAGAAAATAAAATTTTACAAATTGTTTAGCAATTCACTTATTGCTAGGCGTAATAATTATTCTCATGGATATTTTTGTATAATCACTGCTGTCCATATTGTACTAATTCTATGATTGGGTTTAACATTGACAAAACTAAGAATATAAAATATGCTGCAGTGGAGGGCTCCAGTTTATTTAGGATTCCCCGGGTGTTTTTCGCAATGCATCCAGAGCTCAATGCACAAGTGTTTTTGCATTACACTTCCATCTTGACGCGGTTAAGCAGTGGGAAAGAAAACCACTGATCTTGTGCTAACCAAGAAAACACTCAACCAATAAGCCACTGCAGTGGGTTTGTGCATTTTGTAACCATCCAACACAACATCTTATCGAAAGATGACAGTACTGTAATGCTGTAAACAACTTTATTCACGAGTTTCCTACTATTTCAGGTTTACTGTCCAAGCACGATTGTTTGAGTTGTCTCCCAATGTGAAGCTTCACAAAATGAAAGAACTTGCTACTTATTTCAAAAAGTTCATTGAATTAATTTTTCACTAACTGCAGACCATTCATGACAATCACAAAAATTCGCCGGGATAGCGTAACTGAGCTCAGTTATGCAATGCCAGCAAAACGTGGACGCTCTACAGTCTAGTGTCATAGTACAGCCAGCATGGCCGGGGCGTACGGCATGTTTGGCATGGCTGCGGCGTGCGAATAAAATACATCCTACCTCGTGCAAGAGCTGCTAAACCAAGATGCAGCACACGCTAGCTTGGCTGGCCGGCACCATGCAGTCCTACAGTTCGAGTGCACCAAAAAGAGTGCTGAGTTTTGTGTTTTCGCGAAACTTGTGCGCAAAAGTTAATCGCCAAGCTCCTGCGCGGCCACACTCGGCAAGGCAAACTATACAGGGGACAAATTTTCGACGCTCCTGGCATCGCCAGCGCGACATACCCAACTTTACTGGCCACTACCTGGCTAACTGGAAATGCCGGACTAATCTGGACATTAACTCTTCCAAGTTCTGTAAACATATGTGGCATCTCTTAGTGCCTGAACTAAAAAGGCATTAAGTATTCACATATGTATGGTAAGTATCCCGGTGACAACTATGACAGAACACTGAGAAATGCATACAAGAAGCTACAGCTGTTGGCATCTATGCCAGACATAATCCAGAAGGATGGAAAGTTGGGCAAGCCAATTAAAATTATGGTTGGGAAAGTGCAGTAGATGGAGATGAAGAAAGCAAGAAAATAAGCAGCACCATGTTTTCATATTGCTTTCCTTGTCCCCATTTATCACGCTACACCCAACCATGGTCCATAAGGAGAAATATGCAGCAGGATAGCTACTTATACATATTCACATATTAGGTTTAAGTTCAAAGGCCTAGAATAATGTGGCATTCCATATGTTACTGCTCATGGGTGAACGCTATAGCAAAAATCTGTTTGTACCCAGTCAAACAAGTACAAGTCATTCTCTGCATTAATCAAAAGTATAAGAGCAGCATGAAAACATTTACAGGTCACGAAGTCTAAACACAGGACACAATTTCCAAAAGTTAGACAAAGGTTGCATGCCATTAGTCATACCTTCAGTTCAGTATTGTAAAACATCTCATTTGGAACTTTTAAGATGTCTGCATGGCTTCGAAAGTTTCTGAGCAGTTTCGTGACCATGTGTGCATTGTGCTCATCATTCTGCTGGTATGAAGGCAATTTAATAAGTCGCTCCAGTAGGGACACACCTGCATGAACAAACGCCACATCAATAAATCAATTTGATGCTTTGAGGTAACTTCAATGGTAGATAGGGAAATTATATCATTGTTAATTAATTTATCTAGGAAAGACTGAGGGAAGCAGTTTCTGCAGTTGCCCAACTTTTGTGAGTACCCAAGTACCATCACAACAGGTCTGGTACACTCGTGTGCACATATACACACTCACAAAAGTGGGTGGCATACCGGCAAATAATTGATGGGGTTTTATACCTAAAATTTATACCCCATGGTTGTTGGAGGTGCCATAGTGGAAGGCGTCACACTAACTTTGACCACCTGAAGTTCTTTAATGAGGCTGCAGCTTCGAAAGCATAGTTACGAGCAGTTTTAAGAGCAAGTAAACCTGTTTCTTGGAGCAGACTGGGAACAACCCAAATATTATTTCTGAGCACATGGGTGGACCTATGCTCTCACCGTGCAGCTGTGTAGTAGAACCTCATCGATACATTTCTTAAAGGACCAAGGATAAAGTGTGCATAATCTAGGGAAACTTAACATCCAATAATGGTTGCAGCAGCACTGAAGCACTCACACAAAACATAATTTTAAGTTGAATAGAAAGCCAGCAAACTTGAAAATCCATTAAGTAAGGCTAGTTATTATTGCCAAACAGATTGAACGTAAACACTTTCTTTGAAGTGGTTGTAGCTGCGAATCGCACACAATAAAGCATGTGATTTCCATCTAGTGCTTGGGGTCGAATATTTGATAATAACAGCCTCTTTTTGAGCATACGTAGCCTTTTTTCTATTTCTGTGCACTTCAAGTAATTGCACAAGGCATTACAACGGCATCTGCAAACATGGGTATAGGGGGCCCACTTGTACCTTCATTCATCCCATCCTCACTTTTGAAGTTGTAAGGTGTGTTGAAATCGACGACCATAGAATATATCAAAACAGCAATGGTGATCCTACTGTGCCACAAGGCAGGTGCTGCACAGTCACTGTTTTCAGCGGTGACCTATGTAACCAACGTAGGCACCACCGACAGCTGGTGATGCCACTTTGACGGCGCGTCATCACAGTATATGTATAACAACTGGAAAGCGAACGGTAACAAATGGGTAGCTAATACAAATCACCCTCAGGCGCGAATCCAGGGGAGATGTCCGGATGTCCTGACCCCCCCTCAGATTTCTGCATCGCCCCCTCGCTGACAGGGGGATGGCCTTGTCGCAAAAAAAATATGGCCACCAGCATTCTTCAAAAACATTTTTCGCGAGTACCAGTGGTATCAGCCATGTAGAAGTAAAGCTAGCTCGCTCAGAAGCTTAGTTGTATTCCGTCGGGGTGTGGTGTCGCGAAGTTGCCGTAGTTATTTTTTCTCATGAACACCTTGGACCTCCTGGCACCGGCGGTGCCTTACTCGTCCCATCGGCGGCGTCGAATGAATGAGGGGACGTCCCTTTTGCCAAGCACGCCGATGTCCGTGCGAGCGCCTTCACGCCTGATCAACTTGATTGCCCCTTGGGGTGTCATCAGTTGCCTCATTGTCTGTCATTGGTTCCGCGACCAACCTGCTTAATGAAAGATCACTTGCTGAAGTGTTCATATATAGGGTTTGTCCGTAGTGTCAGTGATTATATTGTGAAGCGACTACATATACGTCGCAGCGCGCTAAGACCAGTTGGGATTGGTGGAGGGGGAAGTTAGCTTACGCACGCCTTACTCTCCAGTCGTCTGCGACCATCTGGAGAATAAGGACAAGGTTTTTCGTCAACTCATTTTCATTTACAGTGCAAGCCGTAATGCAGTGCTCGTTGGAACAAAGGATGCCATCGAGTTTTGTGTGAAACTCGGCAAGTCTGCAGTGAAAACTTTTCCTATGATAAAGACAGCTTTTGGCGATAATTGTTTGTTAGAACATTAAGTTTACCGGGGGCACAAGGTTTTTTTAGAAGGTTGTGAAGAGGTCAGCGATGAAGCCCGCACTGTACTGCCATAAACGACCATCACCGACGAAAATGTGACGCACGCGAGAGATTTTTTGTACTCAGACCCTCGTTTGAGTGTCCGTTTAGTGGCACAGACAGTAAACATTCAAAAAAGTACCGTTCACGAGATTCTGACGAATAATTTTCAGATGCGAAATGCGTGCGCGAAGATCTTGCACAAAATGTTAATGGACGACCAACAATCAAGCCGAGTTGAAACATGCCAGGAGGTTTGGGACTTGTGCGAAAGTGACCCCCACGTTTTGGACAATGTCATCACAGGTGACAAGATTTGGGTGTTTGAATACGACCCCGAAACAAAAAGGCAAAGTGCCAAGTGGCACAGCTTGGCATCCCCTCGTCCCAAGGCCAGAATTAGCAAGGCAAAGGTCAAGACCATGCTGATTGTGTTCTTTGACATCAGTGGCCTTGTCCACCACGAGTTTATACCCCATGGCACAACCGTGAATGCCAAATTCAACGTGAAAGTGCTCAAGCGACTCAAACAAAGGATTCATCGCACCCGGCCTGATATCGGGGGCGATTGGAAACTTCACCATGACTACGCACCATGCAACCTGCACCGCCTTCCTCGTGACCCGCTTCCTGGCCGTTTGAAAGACGCCAACGGTTCCCCAGCCACCCTACAGTCCTGACGTGGCTCTCCCAGGCTTCTTTCTGTGCTTGAAAATTCCCATGAAAGGACATCATTTCGTGACAGTTGGCAAAGTCGAAAAGGCTTGCACATAGGCGGAAAGTTTTCATTTTTCCGGGGGGGGGGGGGGGGGGGGCTGGAGCCCGACCAACTTCCCGAAACCAATCCATATATATATATATATATATATATATATATATATATATATACCCTCTGCTAACAATTTTCTATTTCTAGCTTTATGGCGAATGCAATTATATCGACCCTTCAGGCAAATTGTCGCGGTTGTCGTTGCCGTGATGTTCCGCATTAAATCCAAAAGCCATATACATAAGCGACCCTGTGGGTGCGGGACAAATCATGTAACAGTGAGCCGAAAAGGATGGCGGCTTCATGGCATTATTTCCCACACGCTCAATATTCGGGTTAGTTGTAGGTAACGTAATCAAATGCGAATGGGAAAGAGAGCACGCGACTTCTCCTCTAGCCCTGCCGTAGCTGTAAATGACTGTGCGTGGCTGACGCTTATGGGGCCTGCGTGTCATATCTAATTGTTGTTAATCATTGGTGGGTGCAATGATAAAGGGCGACCAGGGATGGCTGCTAACTTCAAGCGCGCTGTCTTCCTTGCCGGGCTGTCTTCCTGTGCCCCTAGTGTTGCAGAGTTAAGAGACAGAGGTCATCGCAGATCACTCACAGAGGCCGTCAGTAGTGGACATAAAAATAGGCAGATAATGATGATGAATCTAATTTTCAGAGTTGCAGTGAATCACGTGGCTGTAGGAACCGTACGCCTCCGCTGCCGGCGTTCTTCACAATGCTTGCGTTGTGAAAGCCATTGCTCGAGGTCATCCAGTGAGGTATTTACAGGTTTACATGGTCCATGCTTACTATGTACACTATGCTTACTATTTTAATTTTATGTAACTGTTTACTACAATTTATATGGCCAGTATAACTAACATATAGATTTGTGTAAGGGCCACACTTTTCTGTCGCGATTTTGACGAGCCTTTCATGGGACCGGGCCATTTGACTTCATTTTTCCAACTACGAGTATCAAATCCGCCGTAAACCTCCGCGATCCCCTCCTCTCGACATCCAGTCACGACGCGCGAAAGTCCGCTGCGCGCGACAACTCGCTGTTGAGCCCGATCAGAATCGGCGCATGGAACGCGATTGCTTCTCGGTTGGATGTCTTTTTTTTAATATTGGCTGTCAAGTTATGGGTGCGGCCCTTACACGAGTGCGATCCTTACACGGATTTACACGGTAAGAATCTTCCTTCGTGTCTTCTACTTCGCTATCACTAATACTGCTTCGCCTTCCCGGCCAAACTGCACTCTTTTTTCATTTTTTAGTACTTTGAGTCCGAGTATAAGCGCTGCTGCGCATGACTTCTATTTATTCCGATTTTGAGTGAATCTGGCTTGGCATCATTTCAGTTACTGAATGAATTCTATATATTAGGTGTTTCAGCGAACAGTTTCCAAAATTTTTAAAGGTGGCCTGTGGCAGATAGTACAATTCTAGTTCATGAGCTCATCTACTCGAAGAGGCGGGCATTACTTGCACAAAAAATTGAAATGCATAGTCAACTGATTAACAAAATTAACCAATTAAGTTTTTAGCTTATGGCCCATGGTGCAATTTACAAATTCCAGCCGTGGAGTGCAGATCCACTTTGAACTAAATCTCAGGCTGACACCAGTGTCGAGATATTAATTCCCTAACTTTGCGGAGAAATACACTGGCGTACCAGTCACTTTCTCAACATAGTGTTTTATGCATCAAAGCACAAAAGTATGAAAAGAACAAATTATAGGATTTTACGTGCCAAAACCACGATCTGATTATGAGGCACGCCGTAGTGGAGGACTCTGGAATAATTTAGACCACCTGGGGTTTTTTAACGTGCACCTAAATCTAAGTATACGGGTGTTCTAGCATTTCGCCCCATCGAAATGCAGCTGCCGTGACCGTTATTTGATCCCGCGACCTCATGCTTAGCAGTACAACACCATAGCCACTAAACAACCACGGCGGGTAAGCACAAAAGTAACTGGAACACCAATGCATTTCTCCGCAATGTTCGGGAATTTTCTCGAAACTGGTGCCATCCTGAGAATTAGTTCCTAGTGCATCCACCTTGCGGATTCCACGACTAGAATTTGTAAATTGTAACACGGGCCATAAGTTAATATGTTGAAAACCTAATTGGTGATTTTTTTGATTAGTCGATTATGCATTTCAATTTTTTGTGCAAGTAATGTCCACCTCTTCGAGTAGACCTTTAATGTCCATCTCTTCGAGCAACCTTTAAAAATTTTTTTGAAAGTGTTTGCTGAAACACCCTGTATTTATGGCCTCTGCATGTAACAGGCGATGTTTCCATCCCTAATGCGTAAATGTTGTAAATAATTAGAAGAGCTTTTTTTTCTTTTATTTTGTCACCAGTCGTTAGCATTGCCTACTGGAAAGAGAATCAATATTGAGACACATATCACTCACGTGCTTTTCACACGCCGTTGATAGAAGACTGCCGAAAGGGTCACTGAAGTCTGCAGGTTTTTTTCAGGGTCAAAAAAGCACGCAAAGTAATTTGAAGTGAGGTGAACATACATCAGCATATCCATTGTCTAGGTATAGGCTATCCGTTTAGTTGGCTACCTCCTTTCTTTAAAAAAATATAATAAACTTTGTCCTTTGTACTTATATATTTAAATATATTGTGTCTGTGCATGGTGTTTTTCTCAGCGGAAATCTTTAAAAAAATGTTAAAGTGAGGAAACACAGATGAGGTAGCCGTCACTGGTGCTTCTAATGTGCTTGTCCTCCTATTGTCAGGATTTGCCGAAATAAAGCGAAAGTATAAATTAAAAGCGGTGCACGTCCACGCCAACAATGGTGCCGTAAGCTTTTAGCCACCACAAAAGTGAAAAGGTAGAGGCAACGCAAGAGAATCCTCAAATTATGTGGGTAACATAAATTATGTGGGTAATGACACTTTAGAGGTGGGGGGGGGGGGGGGGGTAGGCTACGGATCTCCGGGGGGCTGAGATTCCGGAAGGGGCTTGAGCCCCGGAGCCCCCCCGTAGTCGGTGCCTATGGGCTTGCACCAAGGCTCTAAAGGACATTCCTAAAGAGGCCTACCGGGACGCCTTCGATGGTTGGAAATCTCGCTAGAAGCAATGTAACAATGCAGGAGGAGCCTATTTTGAAACGTTTTATTGTGTTGTACCGATCTGATCAATAATTTCTTTTTAATCGACTCACTGACATTACTTTTTGGACAAACCCTGTATAAACAATAACTAACAGCTAAACTAAGAACTACGCATGGGCAACTTTTTTTAACTGTAGCCCTCATTGTGATCACAGTTACACGTTGACAATATCCAGTACGAGCGCAGTACGCTACAAGTTTTTCATTGTAACTTCGCAGTTGTTGTCGTTGTCGTACATTAAGCATAGGAGGCTCAAAGCCGCCGGATCCGTTTATCTGAGTGGGCGTTTTTGCGGAGCGGGGCGAAGCCTCGAGCAGCGGCTGCGAAGTGGGGGAGCGTGACGTCAGCAGCCAACGCCAGCGCGCGGGCCAAGGATGGCGTCGTGTGGTTAGAGAAACGGGAGCAGATGCGTGCCTTGTGTAAAAGGATGGCGTCGTGTGGGAAACAAAACATGAAGACGCTGGCTCGCGCTCTCGGCTACTACATCACAACGTTCTTTTTGTAGGTGGCGTCGCGAGTCTTCATACGCGGTGATTCGCATATCGTAAACGACCAGCGTAGTGGTTGCCACGTTGGAGCTCCAAAGCAAACGAAGGTGGCTCAGCCGAACACAAAGAATCTCCTTAAGGAAAACAAGGTGTCCTAACAGAACTCCAAAGACGGACCCGTGCTTACGCATTTAAAACGAGCCTGCAACAGATCATCCCAAATTTTATTTTAAGAAACAATACGGGCTAGATGTACCAGGTGTTCAAAATTAAGCTTTATGGTTTTCTTAAAATTAGGCACTGGGAGGCACATGAAGACCACCTGCACAAATAAGTCATGTGGCCAGGGGGGCACAAAGTGAGATCATAATTATCGCTGTCAGCAGCCCAATTAACTAAAATTGAACAATTAACTTTTTATTGACTGCAGTAAGAAACACGACGAAGTTTTCAATACAAACATACCCACTTATTGCAGTCGACAAAAATAATTGTTCAATTTTAGTTAATTGGGCTGCTCACAGCAATTATTATCTCACTGTGCCCCCCTGGCTACATAGCTTATTTGCACAGGTGGTGTTCGCGTGCCTCCCAGTGCCCAATTTTAAGAAAAGCATAAAGATTAGTTTTGAACACCCGGCATTATCAGGCACAGCCGCCAAGCACATGGCTGTATTGGGTAACGTCCTTTTCCTATAAGCTCGGAGAAACCGATACCTGGCTTCGCTACAGGTCTTCCTCTTTCTGGTGTTTTACGTGCCAAAACCAGTTCTGATTATGAGGCACGCCGTAGTGGAAGGCTCCGGATTAATTGTGACCACCTGGGGTTCTTTAACGTGCACTACAACGTTTTTGCATTTCGCCTCCATCGAAATGCGGCCGCCACTGCCGGGATTCGATCCCGCGATCTTGTGCTCAGCAGCACAACGCCTGAGCTGACTGAGCCACCACGGTGGACTGCAGGTGTTGCTCTAGACGTATAAAACTTTAGTTTATCATGAGCAGAAACAGTGAATTTCGGTAAATAAGAAAGGCTACTATCATCATCATCATCATTGACAGAAGCTGGTGATCCTTGTGTAGTAGCAGTTCGTGAACTTAGCTACACAGATTCATTCCATTTCTTAAAATGCCAGTCACTATTTTTGCAGCCAACTACTGCACACGTCTGTACCGTTCCACATTTTGCAGCATGAATGGAGCACAGTTAGGGATCACACAGTTGCATTCGCGACAGTTGATCACTTAGTGGCAGTGTAGAAGCAGTAACGGTTTCGAATTCGCTTGAGGCAACGTGTGACACGTCGCCGGAAGTGCCGTCTCTTTCCTCTAGAGCAAACTACTCCACAAAAGCAGGGACAAGAGCTTGTGAATTTAAGGTCACTCAGTAGGTGACAATGCATTACAGGGTAACGGCAACAAAATTACACTTGATCATAAACTGGTAGTATACTATTTAAGTAATCTGGGAAAACAGCTGGTCTAGTAATCACCTATTTTTTTTAATTACTAGGCTTAAGTAGTAACTTAGATAACACGAGCAAAGTGTATATGACGCAGGTCCCAGATTGCACACATGTGCTAATGCCACTGCAACACCTGAGCACCCATGCAGCTGCTGGTTCTCAACTCTCTCGATTCTGTCTTATTCCTAGTGCACAATTATGGTGGCAATAAAAAAATTTATCAAAAACAAGATTTTTGCTAAATTTTTAGATTGTTCCACTCTTATTCCAAATGCAGCGTATTGCATGGAAGGAAGGAAGGAAAACATTTATCTGGTCCTGCAAGTTGTGAGTTGCCTCACAACTGGACGGCCCATAGTTGCTCAGTCAGGTCCGGGCTGCGAATCGCTGCCTTTAGCCTGTCCCAACCCTTGGCGGAATTTTCGTTGGTTTGGTTGCACGACCAGAGCATGTGTTTTAAGAACACATACTTTGGTTGTGCAACCGAACCAACGAAAATTTCGCCAAGGATCTAAGAACACATGCTCTGGTTGTGCAACCTAACCAACGAAAATTTCGCCAAGAATCGGGACAGGCTAAAGCCAGCGATTCGCAGCCCGGACCTGACCAAGCTACTATGGGCCGTAAGTATACTATGAGAAACAAACCACTTTCATATAGTTTAAAATGTTGGGGCAGTAGACCCTGTCTGGACTTAATTTTATCACTTAAGTGAAATTTATATTTCATGTATGTGAATTACACACAGCCATTTATCTTCAATCTTGTTCTTGATTTTGCCAATGTCAGCTTTGCCGACATCAGTTGACAGTGTCGATTTTGGCATTTGACAGTGTCGATTTGGCTTTTGGCATCGTTGATCACAATTGTTACTAATCGTTGTTTGAATAAGTTTCCAGTTGTGTTTTTAGTTGTATTCTCATGTTCTACGTTTATGATGGAGACCTGGGTTTCTCTACTATTAGGTACTTGTACAAGTGAAGCTTTCTTTGCCTGCTTTCCTAGGTTTCACATGGCTGCCTGGCTGCTGTGTGCCGAGTGCTGTTGGGTTGGTCACTATCTCGGCAGATATATTTGAGGATATGTATGCGAAGGTTATATGAAACTACCACAAAAGTGGCTTATACAACCCTGTATACTGACCAAGTATGTAGATAATTATGTTAATTATTGCATTAACTTACTACATAAAACCTGAACATAGGTCCGCTCACAGACATCTCTAAGGCACACCAATCTGTTGGTGTGCCTTAGAGATGTGTGCCTAAGAAATGGTGAAATACATTTAATGGATTCTTGGATTTACTTTATTTTCTTTGATTTAGCTACTAAGTATGTGCGTATGCCCATTGGAAAATATGCCAGAATGGGCATGTCCCACTACGATTCCTACATAAAACTTGAACATTTCCTGTTGGCCCACAGATATTGCTAAAAAGCATCTATTTGTAAATATAATGGTTAATTATATTTCATGGATTATTTTTATTTAGCCATTCGGTATGTGCCACTGGGATTATGGCCGCCAATCTTCCAGATGTCGCACTGTGACAAAAGAGGTATGGAAGTGCAGAATTTTGCTCGATACGTGTCATACTTTTCTGTGCATACACCTGTCATCACCATTCTTCTCTCAGCAAGCATCATACATCATCTTCATCCTTGCGACATCGCTGTGTATACACCTCGCACTGTACGTCCACTTCAATTGGAGTTTGCGTTTCAGCATAGCTTGTGAACGATGCAGTGCATAAACAAAAATTGCATGACAATAAAGTTGCGACCTTTGCGGTAGATAAACAAAAACGTTCCATGAGATTACTCGTTGCATAGGATGAAAGTAAATAAAATTGTATGCATCGCTTTTAGCATTTAGTTGACCGCTTTACTAAAGTTTCGCTACCCATAGATTCCAACATCTGCATTGGATCTGCTTAATTTTTTCGGAAGTTCTTTTGTTGTTCAAGATCTGGCCCTGGTTACACTATAGTTTGCTTTCGCACATTTTTGTATGTTCTTTTTTTTTTGCTTTTTTGCCTTTGTTGCATGTGTGCATAATCGCTCTACCTCGTAATGCCTCATCTAGTGTAATGCCCACTGGGTGATAAGTAGGTATGTGAATAAATAAAATACAGGAAAAAAGAAAATGTCCGTGCAGTTTGCGGCAACATTGTTAAGAAGAGGAATCCCAATGCACCAACATATACACAACTATTTACATGTGAAAGGCTAGTCCTGTTCAAATGCATCGTAACAATATCAATGGCTTCTCTCATGAATGTCAACAAATCAAGGTGTTGGAGGCATTGTATGGGTCTTTAAACTTATTTCACAATCGTAACAGCGTGAAGTATGGCCACAAAATATGAGAACACCTAACCTCACCGTGATTGGTCGCATAGACATGTGCGAAATACTAGGAAGAACCAACATTTGCCTGCAGCACCGGAAAGTTATGTAATTAGAGTTGGCAATGCTCAGATTTCCATGATTAGTTTTAGTGCACTTTTTTCTAGGTCTGATATTTGCTGTAAAGCGTTATGTTGCAGGAATCATTAGACCAAAAAGGGTTAAAACATTAAATGTGCCATTGTGAGCATCTCGCAGCATACATGGGCAGTGCATACCCAGGTTGTAAGATAAGCAGAGATGATTTCGGATGACTGGACCCAGTTGCATAGGGTCCCCGGACAGAATAATGTGTCCCCCTGTACCACTCTTGTCAGGCTTCCAAGCATCCAGCAGACCCATCAGAGGGATGTCACACTCGGGCTCCAAAGCATGGCCAGCCTCATCCACAATCACATGGGTGAAATGGTTGACAGGCAAGCCTGCCGAGACCAACCTGCAGAGTATGCACACCATGCTGACACTAGCACATGTGAAAGAGAAAGGAGATGAAAAAACACATACTTTGACGAAGTGACCAGAGTGACCACAATGATCCTGTACTTTTTCAACTCTGAAGCAGTGTAATGACGTTCACTTTCACCGTCCAAAAAATTGCAGCACTTCTAAGGAAAACAATAGAACATGCATACTTCATGAAAATAATCCCCTTCGGGGAAACAGCTTCTCAGCGAACATAGTGACAACATGCCAGCCCACTACATTTATGAAATTTACAATATATTAAGCACACATGCAGAGATCTTATGGAATGTGTGGCCTACCTTTAGTTTCTTCGAAATTTTCTCAGGGTGGACAGAAGAAGAGTACAATCGAAGCATTTGTGATGGCATCACGTGATCCAAAAGCCGCTCAGCTAACAAATCACTTGCACTGTTTGAGGGAGCAGTGATCAGAATACGACTGGATGGGATCAGCGTGCATATCTGCAGTAACAATATTAGACTTATTCCAACATTTCCACACAAAGCAGCATAAAAGAGGCAAGATGAATATACAAAAATGTATAATAAAGGCCACAGGCTATATAAGCGCTGCAAAAGAAAACTGCCTACCTGTTTAATTGCTTCTACTAGAGTGACTGTCTTCCCTGTACCAGGAGGACCGAACAGAAGGTACGGATAAGGGCGATGCAAACCTAACAACATATCACGGACAGCTTTGGACTGCTCTCGATTCTCTTGTACCTTCTTGTTGAAAAACCTGTTTTGTGACATGCAGAAGACAAGTGAATTAACTGAAATATTAGCTGCCAGGAACAGGATTATTACCTCAGATCAGACAGTTCCAGTGCAGGTTTTGATGGTAAAGAGCTGCTGGGAAAAATGAAACTCCAGAGGCTTCGTTTCTTGCATGTATCAAGAGACTGATGCATCCGCATTAACGGTATTCGATTGAATGTAAAGCGGATGTCAAACTTCATTCCTTTGACGTAAACGAGCTGGAACCTGTGCATACACATGGCAAGAGCAGCGTAAATATTTGTCACAAGACTATTCTTCGTAAATTAAAACAGCTGCAAAAGTATGCACTCACTTTTCACTGACCCTGACCGTAATGTGCATGCCATCTGTTTTGTGGACAATTGCTTCATACTCGGTCACTGAAGCAGTATGAAGCAAGGTTATCCTTGAAGAGCAACGAATAAACAACCTGTTTCCTTTAATAACTGAGGGGCGTCCTTCTGTTGCACCAGGTACCTAGAAGAAAAATGCATTCGTCACACAGTGCACTGTGCGACGTCCTGCTACACTGCTCAGTAATCATGTTGGATGATAAAGTTGTTGCTGATATATAAGCTACGCCCTGCATAGTTGCACTGAGATGTAAAGAAGGTGTGGTTTTAGAGGTGATAAAGGCATCAATGCAGTAAATAAGTAACCCTAGTAACCACTAATATTCACTATTGCCATTGAAGGAGGATGAAATGGTTACAAAAATAGGATGGAAACCCCCTACCATGGACAAAATTGTTCTTTGTGGGATAAAACAACCTCTGCTGGACACATAGTGGGAGCCCAAAAGTAAGTTATGCATATGAACATAAAAATAGGACATTGGGTTTCAACAACAGAAGTAATCATCTGTATTCTCTCTTGATTTCTACAGAACACAAATTTCACACATTTTTCATAAACACATGGAGAGGTCAAATTCAACCTATCACATACACTCAACTCAAACACTTAGCCTTACCTTGTTCTCACTTTTATGCCAACAAAATTTGGGCCACATATTGATGCTGATACTTTAAAAGAAAGGAGTGAAATTCTAACACTCAGTTGTGCCAGTTATTAAAAAAATTTTCTACGACATGTGGTTGATCAGGTGAAACTGCAAGTATCTCTTAATGTGGAACTTTCATTTAAGTTTCGTAACACCGCAAAAACAACACTGACAAAAGGAAGAAAAACATGGCAACATGGAATTGTGTTGCCGTGTCTTTCTTACTTTTGTTTGGGTTGCTTTTGCACTGTTACAAAATGTACCATGAATCCTGACCAACTTGCCCACCTTGTTAACTTCCTCCAGTAGAACTTTCAGTTTTGCAACAACTGTTATAGGTATTCAGCTTCATGAGAATACATGTCCTTGTGACGTGTCCCCTTAGTTGTTGAAAAGATAGATGCAAAATATGTTAGCGTTTCCAGTGAAGTGTCCTACGGATATTTTGCCTGCCATTTTTGATATGCATGTGACAAGGGCAGAGCAAATTTGTACATATTTTCAAGTATAAACACTCAAACTATGTGCACATCCAATAGTGTACATTTTATGGTTATCCTTCAGATGTATGACTCAATCGTAATCAATTGAAGGTAATGATTTCCCACTTGGCTGGAACCAAGTCCAATTGGACTCAATTGGTTTCACTTTGATTCAATTGTAACCAGTTAGAAGTAAGGATTTTCCAATTGGTTCCTATTGGTGCCAGTTGATTCCTATTGGAAAAGACAATTGAAGTCAATTGTTTTTTTTGTTTTTTTTGACTGGGAGGGTTACTCTTGCATGAACAAAACAACTTAAAAACAACCATCAGCTAACACATATCAAAGGATTCAAGTTTGCCTGCATGGTCACTCTTCAAAATAGCCGCTTTAAAATGAAGCAGAGGGTTTGAGTCTGGCAATGTGTACCATCAAGTTTATTACTGCTGCTACTTAAGAAACAAAGAAAACTGCGGGCCTGCTCTGCATGCAGAACCTGGACCAGTATGTTCAAGAAATGTGTTTACCATTGTTTCAAGGGATTTTTGCAAGAATACAACAGAGCCAGATGCTTTGTGCGCAGCATTACCTCACGCTTCAAGAGTACTGGTTCATAAGGACTAGACTTGCTTGTGTAAATGACTTATCACCCTTCGTATTCAGCGTTGGTTCAACGTGACAGCATTACCTTGTGTTAACAAGCCAATCACACACAGCTTGAAAGCATTAACTAGGAGCTGTGTTGTCACTAAACTGGTTCCAGCACATTGTTCAAGAAAGTGTTAGAGACTAAGTGCCTTGATGTAAAAAGGAAAGTTTTTACGCCTTCTTTAACACGGAAAGAGAAAGCCCCCTAAATGATCAAGTCAGTTAAATGCTGAAGATGCTTCAAGGATTTCCCATTCTCCTGAACTGATTGCTTGATCATACTTTCCATTAATAAAAGTTACTGCTATTCTAACATATGCTCACACACGTCATGTTTGAACTCTTTACCTGCTTACAAGCAAAATTAAGGAAAAAGCAGCCCAACATTACCTCTAAGGCAAACAGTCCAGAGCCACATTGTTGCACCAAGACGTCAATCATGTCATATGTCCGGATGTCAACACTCATTTGAACTTCTTCAAGGTAGAGAAGTGTTGTAAAATACTTATAATAACTTTCTTTAGACAATGGTTCATCTAGATGTTTCCTGGAATAAATAAACAACACTTTTGATTTTGAAGAGTTGTGTGTTGATTCTGCACTCTGTAGAATCCTTTACATGTCCTTAGGGCAACCTGAATTAGAACTAACTTCACTTACAGAAAACACTGTGCCACAAATAAGCTTGTTGCAAGCATGCTCGGTTGCTACGAGGATGAGATCGAGAGATGCGCACCTTAGATATGCTTCAAACAATAAAAGATGCTGCAAACTTTTTATTATTATTATTACTTTCACCACAGTTTGGTTGCTATAAAGGGTCGAGTCCTTTACAATTTAGTGCTGACGGCTCTTTCTACCCACTTCTCTAGTCGCAAGCAGTTCTATTCATGCTGGTGTGCCATCTGACAAATCTGTTCTCATCCTTCCAATGCATTTTGTCCTGTATGCTTTCAGAGTAAAGCACTAGTGTCAGTGCTTGAAGTGCAGTTTAATCAGCTAATAAAGTGTTATCTTTATAAAAGAATGTACTGGTACACTTCTATCTCTAAAATCCCAGGCATTTAGCAGTCCATGGCACACAGTATAACTTGGAAATGTCTTTATGAAACCGTTTTTTCAATGGAGACTGCCTCGAAGGGCGTTTGAAAATTCTGATTTGCTGAATGCTCTCCTAATAAACTGCTTCATGCAGCTACTGTGTGCATGCGCCCATGTTTCTCAGCATCTGGTTGCAATTATTTTGAGAGTACCATTTGTGACAGATTATCATTGGCTGTATGAAACACAGTGTCCGCTTAAAATGTTTTTATTGATTTGTTTACAGACAGTAGAAGGAAAATCTTAACATTCTGTAGCACTGATCAAACCTATCACATGATGCTAGCACTCCTTCAAAACAAATGAACAATTAGTTTAGCGACACTACAACTAGGCATCACCACAAATAAATGTTTTCTTCTTATAACTAGAATCTAAAAATGAAAAATTAAATGCTGGGGTTTTACGTGCCATAACAACCATCTGATTATGAGGGACGCCGTAATGGGGGACTTCGGATTAATTTTGACCACCTGGGATTCTTTAATGAGCCCCTAATGCACAGGGCACAGGCAGTTTTGCATTTCACCCCCATCGAAATGCGGCCGCCGCGGCCGGGATTTGCTCCCGCGAGCTCGTGCTTAGCAGCGCAACACCATAGCTGCTAAGCCACTGTGGCACAGCCTAACGTCTACAGGCATCCGGATTTGATGTAGTCAATATGCAGCACACATCATGCTATAGGGGCAAATTTTATTCCCAAGAGTTAAAATTGGCAAACAATAAAAATTGGAACTCTGATTCAGTCTTTACGAGAAAAAAAAAAAGGAACAAACTAAATTGCAGTACATATTTAGTACATCCATTGCAGAGAAAAGTGCAAAGGCCAGACGATCTAGTTTGGTCCTTCAAGGATGTAAATAATGCACAGATTTTTTAATACTCATTGCCATAATGGGCCATGTATCCTGTTAATAATAATTTAATTATAGGATTTTACGTGCCATAACCATTATTGATTATGAGCCTAGCGAAGGGGGGGGGGGGGGGCAGCGAGCTTGTGCCCGGCCTAAATTACTGCGAAAGAACACTCACCTGCCTTCCCCCCTTCCCTCCCCCCCCTCCACTCACCAATCAAGTGTGCGCCCCCTACTCCCAAAACATTCCGGCTATGCCACTAATGCATACGGTATAACGTTAATTGCTTATGAAAAATCATAATGCAGACAGACAGAAAAGACACCAAATGAGTGCTTGTGTGTAGTCTTGTCTACGTGTGCGTGTTTGCACAATGATTTATCAAAATTCCACAACAAGCCAAAGCATACAGAATGCACTGATTAGCTTAATTTTGACTGAAAAATGTTCTGTGCCAAACATGCCATAGTTTTACATTGCAGGCACACAAAGTATAACTTTTTCTCGGCCTACAACAATGCTTACAGTGTTTCTTTGAGCTGTGCCAGCTGTTGATCTGTGATGTTGTTCCAAGGCTTCAAACCATACTTGTGGAATTTTTCGAATAGTGCAGGAACTTTGTATTCATCTCTGAACCTGTTCCTAGATGGTGTATGGAAACCCCCCCCCCCCAAAAAAAAAAAAAATTAAAACACAAACATAAAACATTTTAAAAGCGATTTCATTCTCTGGAGCCAACTATAAACCCTAAGAAAATCTTGAACACAAATTATTTAAGCACTCATTTTAACAGCAGAAAGTGCTGCTGCTGCTTAATACAAATGGCTAAATAAT
This sequence comes from Dermacentor silvarum, assembly GCF_013339745.2. Taxonomy (NCBI): domain Eukaryota; kingdom Metazoa; phylum Arthropoda; class Arachnida; order Ixodida; family Ixodidae; genus Dermacentor; species Dermacentor silvarum. The sequence continues at coordinate 224,127,560 of NC_051154.1, read as the reverse complement.
TTGTTTATTTTATTCGCAGAATGATTGGTTATAGAACCTTTACAAAACTTACAAGTCGGCTTCCCTGCACAACAGAAATTCCATTTGCACTTGCCATGGTTAAGGAATGGAAGCTAAATTTTAGCAAAACAGTGGTACAAGGCGATGGACACACATGCCTGCTGCACAATGCCTTACCACCAGTTTTATATGCGATTATACTCGCTAATCAAATATAAGTTTGGCTGAAAGATTTCGACCGAATTTTCTTCCTAAAAATACTGAGAATGCAATCACGGAACAATGCAGAATATTCCAAATGCAATTCTCAATTTGCCAATGAGGCATTTTCAAAACCTAATTTTAGTTGCTCTAAATGCAGAATCTACTGGAACTAAAAGCAGCAATGAGACTACAAAAATGCATGCACAAGAAACTATGTAGGAGCTACTCTTATATATGCACAAGATGAACAAAAATGTGCATTTAGCTACGAGCATATTCAAATATGCAGTGAAGTGTCATGTGAAAAGTTTATGCCACCACCCGACTTCCAAGAAAAAAGAAAACATTCTGTAAAGAATATTCTTGCAGAATTCATCTCTGATAACTGAGAATGCAATAGAATTTCAACGTTAAGGTGCACTATGAAATAATTTGTAAATTTGTGTATGTTTATGTGACTACATTTACGATGTTATGAGTGATTCTGGTGCTCTGTAGACGATTCGCTGGCTGTGACATCAAGTACAGGATGCTGTATGCTGAACTGCGGTACAAAATTTCCCAAATTAAAGCTTTGTGCTTTGTATGTATCTTTTCTGGATGAGTGATTTGTCACACTTCTGGTCCTTGTGGTGGTTAACAGTCCAAGGATTACTTAATTTGTATCACAAAAGAAAGGGTATAATATTTTGTGATGCTACTTACCTTTAATGTGGCCTGTCAAAATAATTTTGTGAACTAGGAAAGTAACGTTACACCATAAGGTTGTATTTTTCTGGGGGTAATGCAATGCAGTTGTGGAGTAGTGGTAGAGCACCCATATCACAACCACGGAGTTCTCAAACCCAACTACAGATGAGGTTTGTTTTTTGTTTTTTTTACACACTGGTACAGCTTCAAGGCCATGTAGCTGGCAGCATTCAGGAAAATGGGTTGGTGTACGAAAAAGACAACAAAAACCTATTGCATCACCATTTCTTTGCGACAATATTCAGACTTTAGTTTTCCTTTGAACAATGTGAATGGGCCTTTGAAGCATATTGGGTGCACATCCCCTCAGCGTGCCAAAGCTCCAAGAGCACATAAATTTCTGGTAAGCACAACAAACATTGTGACTGCAAGAGGCATGGTGAATTTGCTCAATGGATTTTGCTACTTGGAGAGAGCTAGGCGACTATCATGCGAGGCACCAGATGTCACTGCTTATACATTGGTACGGCTGTGAGGCCAGATATGTAGCCAGATTCAGGAAAGTAGGCTGGGATATGTGAATAAATGCCATCACATAAAAAAAAACATAGATGCCCAAGCTTGGAAATGTTATGAAAACCTTCCTTCGTATTTATCTGCAGTATATTCCAAGAGCATTCCAAGCACAAAGAAGAAAACCCAGAAGTCTGACACTACGATTAAGTTATTTGTTGACTACTTTTAGCATAAGCCACAGTTGTGCCATGTGCCACCACACAGGAGGTGGTTAGACCAATACTGAAGACCTCAATCTCCTAAAGTGCACAGAAATCTCATTATGCAGGCATGCTGCATTTCCCGCCTTGAAATCCAGCCAATGGCTGGGTGAAAAACCTCTAAGAGCAGCAGGACTTCAAATAAAATTTTCTCACAAGACATATATATACCAGCTACATCAACAAAGCGGATACGAGAAAGCAATAAAGGAACTTAATTGATAATGCAATAACAATTATAATATGGAGGTGCATTGTGCTATGGATCAATATTCAGTCAGTGACAAGACAAAGTGGAAAGAGACTCTTCTCCCAAGAAAGCATGCTGTACACTTTCCCTTCATTGCTCTGCCATTTAAGAAATAGTTTTCTAACAGATACAACCAGTATGAAGAGAAGCACCACAGCTGTTCAGCAACATTAAGCTTGCTGTGTTTACATACCGTAACATGCACAAACAGCCAAAAATGCTAAGTGTGGGGATGAAGGCAGCTGATAGCAGAAATGGGTCATTTAAATAGGGGATTAAGAGAACAATCGTAGCGACTTCCTGCACAAAGTATCTAGCCATCATCCCACCCTATTGTGTGTGGGCATGTGCCACTGTGAAGATGTATCACGAAAAGCCAAATGGCCCGGTTGACCCCTACACAGACATGGGTATACCTTACAACTGATGAACAAAAAACTTACCCTGAAGGGCGAGCAGCTTTATAATAAGGAAGCATCTGAGCAAATTTTCCAATGGCGGGGCCATGGACAACGATTGAGGAAGAAGAAGGAAACCAGCTAGGACTTGATGGGCACTTGCCACTGTGTTGTTGACCGGTCACAGACTATAAAAGTATGTACACTTTTAGATGGCTTGCTTCATTCCGCAGTCTTATGCTGTGTGGAGTATTTAAACCAGCACATATATCTACTAAAACACATGTGTGTCAATTTCTTAGTACACCTTCATTGCTTTAATGCTACTGAAAAGCTACATTAATTGGTAGAGGTTTGCAATATGAAATTACTGTAGCAGCAAACACACTGCTCTGCCTAACCATTTAAAAAGGATGAAACTCGGACGTGGCTTATTATTATAATTATAATTATTATTATTATTATTATTATTAATCACCACAGGGTGCTCTAAAATTGCCAGCATTGAAGAAATTCTTGTGCTCTAAATGGTTTAGTTCATCTTAAGCAAGTTCACAGAACTACAGCAAAAAGAGATTCTTCCAGAAGAGCCCTGCAACCCCCACCCAAGGTAAAGAAAATGCATTAGAATGTTAAAAAGAACATGCTGTGGACAAACCTTCCATTACACTGAACAGGAATGATGTGTTGTGCATCAGGAAGCCTAGGCACCGGCAGCTTGTATTCATACGGTATCTGCGGCTCCAGTACACTGTTCTCGCTAGGGTCATCACGGCAGGCAAGTTCGAAGAAGCGAACTATCACAAAAGGCTTTTTCTGCAAGCCATATTCTTCACAAAATTTGAACACTATGCCGGTCCTCTTCACACCAGTGCTCCTGACTGTGCAGGAGAGGACAATGTCATACATGGAGCCTGGGGAGATGCAGACCTTTGGGAAAGACCAGGAATCAAAAGTGAGTGCATGAAAATGGTCAATGAGCACTGCATGGCTGGTGATGAGAACTAGTGAAAAATAGACAACCAACACTGCCACATACATTTGAAGACAGCACTCCAATCAAGCCTCAACAATACCCAGTTATATTCCATCACCTTTTTATGAGTGTTTTCATGAAAGAAGACCAATCCATCAATGGCAGAGGTATCTTACTGGTACATGGATACCATAGATTTATGTACTGCTGGGATTTCATCGCTAATTAACAACCCTAAGATTTCAACCAGCTTGGATGTCTATGGACACTAGTACAAATGAAATCCTCAAGTACACTGCAGCCGCTCCCAGCAACATTCTGCGATGCATCTTTCAACAGACATTATCCAGAGGAGAGATACCCCACCAAGATTGGAAAATTGGTAAAGTATCTCCCTACTCAAGTCGGGTAACAAAAGTAGCATTGCTAACTACCGTCCCATATCATTAACACGTGTGCCATGTAATCTTCTCAACATATTGCATCAAACATCACTCAACACCTGGACGCTAATGGAATTTTCTCCCATCATCAACGTGGCTTTAGACAAGGACTTTCGTGAGAGCTGCAACTAACTGAGTTTATATAACAACCTGCTAACTGAGTTTATATAACAACCTGTTTACGAATATGGATGAGAATCTACACATTGATTGCATTTTTATTGAATTTTCTAAAGCCTTCGATTGTGTGCCACATAGGCAACTAATAGCCAAACTATCACCTCTGCATTTACATTTTTAACATTATCTTGAATAGAAGACTTCATTTCTTTCTGTAAACAGTTTCACCGTCATTGGCTGTTATTCCTCATATAAGCTCTGTAAGTACCCCAAGATAGTGTTCTAGGTCTTTTGCTGTTCCTTATTGACATAAAGGACCTACCTTCCAATACATCTAATATTTGGCTGTTTGCTGATGATAGCATAATTTACTGCAAAATTAATTCACACTTAATTTCATAGAAAGATGAAGATAACAGAGGTAATGAATGAAACCATAACTAGGCTGATCTCAGAAGCAGCAATTGAAGTGGGAGGTAAGGCACCAAGGCAACCAGTAGGTAAGCGCTCCCAAGTAACAAAGGACCTAATAAAGAAACGACAAAGCATGAAAGTGTCAAACTCAAATGATCAGATAGAATTAGCTAAACTGTCAAAATTGATTAACAAGAAAAAAGTAAGAGATATTCGAAATTATAATGTGGGAAAGAGTGAGGAAGCCGTAAAATATGGACGCAGCATGAAATCAGTGAGAAGAAAACTCGGCACAGGACACGGCAAGATGTATGTACTGAAAGATAAGCAGGGTAATATTGTCAGCAATTCCGATGACATAGTAAAAGCAGCGGAAGAATTCTATACTGAGCTGTACAGTATCCCAGAGCAGCCAAGCTACTTTAATTCGAAGTAGGGCCGGATGAACAGGATACAGAGGCTCCTATAACTAGCGATGAAGTTAGAAGGGCCTTGCAAAACATCACCTGGGGAAAAGCGGCTGGAGAAGATGGAATAACAGTCGATTTAATAAAAGACGGAGGACATACAATGCTTGAAAAGCTTGCGGCCCTTTATATACAATGCCTCACCACTCCAAGTATACCAGAGCGCTGGAAGAACGCCAAAATTATACTTATCCATAAGAAGGGAGACGTTAAAGAATTTAAAAATTATAGCCCCATTAGCTTGCTTTCAGTACTGTATAAAATATTCACCAAGATAATTTCCAATAGAATCAGGGCAACAGTTGACTTCAATCAACCAAGGGAACAGGCTGGCTTCAGGAAGGGAGATTCTACAATGGATCACATCCATGTCATCAATTAGGTAATCAAGAAATATGCGGAGTACAGTAAACCTCTCTATGGCTTTCATAGATTAGGAAAAAGCATTTGATTCAGTAGAGATACCAGCAGTCATAGAGGCATTACATAATCAAGGAGTACAGGAAGCATACATGAATATCTTGGAAAATATTTACAACGATTCCACAGCTACACTGGTTCGTCCACAAGAAAAGTAGAAAGTTGCTTATCAAGAAAGGGGTCAGGCAAGGAGACACAATCTCTCTAATGCTATTCACTGCATGCTCAGAAGAATTCAAGCTCTCAGACTGGGAAGGCTTAGGAATGAGGATCAACAGCGAATATCTCAGAAACCTTCAGTTTGCAGATGACCTTGTCCTATTCACCAACAATGGGGACGAATTACAACAAATGATTCAGGACCTTAACCGAGAAAGTGTAAGAGTGGGATTGAAGATTAATATCCAGCAGACAAAGTTAATGTTCAATAGCCTAGCTGGGAAGGGAACAAGAATTCAGGGTCGCCAGTCAGCCTCTAGAGTCTGTAAATGAGAACGTTTACCTACGTCAATTACTCACAGGGGACCATGATCACGAGAAAGAAATTTACAGAAGAATAAAATTGGGTTGGAGTGCGTACGGCAGGCATTGCCAAATCCTGACTGGGAGCTTACCACTGTCGTTGAAAAGAAAAGTGTACAATCATTGCATTCTACCGGTGCTAGCATATGGGGCAGAAACTTGGAGATTAGGAAAGCTCGAGAACAAGTTAAGGACCGCACAAAGAGCGATGGAACGAAAAATGTTAGGTCTAACTTTAAGAGACAGGAAGAGGGCGGTGTGGATGAGAGAGCAAATGGGGACTTGGAGATTAGCAAAGCTCGAGAACAAGTTAAGGACCGCACAAAGAGCGATGGAACGAAAAATGTTAGGTCTAACTCTAAGAGACAGGAAGAGGGCGGTGTAGATGAGAGAGCAAACGGGGACTTGGAGATTAGCAAAGCTCGAGAACAAGTTAAGGACCGCACAAAGAGCGATGGAACGAAAAATGTTAGGTCTAACTCTAAGAGACAGGAAGAGAGCGGTGTGGATGAGAGAGCAAACGGGGATAGATAATATTCTAATTAGCATTAAGAGAAAAAAATGGAGCTGGGCAGGCCATGTAATGCGTATGATGGATAACCGGTGGACAATTAGAGTTACAGAATGAGTACCAAGAGAAGGGAAGTGCAGTCGAGGACGGCAGAAAACTAGGTGGGCTGATGTAGTTAGGAAATTTGCAGGTGCAAGTTGGAATCAGCTAGCGCAAGACGGGTAATTGGAGATTGCAGGGAGAGGCCTTCATCCTGCAGCGGAAATAAATACAGGCTGATGATGCTGATGATGACGTCTTGATGATGATCTTTCACACCAGGAAATCCTTGATCACAAAACTGGCACTCACCCTGGCAGCAGATGACACTCAATCCAGACAAAGGCAAGCTAATAACTTTCACCTGCAAACAGTCCTATTCGACATGCTGGATAACTGCCAAGTCATCCGTGCCGAGTCGTACAAATACCTTAGGGTGCATCTAACACCTACCCTTTTCTAGGTTACTCATGTCGATAAAGTAGCCGCTAAAGCATTATGCATGCTTGAATACCTAAAAAGAAGCATTCATGGGACACCTGCCTTCACCAAAAAACTTAGATTGCAGCGCAGAAAAACAGACTGAAGAAGCGAGATGAGAGACGAGCACCAACTACCTACATGTTCAGCAACTTGTGTTTAAAAAGAGACGTTATTGCCATTATGCATGTGCAATTCACTATTTTAAGAAGGTAAACTTATATGACAGGTGCACAGACTCATGCAAACAGAACGAAGTCGTGAAATCTTTTCTGCCTCTATTAAATGCGTAACTAGTCTTTGTTTCTGCTGACAAAGCTACACTGACTAAAAAGCAGTTCACAGCCACATGAAGTGCAGTGAAATGTAAGCCAACCATCGCGCACATCTTTCTTGACATTCTTTGAGTGTTCTCTTAGCTGGTCATTTCTGTAGCGTCCCATATGACCCACATATTGTTTACCACAAGTGGGATAGAATAGACCACATTGCTAACACAGGACATGAAAATAAAAGAAATGCTTTTTGTTACAGATGCAGCATGTGGCTACTTTGCTTCTGACTGTGTAGTCTGATAAGCTTCTGGAGTGCAGAAAGCACCTTCGAGCAATCTGCAATATTCTTGATATTATAGGACTGCTTAAGAATGTACGGAATCACAGCTACTTTTTGATGTTTGTCAGATGATGTGAGCTCCACTAACTACCAACCCTTGTTGGTAGTTAGCGCTCATCTGTCATCTCACTTCTGTTTGTTTATCTATGCTACAAGTTGTTACATTGAACGAACAGGCCCAAACAGCCACAATTCCAAAAACTAACATATCAAACATTTGACAACTTTAAATTTGAATTCACCTAATCTGGTCACCCTTCTAGGATTGTCTAATCAACTCTCTTAAATTCAGAATTGTGCTGCCCACTTCATTGCCAAACATTACAATCATCATTTTAGCATCACTATTATTAGGGTATCGAAGTATTGATCGCTTAAATCATTAGGATCACGCACGATAGCATTCCAGTGCTTGAGGTGGTGCGCTGATCAGCACGAGATTACAGGATCGAATCCCAGCCGTGGCGGCTGCATTTCGATGGAGGCGAAATGCAAAAACGCCCGTGTGCTTACGTTGTAGGGCATGTTAAAGAACCCCAGGTGGTAAAAATTAATCCGGAACCCTCCACTATGGTGTGCCTCGTAATCAGAACTGGTTTTGGCACGTAAAACCCCAGAAAGAACTCCTTTGCTTGCTGCACAAGATAACTTCTAGCCAGCACCAGACCACCCTCCCACTTTCATGACCACTTCATACTTCATGTAGCTTGCACAATCGACATAGTTTTAAGCACATCATTGCCTACATTACTGCCTTCAACTATTCAGCTCAGCCATGAGAAATTGAAATGTGGAATGACCTCCCTGATGATGGCGTCACCGTCCATGACCCTGCTAAGTTTCGAAAGTATTTCTTAATTCCCTAGTTCTGTTATTGCATTCCTGCTTAATCACTGTCTTACTTAGATGTGTTTACTACTTCCCTAGTTCTCTTATTGCGTTCCTGTCTAATCACAACCTTATTTAGTTAACTATATACAATTTTAATTCTCTAGTTCTGTTATAGCGTTCTTACCTATACTGACTGTGATACGTCGTGTTTACTAAATCTGTGTCCTTCAGTTGCAGAATGTATTTTTTTTTGCATTTTGTATACCCATATACGATTAACACTTGATTGTGTACCGTACTTTCAAGTGTATGAGATGTGGCTTTTTCTGAATTTTTTTGTCGGTGCGTCTTATAGAACGGTGCGACTTATGTATAAGTTTTTTTTCCCCCGCTGCCGTCAAAATCGGATTCGATGTTATGGCCACGCGAAGAGTGCTGGTTGACGTAATTGCTACGTGTTCTGTGCGCGCTATCGAGGTGCCGGGTTCTTCTCGTGATCGAGTACCTGAGCGCCGTGCGAGAAGGACGGAGCAGGAACGGAAGCGGCGGCAGGCCGACCGCAAGTCGGCCGACCCCGAATTGTCGCATCTGCAGATCACTGTCAAGATACGGCGCGCACCGCTGTGCAAACTACACCGTTGCTACCAGAGTAGTTTTACTGCAGTAGGCACAGTCAGGGTCCCGACTCCTGTCTCTCATCTAAACTGTGTTCCACAACTTTGAAAATGAGTGCACATGCTTGTTCCTTTCTTTTGCTTCACTTTATGCATCTGGCTTCACTTCACTTTTTAGCATTCAGTACCAACTTGTGTCTGTCATATGTAGTGAAATGTGCACAACACAGCTCCCATCAAGAGGCACAATCTCCTCCAAGTGTGTGCAGTCTGCTGATATGTCTTGAGAACATAGTTGGTTGAAATACTAGATCCTGAATCAAAATAATCTGCTTTCAAGAATTGCCCAAGAACTTTCATTTGATTAATCATTTCTTTACTATTTGTTCATTGCAAAGTTGATCATTACCATGACACCATGACAACAATATCTTATGATGCTGCTGGACTTCAACACACCAACACAGACATGAATGTACAGCTTATTGGCACCAGCAATTGCATCGTAATTGTAGCTCAGTTAAAAGAATAATTCATTTGAACTGGAAATCACAGAAAATATGGCATATTATTATTGACCAAGATGCAAATTATAATAGTTACAACAGTTTCGTTCACGCATTTACTCTGCTCTGGGACACTGTGACACTGTTTACTGAAGCAGGCACATGTAGAAAACAGATTAAACTTCAGCGGGAGTAGTCAGGCATCCATATCAATAAAGCTGTCTCCTATGCAAGGATCCCAATTCGAATGTTCATTGTATTCACTTTCTCTCCTTGCACCTATCTGGAGGCTTAACTATAGGCCTTTTTCACCAGCTAGTTCACCGACTTCAAAGAGATGGTGTAGTCCTCGATATAACGAAGTTGTACTTGCAGCGAAAAACTTTGTTATATCGAGAATTTCGTTGCATCGAGGTTCATTAGATCAAGGTTCGTTATATCAACCTCGTTATATCGAGATTCGTTATCCAGCAAGCCAAGTTATTTCTTGCCTCCAGAACCACCACATTATTAAATAGGGGTGGAATGCAAAAATGCTTCGGAACATAGATTTAGGTGCATGTTAACACCAGGTACTCACAATGAATTCGACGTCCCCACACTATGGCGTCTCTCACAGCCTGTGTGTTGTTTTGGGACATTGAATCCTAATAACTGATTGATGAGATTTCCTGCCTCAAACAAGTGCACTGTGTATTCATTAGTGTCCCGATACAGTGCTACTTCCGCACGATCACTGTTCAAAAGATTTGCGCCTTCAACGCATAATTGACAGCTGGTATGCCACTAGGATGCACGCTATCATATCCTAGACAACTGAAACACAGATTTAGACCTAGTAATGACGTTATTGCAGAGCAAGAAATTGCAGCACAGAGAACACTTCTGGGTAGCAGCTTTACGACTTCAAATCCTTAGTACAGGACTCAATGGGGTCAACATATATAAATTTGGTAAATATAATCTACTAAATATGCTATACGTGTACTATCGGTGTCAAATGAAACGCGAACAGCGGAGTGCCTAACGGAAGGTATAGGGCCCGCCGTCCAGTCATCACAATTGACAGGCGCAAACATCCAGTTTTATCGCACTGCGCGATCATGCTCCCCCTTTTCGTTTCTTTTTGGCTCTCCTTTATTTCAAAGTGAGAACCGAAAATCAAAGAAAACAGGCGCTAAAATATCACAGCATGTGGCAAGTATTATTGCCAAGCACGGCGAAACCGTACATGCTATCGGTGTCAAATAAAACTCGAACAGCAGTGCGTGTGGTACAGTTTGCACAGTCATCATTACTGCGCCGTCATCTTTGTAAAAAATTAAATTAAATTATGGGGTTTTACGTGCCAAAACCAGTTCTGATTATGAGGCACGCCGTAGTGGGGGACTCCGGAAATTTGGACCACCTGGGGTTCTTTAACGTGCACCTAAATCTAAGTACACGGGTGTTTTCGCATTTCGCCCCCATCGAAATGCGGCCGCCGTGGCCGGGATTCGATCCCGCGACCTCGTGCTCAGCAGCCCAACACCATAGCCACTGAGCAACCACGGCGGGTCGTCATCTTTGTAGCTTTCAAATTAAAGACAATCAGAATGGAAACGAAAATATTGCAGTATAAGTGGAACATCATCACGCAGTGCAGCCAAACCGGATGTGCGCTCCTGTCAATGGTGACGACTGGACGGCGCGCACTATACCTTCCAGCAGGTGCTCCGCTGTTCGTGTTTCATTTGACGCCGATAGTACATACATGAGTAAGACTGCTTTCTGGCTAGTGGATCGACATGGCATTCTCACATGAATCTCTGCCAGTTAGCTTGCAGGGTTTTGTGATGACAATAGAGATCAATGCATTGAAAAAAAGGTGCACCACTCGTGAGTACTCATGAATAGCATTTTGTTAACTCTTCTTGACTGCAGCTTGCCATACGATGTGTTCCTTGTCCTTGCTTCTTTTCACCACAACACCTAAATAAAATGTTGAACCACCACCTAATTACTCAAACGAAGCTTTGCTGTAGTGGAACTATTTTGCAGTTATTTTTGATCAAATGCGAAGTTTAAGTTGAACGCATTTATTGAAACTACAGAACCTGCAGCGTTAAGACCCATCCAAAACAATATTGCACATTTTAAAAACATGCATTTTGTGAGCACTATGTGAAGGCAGTCAAAACCACCGCTGTTCAAGCACAAGCAAGATTATTATTATTATTATTATTATTATTATTATTATTATTATTATTATTATTATTATTATTATTATTATTATTATTATTAGTTTTGAAAACGTATATACACTTGAGAGGAAAGGGAGAAACGAGGAGCAGGCTGGCAGCTGCCACCAGAAGGGGCACAACGGCCACCTACTCTTCAGAAAGCAGGAGACAAACAAAGATATGGAAGATAGGAAGAAGAGAGGAAAGAGAGGAAGATGACAAATCTCAAAGAATAAAGCAGAACACACACAATACAGATCACACACAGTAGGGCTGGTCACAGCAGGTCACGCTACTAAAAGAATGTTAAAAATATAAATAATGTCCAAGATCCTGTCATTTGAAAACAAAAAGAAATAAGCTACAAACGGGAGCCTAAGTTAGTTTCTTTTATAAAAGTAAGGTGAGCACAATGAAGTCGATCGCGTCGAGATGCACAACCACTGGGTTCATGATATGTCGTACACCGCAGGCCAAGAAGATAGTCCATCACTAGAGGACTATCCATCACTACAATGAATGTGGGACACCAGCCGCAAGACGTACAAGACAGACTGCCCACACGTCCTTGTCAATGTAAACATTCACACACGTTCACACAGCCAATCCTTAGCTTGATTTGCTGTGCTCTAGCACAATCAGGCAAACACCATCCATGTGAAGACAACCATTGGTACCCACATGCCATGCAGGCAATTTGGGCTGTTTACTTGTACAAAAAGTACGATAAAGTGCATCCTAGAAAACAATTTTTCCAGGCAACTTTCTTAACTACGAAGTCGCTAAAATGTTGCTATTTGTTCTGTCATGTAGCTAAAAAAAAGTTGCCAATCACTAGAGAGTTTTAGAATAGGGGCCCCAAACGTTTTGGAGCCCCAATGAAATAGCGTCGAAGCAAACGCACGCACTTTGCGCAAGATGCAAACTGCGTTTGGGTTTTGAGTTGGGCACACTATTACACTGATTTAGCGGGAGCCCCAAAATAAAACAGTGTACTAGAATTCTAGTTCACTATACCCAATAGTTGCCCCAAAAGCTTTGCGTCAACAAACATGGCGGCACTCATCGAAGAATAGGGGCCCCAAACTGTTGGGGCCCCTATTCTAAAACTCTCTACTAAATTGAAACATTTTTCACTAAACAGACAAGAAAGTTGCTAAATCTAGCGACAAAATCGCTAACGTGGCAACACTGCTCATTGGCAAGTTGCCGACCAATGAGTGGTTCACATCGGCTACATCCGAATGTTCAAAGCTGAACGTTTCGTCATGAGCCACAATGTAAACGAGTGATGACCAATATTACGTCTTTTCTACACGCTATTACAAAACTTCAACACATATATATGTTCCATGTCCGGAGCATGACAAACATATCGACTGCAACTGGGCACTTTACTGAGTTATTCGGAAGAAAATCAGTAATCTACACTGAAAAATGTTACTGAACCAAAAACACAACAAGCTGTACCTTCGAAACAATTGGCAAATAAAAAAAAAACGAAAAGCAAAGGACAGTTATGCCAATTTAATTTAGGGACAGAAAGTATGCACTACTGCGTCTTCGAATCCCTGCCTTCTAGTATGCGCACAGTACGACGGTGCTCACACAAATTGGACAAGACAAAGAGGTGGGTAAGATGGAAATACTACAACATTTACATATGCTCTGAAGCTTTCGCTAAAGGTTCATGTCGTTCATTCAGTCACTGTCAACGACAGCTGGCGAAACAGTGGAGGCCGGCTGAGGAAAGAAATAGACACGTCACGACATGATCACATGTGGCGGCATTCACGGAAGCACAGTGGAAAGCGTATGTAGTTTTCAATGTATTTTACATCACCTAAGCAACTACAAGACAGCAGCTTCAAGTCAAAGGAAGTGCAAGGGCATGCTGTCCTTGTTGCCTTTGCACTGACCTCGTGTCACAAAGTCTTAATTTCAGTAAGATAAGATGAGCTATTCATGATCAAAAGAACAAAGCATTCTCAGTAGTTGGATGTAGGAAGTAGGACTGATTTTGTTGAGCAGCCACTGTTGCAGGAGACCATCGCTCGTAGTGTACGGGAGGCACTTGGTGCTTGTCTATACATGGTAAGAGCATAGTTCATGTTTCCTTTGATTTCATCTCTTGCCCCTTAGGGGCATTGCATAAGAGGGACATATGTTGAAGTATATAACACAAGAAAAAAAAAGGCAACAGGAAACAGAACTAGCAAGAAAATAGAACACAAGAAACAATATGCAATAAAGAAACCTGGGAAAACTATTTGTCAAGTTTACGTGGTTGTTAAACTTAAGCTCTTTTTTGCCAAGACAGACAGACTCAAATTGCTGGCAAGTCTCTTGTGGCTAGATCCACCTGCTTCTAGCAACATCCTCCTCTTCAAACGAAAAGTCAATGAATGGAACGGAAGATTCCTACAGCCACATGCACAAGACTTCAGTCACTTGCAGTTGTTTTTGCTGTCTGCCAAGGGCCACAGTAAACCATGTGCACCTCACTTAAAGGGACACTAAAGAGAACAATTTGTTCTCTTTAGTGTTTAGGACACAAAAGAGAACAGCTGCACTAGTAAATTACCCTTATACCCCAATGCCAAAAAAGCCCCTCTTACCAGGAGAACAGGCTTGGTAAGCGAGAAAAGGAGCAAAAACGAAAGACGAGTGGCAATGCCACCTTGAAATTCCTGCACAAGCTCGCCATGATGTCATGAATTTTTACGGCGTCTGCTCTGGCCCATTTAGCTTTTCATCAATAAAGATGACTACATTGTATTCTAAAAGAGCCAAAGACAGAACTTTTTGTCAAGTTACAAGAACATTTACTGATTCACAATGGCCTAGCTAGATACAAAAGTACAATTTAAAAACCATGATGTCACACTGATGTACTGAGACTGGGGCCCTTGGGTGAGAAACTTAAAAAATTCAACTTTGACCTCTAATGGTTTTAATATTGCTTTTAATGATCAACCTATTACCATGAAATTAACAATAATAATGGCTTGGAAAAAGACCATGTCTAAACTAAATTGGTGTTTCTCTTTGGTGCCCGTTTAAGTCCTTTAGAGTAACAATTAGGGCTTACACCATGGCACTGGTTACCAATATTAAAGCAAGGGCAACACATTTTTCAACATGCAGTGAAACTCGTTGGTAGATAGCTGAAAGATACACCTAATTTGTGTCCCCCATGACAAGAACCCATGTCGTAGCCTGAACCCATGTTACCACCAAATCTAGACAAACCTACTAGGAGACTGTGTAAGTATGTTTAACCCTTTTAGCATCACTGACGTACTGGTGTGTTTCTGCATTCCTGTCCAGCCATATTCCTTTCGACATCCCTTTTTATCAGATAGGAATATGAGGACCACCCCAAGAGAGCGTTTGCCATTATCCGTGTCATTTTTAAAAATTTCTGCACAACCAAACATAAACCGTTGTGCTCTTTTTATGTTATCCAAGAAAATAACCCGACGCTGGGGGTGCGCCACCTCCAAAAAAAACCAACAATGGAAGGGTTAAAAGAGGTGACACCAGCCCAAGTAATATCAAAGCTTTAAAGTGATTATAAGTTCTGGGGTTTTACATGCCAAACCATGATCTGGATATGAGGCATGCCATAGTGTGGGGCTCTGGACTAATTCTGACCACCTAGGGTTCTTTAACATTCACCCAATGCATGGTACACGAGCATTTTGCATTCCGCCCCCACTGGAATGTGGCCACAGTAGCCGGGATTAAAACTGACCTCGAGCTCAGCAGCATAACGCTATAACCACTGGGCTACCATGGTGGGTAATATCAACATTAAGTTTCCTACAATAATTACTAGAGGTAACTCTGGCACTGTAATCGTTCAGCCACCATGGGAACAATGGATTTGTCTGATCTTCATGCTTTTGTCTTCAGACGTTCTTGCAGCTTCATTTATTATGCTTTATCTGCCTTCATTGGCCTAAATTTCAGAGCAATCCATACTTTCTTTTTTTTTTAAATGCAGAAGGCAGTAAGACTGAACACACATGATCGCTGCTAATTTCAGCAGTTCCGCTTGTCTGCGAGTCCGTGGCGTAATGGTTTCAATATTGGGCTGCTGTGCTTAGAGGTCCTGTGTTCAAATCTTGCCATCGGACAATTTTATTGTTTATTTAATTATTTATAATGCAGTAATTTCTCAACATGATCAGTTTGCAAAGTCATGAAATTGTTTAAAGTCAGAAGGCCGAAGTTCAGGCATATCCATGTACTAACCATCATTCCCCTGCTGGCTGAACCGCCCTGGTTACAGCGCCCATAGACGCTGGCGCCCCAGTTCCCTCTAGCAATTGTATGCAACTATGAATATCAAAGCTTGTAGAATGCACGCACATGCACGCACACAGGCACACACTTCTTTCTGGGGTTTTACATGCCAAAACCAGTTCTGATTATGAGGCAGGCCATAGTGGAGGGCTCTGGATTTATTTTGACCACCTGGGGTTTTTTAACGTACATGCACTACAATGCAAGCACACGGGCATTTTTTACATTTTGCCTCCATCGAAATGCAGCCGCCGTGGCTGGGATAAGATCCCGCGACCTCGTGCTCAGTCGCACAACGCCTTAGCTAACGTTGCGATGTTGTGACGTTGCACACGCCATCACCACCCCTGACTGCCGTTGGTGCTACGTTTTTTGCTAGGCACAAGCGCGGCTAGAAATCGAGACAATACAGTGAAAAGCAAATGAAAAAGTAATATTAGGAACACTTACACAATTTCCTTGGCCACTTAATTTGTCTGCACCTACAATAGAGAAAGTGTCATCTGGCTCAAGTAGGTTGCAGCTCTGCAGTAGCACAACACTTCGACAGGTGCTTGAGACTTGCACACGCATAGTGTGGCGAACTTCCTTGTGCAGCTCCGCACGAATGTAGCTAACAGGCACACATTTTTTGGCAGTCAAACACGACACCTTCACATGGCTTTTGTTGCGCAGGAATGGTTCCCTGTGTTGAGAAAGTGAGCAAATGGTACATGGCCCTGCTTGAATGGGTTACTTCAGTAAACAAAGTTAGCATTTACAATTTACGGTAGGCATTTAAGTGTCCACTTTACAAATGCAAATTCACATGCAAGTCCTTGCCAAACATTTAGCTGGAGTCTACTGGTCTAGCTGGATTACCCCATTTTCATTTTTTTTTTGCCAGCTAACACCTCTGGAGACTAACAAAAGCAAGCTGCCACCAGCTGGGAATGAGACAACTTAATATAAGTTGCCAGTCATGTTCACCTCAGAGCTATCTTAGTTTGTCTTCAGAGGGCTGTTGAAACAAGTAAGGCCCCACCTTTGAAAGGAAGAGCAGTGTGTGAAGGCAGGACAAAGAAAACGACAAACGAAAGCACTAGCACTTGTGCATGTCTTTCCCATTTCCATGCACTTATTTCATAGTTTTCCACAAATACTCCCCTTTAACAAACCCTTTTACCATCAAAAGCAAACTTTTAAAACACTAATTCTCAAGCAAACTTAATTATGACCAAGGCTGTGGGTTATTTCAAACCACGTGTTTCTTTTTCCTGCTCCAAACATACAACTTAATTTGCACACACACAAATGCACAGATACATGCAGAAACAGCTTCAGCAGACAATTCATGTTCTCAAGCAGAAGTGTGCCATTTGTTTGAGGAAACGCATATGTGCACTGCGGCGCATTTGTGTTAATTTTTACAGGTATAAAAATTGCTAGGCATACATATACTATTAAAAATATTAATGAAATGGCATGCTTGAAGTATTCCTGATGATGTCACAGAGGAAACCAATGAGACTACCATGAGTGACGTACATCACAACCCCTTACACGTAGAATGGGCTGAGGCAGCATAAAATATGTTGAGAGGTGCTGCTTTGATCAAGAGATTGGAGATCATTAAACTTTCAAAATTACAGGATTTAAAGTTGTCATTTAATATCATAAGGAATTTCCCTACGATAGTAATGTGTATGTGCAGAACCGTCAAAATACTTTCAGGGTCTCGTTATGCATGCTGTTCTACATTTAGGAAAATTTATGGTGTACTTCAGAAATGGGAACACTGTTCAGGGAATCTTGCATCTATAGTCATTACTAGCTTGTCTGTGTCATTATCTGTAATATTCCAGGTCATTATGTACAGTGGTACTCTGGTTTAAGCTGCACAGAGCAGCGATTTTGTAGACAGGGTCTTAGCTGACTTCACAAGAAACGTGCCCCATGCGTTGAGCACATGTAGATTTTTGTTGTACTTAGAATGTTCGAAAAGTGAATTATACTGCTGCTAAGTGCACAGCGAAACTGGTGCCAACTGGAGAGTTCTATATAGTAGAGACTATTGAACTTGTGTTGTTCCACATGGCTTAACCGGAACTATTTCGGGAACTCCGCTTGTAAAGGCTTTATACCCCTGTAAAGGATGCACCGCCGTAGATATAGGCATGTTGAGGCAAAGCCATCGTACGGTACACTTTGGGGAAATGGAGCAGGTTTGCTTGGAATAAGCACGGCTTGCATGAGGCAATGGTGTCTAAAAGGCGGCTTCGGCGGTTCCCCCAAGAAGCGAGAATTAGTAGCAGAGTATGTAATTTTACAAGATGGGCTTAATTAGCGCTAATACATGCGAAAAAAAATTTGGAAGACGCTTAAGCTTTGCCTTTAAGAGTGGAACGCGATAACATTCAAAGATCCCCGACTGTTTCTCAGGCTTCCCGGCAACTGCAGCTTTCTTTTTTTTTTTCTGCACATTCGCCTCGGCGCGACGCTTCCGTAGGGAGCCTACCTACGCTGCCGTACGCTGATGATGATGATGATGATGTAGTAGCGGCCAGCCCCTTTGTAACGGGTGGACACACGCAATGTCCTGGCCTGGAGGGTTTAAACAAATAAATAGATAAATAAAAGAAGGAGAAAGAAAAGACAGAAAGGAAGGAAATGAGCACTTCGTAGGTCACTATGCAAACTAGAGTCACATCCGGCGCACACTGGTCCACCACTCAGTCAGTCGCTTTTTGGTGGCCACTACAGCGCAGGTCCGGCCGACGTTGCGTCCATTCGCGATGTGGTTTCCATCCTCTGCCTCGAGCAAGTGAAAACCGAGTGCCCGAGGGAGATCTGTGTCCTCTGCCGGAGCAGTCTGCAGGCCAGCGCATCGAAGGATGAGATGCTCTTGCGTCTCGGCCTCCACCCCGCAGAGCCTGCACTTGGTGCACATACCGGTGTCTTGGAAGCGGCTGCGGTATACGAGAGTGCGCAGTGCCCCTGCCCTCGCCTCGAACAGGAGGCTGCTTCCAATGCTGTTGTCATAGAAGCACTCCGCACTGATCCCTCGTTTGTTTCCCCGGTAGAGTTCAAGGGTGGATTTCGACTCCATTTCCTTGCTCCAGATGGTGGTTTCCGCTTCCTTCACGCGTCGGCGGACCTCGATCGACCACTTGGTTGCAGTGTCGGCCTCGATTTTTTCACCAAAGAAGCCGTACTTCTTCTCGATATGGTACACTCGGCGTGTCCAGTCAGTTCGCATGCATGTCGCTGAGAGATACTCGAAAACTCGGCGAGCCCATTGCGTGCGTGGTAGGAAGAGGAGACGGCCACGGTAGGCGATCTTGCTCGCAGCTTCCCGGGCCTCGAAGCTCGGCCATCCCACATCTCCCTGCACGGCCTCATTGGCTACGTGGCCATGGCATCCAAGAGCAGTGCGCCCAGCCTCCCGCTGCTGACGCTCCAGCCACTCTCGTGTTGCTGGTGAGAGGCAGGTAACTGCATTTGCAAAGGTGAGGCCGGGCACATGAACCAGCTTCCACAGAACGCGGATCATCAGGAAACGGTTACAGCCCCACAAGCACCGCCGGCGGAGGATACGTTGCGCCCGAAGAGCCGCCTGCCGCAGTGCGGTCTCGTGGAAGCTGTATTTGTCTGCCTCAGCACAGAGAGTGACCCCGAGGTACCTGTACTCATTACATATAGCCACCGGCTCGCCCCCGAGAGTCAGGACAGCTGGATCAGTAAGTCCTCCAGCCAGACAAACGGCCGCCGACTTCCTGGTACTGAAGCATAGCCCGATAGCTCGGCATAGCTGCCGAGGAGGCGAGCGCCATCTGGCGTTTTTGCAAGGAACACCGACTGGGGCGCGCCGCTATATGAACGGTAGCAAATGCTAGAAAAGTTTCTGCGTAACAGAATTATGTTTTCAGGTATATTCAAATTAGAATCTGATGCTATCATGCCTGTATACGTTGTGGTTAAGTCGTACTTTACGATTTTTCCGATGCATTTTACTTTGAGAAATTCAATTAGTTCACCAGCGCCTCTGCGCCAAGCGGAGGGCCTGCGTGGTCGGCGTGGTTCGGAATGATTTTCTTGGCCGGACAACGCCGCCGGCGCCGGATTTTCTGCGACACGAGGCGCTTATCGCTATCCCGTTAAAATAAACTACACTGCACTTTAGACTACACTCCAAAATTATCCACACAATTATCTCCGGGATCAGCTCACCTGGCCCCTTGTAAAAAAAAAAAACGAACAAAAGAAAGGGTCAACCAAGTGTCGACGCTAAGAAGACAATGTCAACGTAATTGCGCGTGAAATGCGATACGAATAAAATACGAAATGAGTAAATAGTGAACATGAAAACCAGACAGAAAGCGACAGAATAGAGATATATAATCAACATTCATTCATTAAATTATTTGAACCACCGTGTACGTCGCCCTTGTCTTGAGCGTCGACACTTGGCTGACCCTTTCTTGTCCTTTATGACAGGTGATACTACAGAAGAGGGGAGAAGGCTATTTCATGCATCGCTAAAATTAAGTTCTCGCTTAAAACAAAATTAAGTTGTTTTGGGCCGGTATTATTAAACTCTCGATTATTTCATTGTCCCTTCATTTCTTATCGATGACGCCCAAGAAAGCGTGACAGAGCACTCCGCAAAAGCATAGGCATCGAGGGGTGGTAGGTAATGCCCCGGCCTGCACCTTATAATGTCTTCAGCAGCTTGCATTGGCTGCAGAGTCGTCATACATATCAAATGGAGCCATATAGGAATGTTTTACACCACGAAGGTGCAGGAAATGTGCGCTCAAAATTCAGCATACTTCAATGCACATGAATGCCATGTTCCGAATTACATGTACAGTCGCGCATCTCAACATACCGATCATGAATATATAACGAATTGTTAGATATAATGAAGTTTAAAATGCTTCTCGACAATATTAGCATGTAACAAATATATGCTTAAAATGAATATTAGCCACCAGCGAGTTCTGCAGTCATGTACAGGTGCGTCCACTCTTAGTACGAACATGGCGCCGTGTGCGCTGGCGCTCCGCGGAGAGAGGCCACGCGGCGCTGTGTTCGTACTAAGAGTGGACGACCATGTACAGTCAGATGCCTTGCTTATATGTGGGCACTTCTGTTTACGACCACACGTTGTAAGTCATCCATACTAATATGGATACTGACCAAAAACAATACACGCATTGAGAAGAAACACTGTAAAGATTGTTTCTGCATATTTCACTGTGCACTGGAACTGAAATTTGACATATGATAATCTCTAAATGCATCTCCCAGCGACGAAGCGTTCAAAGTGAATCAAACAGAAGTGCAGAAAGTGCAACAGCTTGTTGAGGGAGCTAGCATACGTAAAACAAAAGGCTGGACATTTACGAATACTATAATTTGCAATACTTATCTGTTTAGCAGATGGAGAACAGTAACCAGTCTTAGGTATATTTGGTTGTGAAATATTTGGTTAGTTTAATATTAGAAATACCGAATAGTTCCTTTTTAATGCGATTATATTTAGTGTGTACTTTTCGATTCGTATTAGAAACATGAAATATTTGCCCACCCAGAAAAAGAACTGATCTAGCTGTTTCCACCAACTTTGTACATGAGATATACCAGTAGAACAGCTTCATTGGAAAAAACACAGCGCAAGAAAGACAGGGACACGAGAGAGCGACACGCACACAGCGCTGACTTACAACAGTTTATTCAGGAGGACATGAAGGAATGAATATATATGGCACTACCATGCGCAACTTGTGAATACTTAGCAAAAAACTGAAGCATCATTTCCAATGATGATAATGATAGCCACGTGCTGGCAATGCACACTGGCCGTTTGTCGTTAAAATGTTGTTTAGATATGCGATTTCCCGAGATGAAAGTGCAATCGAAGGTGAACTGACGCACGAGCTATCAAATTTCCTGATGAAATCTGCCTCAATGATTTCACGTGTCAGCTGTGAATTATGTCTAGCCAACACTTCGCTTTTGTCAAAGTAGGGCTTACACCCGTGATCACGGCAATGAATGACCAGATGACCCTGTACCGTGTTGTACACATTGTTATGGTACACCATGAGACGATGATCTATGCACCTGCCGGTCTGTCCCGCGTACTTTTTTCCACAGGAGAGAGGAATCATATACACCACGCCAGTGGTGCAGAACACTAAACCCTTCCTGTGTTTCACAGTACAACGACCACGCGCCTGGTTTGCGAACCAAACTTGCGAAGTTTTGATAGTTTTTCCGGGGCGGAAAAAAACACCGCAACACCAGCGTGTTGCCCTACCCTCTTTAAAAAGCTTTTCCGCGACGGCTGATATTAAAGCCTTCGTGTATCCGGCAGATAACAAGCGGTCAACCTGCGCATCAAAACTTTGCATTGAATGCGGACATGACCTTCTGAGGGCATTGACGAGGCACACATTAACGATTCCTCTTTTGACTAATTTCTAATGTGCTGACTTGAAAGAGAAGCGGTTTCCCGCTCCTCGGTTCGAAGGACCAGCACAAGTGTCTACTCGACAAGCACAGCTTGACGTCCAAAAACGTTAGACAGTTATTTTCAGGTAGCTCATGCGTCACCGCTTCTGCACGACACGCAGCCCCGCCTTCAAACCCCGCCTCCGTACTCGAGCGAACACAGTGGAAGAGTCAGAGTCGGGAGTAAAAAAAAAAAAAAAAAAAAAAAAAAAAGATTTATCGGCTGATAAGTATACACAAATTAATAAAATAAAATAATAAAAAAAGACAAAAGACAGATTAACACACCTGAACTTAATATAACACAATGATGAAGACATAAATATGACGGGCAATTAACAGTGGATATAACCATGAAACGGCGTGGATCAAATATAAAAGAATACACTTAACAGTAGTTCACTAAAGTTCAAAAGAAAAGACGGTTCAAAAGAAAACAACGATGTCATACGTGTGGCCGGGCAGCAGCAGCAACTCCATAAACCGTGAAGTCGGCGCGCAGAGCTTTCCAGAAGAATGCTGGCGGGCCGATATTGTTGAGGTGGATGCGATTGCTAGGCTGGATTTCCCGGGAGTCTAGATTTGACCTCTTCTCTCAAGCAGGTTGAGCTAACTTGAAGCGAACTACCGTGAGCTTCGTTGCAGACGTTGGTTTGTCGTCTCATACGTCAACTAGTTCCTCGGAGTTCCGACGTGGCTAGGCAGCCCAGGCGATACTGGACGGCACTCGAAACTATGCCGCTCCGTGACAGGCATCCTTTGTCCCGAAGGACCGCCAGGCACAACAGTGTGCAAGAATTGCAAATCAGAGAACTCAAATTGTTAAAGCGAAGCGTTATATGTCTAGGCGAAATCGTCTACGGCTATAGGCGAAATCGCCCGTGTACAGAAAACTATCATCATCAGCATTGCCTTGAGCGTCGTCGCCTTCTTCAGCAGCTTGGCACCCTCGGGTTGCGCTCGGGCTCTGCACGTGCTCGTGCCACTGCTCCCGCGTTCGTCGTCGTCGTCTTCTTCCACACCTGGCTGCGTTGCCGCTCATCATTCCAGCGTAGGATTTAACTTCTCTGTCGTCGTAATGGGGAGGCCCCGTTTACGGGGGTATGAACCATTGCTTAAGGGGGTAAGAGCCATTCATTGTCTTACGTAACGGACAGATTTTATTTTGAAGCAATTTCG
>NC_051154.1:224025158-224103974 GCF_013339745.2 Dermacentor silvarum | reverse complement strand
CCCATTTAGCCACTGTGCTAGGCTAGCTGGGCGCAGTCCACAAGAAGAAGTCCGGAGCTAACGTCCCATGTAACAACTCGTAGCAGGCCTGTGAAGCATCTGCCTGATAAGGCAGATGCCACGGTCTCTCAGTGGTCCAGAGCTTGGGGGAGATGATGCCCGGCGCTATCATCATCATCATCAGCCTATATATTGCCACCTGTAGTGTAGTGGGTCGAGGGCAAGAGTGGGTCGAGCCCAAGAGAAGAAAGAAGACCGCGCGCCCCCTTCTCTGCTCGAGCCAGCCCCGACGGTCGCGTCTTCCGAGAGCCAGCTGCTCTACGGGTTATTAAACCTTCAAGTCACTTCTAGAGGCTCGTGACAACTGGTGGAGGTGCGGGGTAAGCGTCCTCACGGAGTTTGCAGACCCCTCCAAGGATCCGCGCTACGAATCCAGTGCCTGTCGACACTCCCGTGCATCGGGCCAGCCGCAGGATCAGAGGACTGTCCCCAGAAGTCGTCGACGCTACGGTTCCCACCACATCGACCGTATGACCACGCCACCCTTCAAACCGCCCCAACCGGTACGGGAAGCACGATGTCGAACCGTTACACACTTGAGAGCCCACGGATCCCAAAGACGTTTCATGGCACAGTGTTCGAAGACGTCGAAGACTGGATGGTCGAATACGAGCGCGTGGCCTCCGTGAACGAATGGAACGCACGGAAAAACTCAGACACGTCTACTTCTACCTGGAGGATGGCGCGCGTACGTGGTTTCAGAACGCGACGGGCAACTGCCGTCGTGGCGCGAGTTTTGTCGTCAGCTCCTGGAGACCTACACCAGTTCTGATCGCCACGAACGAAGCGGAACGAGCGATTCAGGCCCGTGTCCAGTTGCCAAACGAAACTGTGACCACGTACGTCGAAGACATGACGCGCCTCTTCCGACGAGCGATCGATCCAGAATGACGGAGGAGAAGAAGTTACGTCATCTGATGCGCGGGGTCAAGGAGCAACTCTTCGCCTGGCCTCATACGGAGCCCTCCGAAGACGGTCGCGGAGTTCTCTTGTCCGAGGCCGTAACCATGGAAAAGATGCTTCTGCATCGCTCGAACTTGTATTAGCGGCAAGCGAACAGCATGTCTGCTGCTGACGTTTTCACGGCCATAGGAAGCAACGGCGACTCACTGCGAGAACTCATCCGCTCTGTAGTGCGTGAAGAGTTGCAAAAGGCCGCTGTAACACCGCAACCTACGGTAAGCTCCATAGCGAGCATTATCAAGGACGAACTGCACCAGGCGCCTCCTGCTAACGCTGCGGCAGTACCCCTCCTGAATACCCTCGTGCGACCTACGCGGAAGTCCTGAAGCGCCCTGCTTCCTCTCCGCCGCTATTCGTTCGTGCTCCTCCTACGGTGTCAGTTCAGTCGGTGCAGCCGATACCGTACTACGACGCTGGGTACACGCCGCCCGCCCGTTGTTCATGTCGCTCCATTTGCCCATCGTACGGAGCAAGCGGTTCACTACGTCGACGATAGACGCCCGCCCCCTCGGAAGTCGGATGTTTGGCGCACACCCGATTCGCGGCCTCTGTGCTTCCACTGCGGTGAAGCTGACCACTTGTACCGCCAGTGCCCATACCGGCGCCTTGGGATTCGCGGCTTTTTCCGCATACTCGCCACCGCCCCGATACGGCCAACGACCCCGGGACATTCAGGAATACCTGTCCCCAGCAGCGCTTGCCACCGCCTGCCCGGCGGCAGTCGCGTTCGCCGTCTCCGAGACGATTTTTCACCTCCGCCCCAGCGGTATTCTCCCGAGCGTAATCGACCAGTCCCCGCCGGAAAACTAACTGAAGCGATCTTTGGGGGCGAGGTCGCACACTGACGGTCGAAGCACTGAAGACCTCCGACGGACGCAGTTACGGAAAGATACCGACCCGACACCACCTGCAACGAAAAATGAACGAGACGACCGCTTTCGCTCGATATACCAGTTACTGTTGACGGTTATGCCGTTAGTGCTTTAGTGGACACCGGCGCAGACTACACCGATACTAAGCGGCAAAATAGCAACGCAGCTGAAGAAAGTGATCACGCCCTGGCATAACTCGCAGATTCGACGGCTGGCGGCCACATCGTTACTCCGCTGGCGCCTGCACGACTAGAGTTGAGATTCAAGGATCTACATTCGTAGCGAGCTGCCTTGTCTTACGCGAATGCTCCCGCGACGTTATCCTTGGGTTTGACTTCCTGCAGGAGTACGGCGCGATTATCAATCTGCAAGAGCGTCGTATCACTTTCTCTGCCGAACGAGCAATCGACGTGCAAGATGGGCCGACGGCGCGACGACGTACTTCGTGTTTCTGCTGACAGTGTAACGCTTCCTCCACGTGCCAGTGTCCTCGTCGACGTCACATGCTGTGGCTTACGCGATGGCGAAGCGGTGGCCGAAAGTAACTTGGAACACCTACTGAAACAAGGTGTTTGTGTGGCTCGCAGTGTTATACAGATTCGTGCTGGTCATTCGCAATTGCTTGTTACCAACTTTAGCTACTAGCACCGACACCTGTTCCGCGGCACTTCGTTAGCGTTTGCAGACGCAATAGCAGACGTTAACAACTGTTTCACGTCAGAAGTAGTGGAGACAGCAGACACGTCTCTGGGCCATCTTGACATCATTCTGAACTGTCCACCGATAGCCAGACAGCACTGCGCAAGCTCTTGCTTGAATTCAGGACCTGCTTCGCACATTCTTCCAAGGTACGCCAGACTTCCATCACTAAACACAGGATCATCACGTACGACGACGCACGCCCGATACACCAGCAGCCTTACCGCGTGTCGGCAAGAGAACGCCAAGCCATACGTACGCAAGTCCAAGAGATGCTTGACGATGGCGTCATCGAACCTTCCACAGCCCGTGGTCATCTCCGGTCGTTCTTGTCAAAAAGAAAGACGGAACGCTACGCTTCTGTGTCGACTACCGCAAGCTCACAACGTGACTAAAAAGGACGTGTACCCGCTGCCGCGTATCGACCCTCGTTAGATCGACTACGGCGCGCCCAGTACTTTTCTTCTCTCGATTTAAAAAGCGGGTACTGGCAAATCGAGGTAGACGAACGCGACCGCGAGAAAACAGCCTTTGTGACTCCAGATGGGCTCTATGAATTTCGAGTGCTTCCTTTTGGCTTGTGTTCAGCCCCCCGCTACTTTCCAGCGAATGATGGACACTGTCCTTACTGGACTGAAGTGGCAGCCTGTCTTGTGTACCTGGATGATGTGGTCATCTTCTCTGAAACGTTCGAGCAGCATCTTCACCGCCTACGGAGTGTGCTAGAAGCCATCCGATCGGCAGACCTCACACTTAAGCCCGAAAAGTGCCACTTTGGTTACGAAGAGCTCAAGTTCCTCGGTCATGTAGTAAGCGCCAAAGGGGTCCGACCCGATCCAGACAAGCTTGCCGCTGTGGCCGCGTTTCCAGCTCCTGCCGATAAGAAGGCCATCCGGCGCTTCCTGGGTTTGTGCGCCTACTATCGCCGGTTTATTAAAGGCTTTTCGAAGATAGCGGAACCCCTGACACGCCTTACAAGGACGATACGCATTTGTGTGGCATAAGAGCAACAGGCGGCTTTTGTGCTGAATTACGACAGCGCCTTCAGTCAGCACCCGTTCTTGCACATTTTGACGATGATGCTGATACTGAGGTGCATACCGACGCCAGTAGCATTGGCCTTGGCGCAGTGCTCGTCCAGCTTCAAGATGGAGGGGAAAGAGTTATAGCGTATGCCAGCCGCTCCCTGTCCCGTGCCGAGGCGAATTATTCGACTACGGAGAAGGAGCCTCATCGCGGTCGGTGGGCGATCATCAAGTTTCGCCCCTATCTCTATGGTCGTCCCTTCAAAGTAGTGACGGACCACCATGCCCTCTGTTGTTGGCAAGCATGCGCGACCCTTCAGGACGACTGGCACGGTGGAGCTTGCGGCTACAGGAATTTGACATCACCATCGTTTATAAGTCTGGCCGTAAGCATGAAGACGCTGACACGCTGTCCCGCGCACCCATTGATCCTGCCAGTCAGGAAACAGAGGATGATGACGGCTTCCTGGGCGCCATTAGTTCGTCGGACTTGAGCAGACGGCAGCGTGACGACGGTGAGATTCGACCGATCATCGATCATTTAGAGGGTCGCGACACAACCATACCACGCCATCTGTCCCACTCGCTGACGTCCTTCTGTCTGCGAGATAACGTGCTGTATAAGAAGAATGCTCGTTCGACCAGCCGTGCTTACCTCCTGGTGGTTCCAAGGGACATGCGCGACGACGTCCTCTTCGCTTGCCATGACGAACCGACATCTGGTCATTTAGGCTTTTCACGAACACTCGCTAGAGTAAGCGAAATGTACTATTGGCCCGGGCTTTCGGCAAGCGTCAAACAGTACGTTAAGGCTTGTCGTGAATGCCAGCGCCGCAAGACACCATCCGTTAAACCGGCTGGCTTACTTCAGCCAATTGAAGCACCTCACACGCCTTTCGACCAAGTCGGCATGGACATTCTCGGACCGTTTCCCCTTTCTGCCGACGGCAACAAATGGGTGATCGTCGCGACTGATTATTTAACACGCTATGCTGAGACGCAGGCGATCCCACGAGCCACGGCCTCAGAGGTAGCGCACTTCTTCATGCGCCACATCGTCTTGCGTCACGGTGCTCCCTCCACTGTAATAACTGACAGAGGGACACAGCATTCACAGCGCAGCTTATGGACGAGGTTTTTGAATTGAGCAACACCAGGCATCGCAAGACGACCGCGTGTACCATCCGCAGACCAACGGACTTACCGAGCGACTGAATAAGACGGTCACAGATATGCTCGCAATGTACATAGACGTTCAACACAAACATGGGATCGGATCTTGCCTTACGTGACCTTCGCGTATAACACCGCCGTGCAAGAGACGACGCGCTTCACGCCCTTAACTCGCCTTCTACTACGGTCGCGAAGTCCAGACGATGCTGGACGCTATGCTGCCGTGTCAAGACGCTGACCTATTGACAACTGACGCCGAGGAATTTGCAGAGCGTGCTGAGGAAGCCCGGGCAGCTCGCACGGCTGCATATCGGCCAGCAGCAGCAGGCAGACGCACGACGCTACAACCTCCGCCACAGGGACGTGTCCTACAACCCCGGGACCCAAGTTTGGGTGTGGACCCCGTTCGCCGTCGTGGTCTCTGTGAAAAACTGCTAAGCCGTATTTCGGTCCGTATAAAGTGCTCCGCCGCGTCAGTGACGTAAACTACGAAGTTGTTCCGGACACATCATCGCAGACCAAGGCGGGTAGGACACAAAGACAACCGAGCTCAGACATAGTTCATGTTGTGCGCATGAAGCCGTACATTGCGCGTCCGTAACTTTTTTTGTTTTTCGTTTTTTTTTTTGTTCTCTCATTCCCTTCTTTGTTTCTACTTTTCATTTATCTTTGGGAGATTGCTTCTTCGTTCTTTGACTGTGCCGGCGTGACGGCTACTTTTTTTTTGTGTACTTTCGCTTTGCCTGCCTTCTTCGTCGTTGTCTTCTACGCCTATTTTTTTGAGCATCGAGGCGATGCTTTTGTTCGGAAGGGGGGGATATTGCCACCTGTAGGTAGTGGGTCGAGGGCAAGAGTGGGTCGAGCCCAAGAGAAGAAAGA
Source organism: Dermacentor silvarum (assembly GCF_013339745.2). Classification (NCBI taxonomy): domain Eukaryota; kingdom Metazoa; phylum Arthropoda; class Arachnida; order Ixodida; family Ixodidae; genus Dermacentor; species Dermacentor silvarum. The sequence goes on along the minus strand of NC_051154.1, from coordinate 224,098,303 downwards.
AGACCGCGCGCCCCTTCTCTGCTCGAGCCAGCCCCGACGGTCGCGTCTCCGAGAGCCAGCTGCTCTAGGGGTTATTAAACCTTCAAGTTCACTTCTAGAGGCTCGTGACAATATTATGTCCACTGCAGGACGAAGGCCTCTCCCTGCGATCTCCAATTACCCCTGTCTTGCGCTAGCGTATTCCAACTTGCGCCTGCAAATTTCCTCACTTCATTCATCCCATCTGGTTTTCTGCGACCTCGACTGCGCTTCCCTTCTCTTGGTATCCATTCTGTAACCCTAATGGTCCACCGCGTTGTCCATCCTCGCATTACATGGCCTGCCCAGCTCCATTTCTTCCGCTTAATGTCAACTAGAATATCGGCTATCCCTGTTTGTTCTCTGATCCACACCACTCTCTTCCTGTCTCTAACGTTAGTCCTAAGATTTTTCGTTCCATCGCTCTTTGTGCGGTCCTTAACTTGTTCTTGAGCTTCTTTGTTAACCTCCAAGTTTCTACCCCATATGTTAGCACCGGTAGAATACAATGATTGTACACTTTCTTTCAACGACAGTGGTAAGCTCCCAGTCAGGATTTGACAATGCCTGCCGTTTGCACTCCAACCCAATTTTATTCTTCTGTAAATTTCTTTCTCGTGATCAGGGTCCCCTGTGAGTAATTGACCTAGATAAACGTACTCCTTTACAGGCTCTAGAGGCTGACTGGCGATCCTGAATTCTTGTTCCCTTGCCAAGCTATTGAACATTATCTTTGTCTTCTGCATATTCATCTTCAACCTGATTCTTACTTTTTCTCGATTAAGGTCCCCAGTCATTTGCTGTAATTTGTCTCAATTGTTGCTGAACAGGACAATGTCATCTGCAACCGAAGGTTGCTGAGATATTCGCCGTTGATCCTCATTCCTAAGCCATCAAGCGTTATCAAGCGGGGGCCAATTGAGGCGCATCCCGCTGACATGTCCTTGTGCATGTGACTCAATTCAGGAGGGAGCAACACTGTTTGCACAGAAATGTAACTATGGCGCTCTAAGCATGGCTGCTGTGTAGCCGCTTGGGTGACAGTTCTCTATGATTAAGCTTGGCAAATGGCCATCATCACACACAGCAACAGTTGAAGCAGGGGAAAGCACCTCAATCCACAGTTTTATGGATATAGTTAGGCTTGAACAAATAGTGCTTTTTTGGTTCGAAGCGAATTCGAAGGGAATAGTAATTCTTCTTGAATAATTTCGAAGTGAATACATACTTCGAATAGTAGCAAATAAAGAAAAAAAATATGGCAGAAGGCTAAGGTCTGGGATTTATTCAAGGAAAGTAAACAACTTGATTATTTATATTTACGAAAATATACAAATTTTCATGCAGAAACACTAGCTATTCCTCATGCTGGGTTTGAGGTGCTCCCTTCTGCAGCTTACAATGGCACCTGTTGTGAAAAAAAGCCTTTCACTTGTCTGGGTGGCTGGTATCGAAAGATACCTATGGGCAGCTGCAACCAGGGTTGGGTAAAGGTGGCTGCCCTTGCTTTTTCCACTGCACAAAGGGGTCTTCGGACCGGGAAAGAAGGGGGGGCCTTCAAGTACCCAGCAACCTCATCCAAGATTGTATGGCTTCACTGATGATGTGCACGCGAACTGAAGTGTGTAAAAGCACTCCACACAGAGTCCCCTGATGGGTCTGCAGAGCAGGTGCTGTTCTCACTTGTTGCTGTACCATGTTGATCAACTGGCACAGTCTCTTCTGCTGCTGTTGTGAGTAGAGTGAATGCCCATTGCTTTGCGAGTCGTTCAGCATAACAGACATCTTTGTATCTAGGATCGACCAACATTGCCAATGCAGGAAGGTGTGACATCTTGATATCAGGGAACCTCGTCTTGATGCTACGTAAAAGGCTTGAGGCAAGCAATGCTGCCTCACCACCTTCGGAAACATGTTCAGCTAGAACCACCTCGGTACACTGCAACAGGGGAATGACTTGTGACAGCGTGGGATATCTGTCCCGAGACAGTTCAGTTGTGGCATGGTGAAGTGGCTTCAAGACTTGCACTGCTGCATTCATATGCTTCCACTCACTTGCGTTCAAGTTTGGAACTGCGTCAGATTCTGAAAGTTCTACAGTGATGACCGTACGGAGCTTCACGAGCCTGGCCATCATGGCATGCTCACTGTTCCATTGTATCGGGACATCTTCTATAACGTCGAGAGGGTCCAGCTGCATGTTTCTCTGAATTTCCTGAAGCCGTCCTCGGGCCTTGGCACTCCGTTTGTATCTAGCAACAATCGCTCTGGCTTTAGCACAGAGCTGCAAAAACCCTGACACTTCTCTTTTGGCATCACTGACACACAACTGAAGGGTGTGTCCGAAACACTGCACACCATTCCAGGACGACCACGCTACTGCAGAAGTAAAATTCCTTCCTTTAGCTATAACGACGAAGATCAATCACCACAGTATTGTGGGCTGGAAGTTCCCACTCCTCGATGACACCTGCGATAAATAGCTCCAGGTTTGCTGCATTGTGAGAGTCTGTCATCTCTGTGCAAGCCAATGCATGCAAGTCACTGTCCATGACGTGACAAGTTACTCAAACGTAGCTGTCATTTGCCCGTGATGTCCAACCATCAGTTGTGATTAAAAGCGGCTCCACTCCGCTTGAAAAAATGTCCCCGAGCTTCTTTTTCACCTTCTCTTTGCTTGATGCATAGAGGTTGTCGGGATAAGGGGGGGAAGCCACGGCTCTCTGCCTCGGCACACCGAGCCCTGCGGTTGGCGCATGCCTGTGCATCAACCATGGTCTGGTACAAGCTCGAGGAAACAATAGACGACAACCACGCGTACACTCGGAAAGCATTTATTACGACTGCAACTAACACTTCGAGCAGGCCAGCTAGCTATAGTTGACATCGCTGATAGTTCCCTCGAAGAGAATAATACGCTAGGTAAAGAAGGGCTTCCGACTTACCAACTGGGCAATACGGGCGGCCGCGGCGATTGCCGCTTCAAGAACGCAGTTGACTAGCCACGTGCAGGAATACGGGAACGGCAGTGGAGACTTCCGCTATCCCCGCTGGCTGGGGACCAAAAGAGACCCGGGTGATGTCAGCGGGATCTCACGTGACCCACCCGGTGGCGCTGATAGTGCTTGCGATTCCCGTGCGCTGCCCACGGAAGGAAAGTTTCCCCTCTCTCAACTCTCCCTGGTGCGCATGCGCCTGACACGACGTTCACTGCGCGTGCGGCGGTCATGGGACCCGAGGATTCCCACATCCCTCCACCCTTAAATGTTGCCCTACGGCGGAGAAATCACTGGAACGACGGCATTGACAAAGTATCCGGGCAGATGCGATGGTAAACTCCGGCAGGAAATGGCAGAATCCCCGTTGATAGGCCGTACAGTCCTGTGTGGCAGCCGCCCAGATATGGCAGCTGTCACAGGGCTGAAGATGGCTTGCCCCCAAGATGCGTGCCGCAATGTCCACCCGAGAACAGCGGGTCAAAACTTTCTCGAAACGGCGCGCGCGCCGGCACGTTGAACCTTGCACCGACGCATCCTCGTGGGAGTGTATGATGGTGGGCATCCTTCATTGTGGCTGCCATGTGCTACTGCACCGGGCCGCGAACAGGGAGGGGCCTCCGCTGCAGTTTGAGGCCGAGACAGCAGGCAGGGACGTGGACAATGGCAGCAATAGAAAGTCCAGGCGGCTTTACTTGTTCTGCAAAGTCGCGCAAATGCACTCCACAAACACTTAGAATTAAGGCAGTAGAGGCCGCCGCAGCGTCGAGCGTCTGACACGATGCTGAACCATCCGTCTACCGCATAGCTTTATGCGGCAACGAAAAAAAAAACAAAGAAAACAATCCAGTTCGTTTGAATGAAGTTATTCGCTTCTACCGAATTTTTCCGGTCCGATCCAGCGTGGAAGTGGGCGATGCTCGTATGAACAAAGCGCTCTATGGTGTCCGCGATTTCTGTTTTTCCGCCCGCAATATATTGAGCTCATCTGAACAAAGTAAGCTTTCTGTTTCGAACGAGGTTTCTCCGAAGCTCGGGCGAGTATAGTAAACCTAGCGAATCCATTTGCACCCGCTAAATGTCACGGCATGGTCGTCTTCGAACATGCGACCGGCAGCTCCGAAGGGCCTTAGGCCAAATCACGTCCATGACAGATACCAATGCCACAAAAGACCCATAAAGGGTTCCAATGAGCCGCCGTGAGGAGATGCAGGCCTAGCTAAGTGGTCCCCACTCGCTGCTCAACCCGCAGCTTCCGAGCCGACACCTGAGACTGCGCCCCCTTGACGTCCTAGCCAGCGTTTCCGGTGCTCGGCTCCCAGAGCCAAAGGTACAGAAAGGAGGCTATTTACATATGTACAAGGAAAATCGGCCACCGCGACGACTGCTGCACTCACTCTCTTCGGGCATACGCTTAGGAAAAAACGCGCTACAAATCTCAGCGTCTACGTATGAGTTCGGTGACACTGGTGCAGCGTTAACTCGCACTCAAGAAAGCACATGCCTAATCTAGCTAGGAATCACGCCTTTGGGTGAGGCCTAACGCTGGTGCGGACAAAGTGCTCCTCGCCCCGAACCGATCGTCGTCCCGTTTTCCAAGAGCTTGCCCCACGTTGGGAACGCCAAAATGTCGGGATATGGGGGGGGTTGCCCACGGCCTTCTGCCTCGACACATCGCGCCCCGCGGTTGGTGCATGCCTGCCCATCAACCGCGGTCCGGTACAAGCTCGAGGAAACAATAGACGACAACCACATGTACACTCGGAAAACATTTATTACGACTGCAACTAACACTTCAAGCAGGCCAGCTATCTATAGTTGACATCACTGATGGTTCCCTCGAAGAGAATAATACACTAGGTAAAGAAGGGCTTCCGACTTACCAACTGGGAAATACGAGTGGCCGCGGCAAGAACGTGGTTGACTAACCACGTGCGGGAATACGGGAACGGCAGCGGAGACTTCCGCTATCCCCGCTGGCTGGGGACCAAAAGAGACCCGGGCGATGTCAGCGGGATCTCACGTGACCCACCCGGTGGCGCTGATAGTGCTTGCGATTCCCGTGTGCCGCCCACGGAAGGAAAGTTTCCCCTCTCTCAACTCTCCCTGGTGCGCATGCGCCTGACACGACGTTCACTGCGCGTGCGGCGGTCATGGGACCCAAAGATTCCCAGAAGGTCTGGAATATGGCTCTCGAGAATGTTGTCCGAGACGGCACAGCATAATCCGGCATAGCAAACTTCATCATGTCGAGGAAACCCGGTTCTTCAACAATGTTGTAGGGGTGCATACCACGAGTTACGAAGCGAGCTATCATTTTTGTCATCTGTTTGTCATCTTTGGGGCCGACGCTTTCATTTTCGGCTTGAAACTGCCGGCTATGGATGGCTGTTGACCACTTGCCTTGCTTGCCCCCTTGAGCTTGGATGACCTTTCGCGTGCGTCCCGCTTCTCTTGGTAGTCCTTGTGAAAGTCCGGATGTCTCCTTAAATGCGTTGCTAGGGTTGTTGTTGTACTTGTTGGGGTCTTCAGGACTGCCTTGCATTTAAGACATCGAGCTTCGGTTCCCGGTGGAATTTTTACAAAAAAGTTCCAAATCGGATTGCTGGCTGCAGGCAAGTCCCCCATGGTGCTCTCTGGAGTGGTCGAAGGCGGCTGGGATTGATCAAATGCCGCTGCGGCAAAGACAGAGTTGCCCTCTAAACGCAATCGACCACACCACCACGCTGACGAGATGGGTTTTTGTACGCCTTTGTTCCGAGTATAGTTCTGTTTTCCTGGCTTGGTTTGGATTGGATTGGGAAAAGTATTACTGAATCCAAAACCGAAATTTCCGAAAACGCCTTCTCCCTGCCGCGTGTGGCTATTCGTTTTAGCCGAATACTTCGAAATTTCCGAATAACAATATTCGAATCGAAGTGAATATCGAATAGCACATTATTCGTTCAACTATTCAAAAATATCAAATATTTGCACAAGCCTAGATATAATGCTTTGCTGCTTTCCTGAAACAGGGTGCACTGAAGTTCACCTACACTTTGTCATGGTCGAAGTTTTCATTCTGGGGAGCATAGAAGAGCTCCTCTTTGTTGGAACCAAAACATGCAAGGGTGCTCTTCCTTAAGCCATACGTTTTGATAATCGCCCGCCATGGTGGCATAGTGGCTATGGCATTGCGCTACTAAGCCTGAGGGTGCGAAATCAAACCACGGCCGCCACGGTGGCATTTTGATGGTGGTGAAATGCAAAAACAGCCGTGGACCATGCATTGGGTGCATAATAAAGAACCCCAGGTGGTCAAAATTAATCTGGAGTCCCTCGCTACGATGTGCCTCATAATCAAATCTTGGATTTTTTTTTTCTTGTGATAATGTGCTCTTTTGTCTTGAGCAACATATTGAAGGATTGCTGCTTTCGTGCAAATAAAAAGTGCCATGTACGTTCCGTGCGTCATTGTTTCACATTAATTCTGCTCCATTATATGATTGCTCTCTGTGGCTTGAAATGTCAATCTCATCAATCTCGTCACACTTCACAAATTTTGAACTGCATCCTTTAACTGCATGGTGACAGGAATACGAAAATGAATCACATGGTAAACATGGCGAGTGATTCCCAAATAAGCTGATTTGCCAAGCCTCACTACCTGCCTTAGCCTCCCAACCTTTGCTTCCTACCTTCTGGCCTACTTCTAAAGCGGTAGCTTATCTTAGCTCATTCCTCAGTTTTGTGTTGCCATCGCCATGCCACAGCACCGACCTTGGCAGTGCACCAAGATCGTTGTCATCATCATCATCAGCCTATATTTATGTCCACTGCAGGACGAAGGCCTCTCCCTGCTATCTCTAATTACCCCTCTCTTGCGCTAGCGTATTCCAACTTGCGCCTGCGAATTTCCTAACTTCATCATCCCACCTGGTTTTCTGCCGCCCTCGACTGCGCCTCCCTTCTCTCGGTATCCATTCTGTAACTCTAATGGCCCACCGGTTATTCATCCTACGCATTACATGTCCTGCCCAGCTCCATTTTTTCGACTTAATGTCAACTAGAATATCGGCTATCCCCGTCTGTTCTCTTTGATCCACACCGCTCTCTTCCCGTCTCTTAATGTTAGGCCTAACATTTTTCGTTCCATTGCGCTTTGTGCGGTCCTTAACTTGTTCTCGAGCGTCCTTGTTAACCTGCCCCATATGTTAGCACCGGTAGAATGCAATGAGTAGAATGCAATGATTGTACACTTTTCTTTTCAACAACAGTGGTAAGCTCCCAGTCAGGATTTGACAATGCCTGCCGTATGCACTCCAACCCAATTTTATTCTTCTGTAAATTTCTTTCTCATGATTAGGGTCCCCTGTGAGTAATTGACCTAGATAAACATACTCCTTTACAGACTCTAGAGGCTAACTGGCGATCCTGAATTCTTGTTCCCTTGCTAGGGAACATCCTTTGTATCCTGCATGTTAATCTTCAACCCCACTCTTAAGCTTTCTCGGTTAAGGTCCTCAATCATTTTTTGTAATTCGTCCCCATTGTTGCTGAATAGGACAATGTCATCTGTAAACTGAAGGTTGCTGAGATATTCACCGTTGATCTGCACTCCTAAGCCTTCCCAGTCCAAGAGCTTGAATACTTGCAACACAACTCGCAACCCAACTCTAAGCATGCAGTGAATAACATTGGAGAGATTGTCTCTCCTTGCCTGGACCCCTTTTTTGATAGGTATCTTTCTACTTTTCTTGTGGAGAACCAAGGTTGCTGTGCAATCTTTGTAGATATTTGCTAAGATATTCATTTATGCCTCCTCTACTCCTTGATTCCGCAATGCCTCTATGACTGCTGGTATCTCTACTGAATCAAATGCTTTTTTGTAATCTATGAAAGCCATATAGAGAGGTTGATTGTACTTCGCAGATTTCTCTATTACCTGATTGATGACATGGATATGATCCATCATAGAATATCCTTTGCTGAAGCCAGCCTGTTCTCTTGGTTGGCTGAAGTCAAGTGTTGCCTTGATTCTATTGGAAATTATCATGGTGAATATTTTATACAATACTGAAAGTAAGCTAATGGGTCTATAATTATCGTTGTATGTTTGTGCAAATAGAATGTTTCCATTGGTGCAAGCACGTGCGCTTCCACGAATGAGAGAGGAGAGTTCGATCACGTGATGCAAAGCTCGGTTCCCTGCAACACCACCAGATGGTGTCGCCGTGCATGCATCATGGGTGGCAGAAGTCACCGATTGTGCCTGCAATATCGTGGAAATTTTGCCACGGTGCAGTCATGCCTCGCTTTTTTCTTTACACTGCAATGTCATTGAAGAAGCAGGACCCTATTGACCCCCAAGCAATTCGGCGAGCTCGAGATTGGGAGTGAAGATGCCCCGCCCGACAAAACAGTTTTGCCTTGCGTGCCCTGGAGGCAGCAGCAAGGCGACGTAAGCAAGGGGACTTATAGGTTCAAGTCGCTGAAGCAGAAGTGAAGCAACATTGATGCAAGGACTCTACAGTTAATACCACAGCGAACACTTAAGTGGTCACGTGACCTACACATACCCGTCGTGTGATTTTTTAAATCTCTGTTCATACAATTGAACTTTTCACTTCAAGTGAAAGGAAATACAGTGGCTGCATCGTGAGCATGCCATGAAAAACTGATTCCCTTTCTTTTCATTCAAGTTGAATATAAAATTTCATTGAATACCCCCATCCTATTTCTTTAATAACGTTATCTTGGCTGCAACACCTTCATTCCTCATTCGATGACCCAACGGCCCACGTGATGGGAAATTTATGCTGTCAGATGTAGTGCAGGCATGTGCAAAGTCAAATTATTCAGCAGGTGTGAATATCATGATTGAAAAACAAGTTTTTGCCCATGGAAATTCTTGAGCACTGGCTGAGACCTTGGGTTGGGACCGAATTAACTGGAGTCAAATTAACGAAAATCAACTGTACATTTATGATGTCTGTGTACCAACCTTCCAGGTACCAGAAGGCGTGGCGAGACTACGTAAAGTTTCGCCATCTGCTTGCCAACAAGCCCAAAGTGCTTTACACTGACCGGCACAAGCTACTCCAGAAGGAAGTCAAGCTTCAAGAGATGAGGCTCAAAAGGTGAGGCTGTGACGCTGCTTTTGAAGTTTAGAGGCCACTGCTTCCAAGGTGGGACTGTTAAGGGGGGCTTCTTTGAAAGGGGTACAGGAGGAACAACGTGACATCAGTCACCACAGGGAATTCCTCATAGACCTCCCTTGCTCACCTCAATGAGGCGATCGGAGAGAGGGAGGTGAGTGTTATCAGGATATTTTGGCCACTTATACCAACCACACTTGATCACTTGGTGATGACGATAGCACTTGCACTTCATAGGCTCTCCAACCTGGCCCAAGTGGTGCCACATACACTGCTGGGCGGCACCGCTTACAAGAGCAAATGAAAAAGTGTCCAGTGCGCTCGGTTGCACCGGTGTGTTGTGTATGGGAATACGGGCTACAAGATTGTGTCTCCTGTGCATTTGTTCGCACAAGCCTGTCGTTCAATGCCACAACAGCTTCAAAAACACTAAGAACTGATGCTCACTCATAAAATTCCACATATTTCAGGGCAGGTAGTGCAAAAAAGAGGAGACAAGCGTGCAACACTGCTGTTGTTTGCAAAGTTAAGTAAGTTGCGCTTGTTTGCTTTCACATGGCAAATTTTTACCATGTCACGCAGTCAATCGAAGGGGCTCTCGCGTGTCACTGGGGTCTTTTATTAAAGGGGACATTGAGGCTCATAGTCTCAGCTAAGTGCCACGCTGAGCACCGGCAGCAGTGGCAGCTTCATGCAGGTGCAGCGAGTGGTGTGGTGTGATGCGATATCACCACATGTTAAAAACGTAGAGGCAAAAGACTCGTCAAAGACTAAGAAAGCGTGAAGAAACTCCCATGAAAAGCCACCTCACAAGTAGCAAGAGAGGTGCTTTTACCATCGTGTTGCACGACACGACTGGGACGTCTCCGAGCTCCCGAAACCCATGACGAATTTATACCTCTTCCGCACAGACACTTTGGAATATGATCGGGTGCGAGCCTGATTGGGTGCTTCTACATGGGCCCTTTTGACCACGATTTTGCACGATCTGGATCCAGTTGATCACGATCGTGGGCTGTCGTCTGCACCGTCATCCTGAGTGAGCTCAACCAACTCAATCCGGATTGTTGGACCATGTAGCAGCGACCATTCTTGATCGCAATAGAAAAATTTGATCCGGATCAGGCTTGATCGTGATGAAAGTGCCCACGTTACACCGGTATTAAAGAACGACCGAAAGCCAAAGCAATTCAAACCACCACTGCCCTCCTCTCGCAACCCAACTCGCCTCTTCAAGATGTCACGCACTAAGGTCGGCATTCTTTTGACAAATGGGCTACCTTATGATACGCCTGTGCTAAAGCGCTCGACTGCTTGCAACTTGCTACTACAGAAATCTTACCGATCAAGACGCATGTACAAACAGCCCCTGCATGCTATCAAGCAAACGCAAACATGAAAAAGCACAATGTGTGTCGCATGCGCAAATCAACCGGCACCCCATGTGCCACTCAAAACACGTCCAAGTAGAGCTGGAGCAATATTCTTGTCGTCAAGAGCAAACTGTCATGACTGAGCTACAAGGCGAAGTAACAATGTTACCACAAATAACAGCAAGCTGTCAGGAAAACAACTAACTTTGACAATCCGACTTACTTGATTCTGCGGACGGTGGTTATCCGTGCCTCCTTGTGTGCCTTGTCATACCATTTACCCATTAATCTGCAAAACTTGTCAGGTGGCTGCAGGTCCCAGGTGTTTTTGTCACCATCGTGGCAGTTCACTATGCAACAGTACTGACCTCCTTAGCTACCTGGGCTTCATGCGGCCACTGCAACTATTGTGAAACAAAGGCGAGACGAGGAGCACGTTTGCAAAAGCTTGATCACGAGCGCCTGGTGGTGCCAGTGCACTGGCCGATGGTGACGCGGCTCTCTGCTAGGGGAAGGAGCGGCGCTTGCTTCTGGCAGCAAACTTGAGGTTGGGAGCCCCATAGAGTGGCATTGTCACCTAACTTTGCCATCCTAATGCCCACAGGTGAAGTGCACTGTCAAAATTTTGACTGGGTCTCGGCAACCACAACAACGAACCGATTGTCAAATGACTGTTGCCCTCTTACTGCAAGGCAACACCCCCTTACCCTCTGACTGCTGCATCCTCTGCCAAATGCAATTTCTCCTCTAGATCAAAAGCCCATCTCTTCAGAGATATGTGGCAGCAGCATGCCATCTCACAAAAGTGTGACTTCACGCGATGTGCACTCCCTGCACTGAGAGGCAGAATTTCTCCCTCGTATGAATACCCCTTTAGGATGAATGACTGATGGCTTATTTGCACCTTGTCGAGGCTAATTGTCACGCCTGCACTACAAATGCATTGCAGCACCTCCCGCACGTGCACAACATGGTTCTCAAAAGTTTTAGAGTACACCAGAACATTGTCGAAAAATGTCATCGCAAATTTGCGATTGATTCTGTTCGGCACTCTGATTCCGTTCGGGACCCTGTCCATCAAGGTTTGAAATGTGGTTAGTCTTCCTGCCACACTGAAGGGCATCCTAGTGAATTCAAATATGTCCTGGTGGCTGCTGAAGGCAGGTTTTGTGAGTTTTGCGAAGCACGTGCTCCCAGTGATAAACCCAAGCATGGAGCACGCATGTGCCACTCTTTCCTTTGTTGCCTATCCCCTGCCCTTCCCCTCATTCTTGCCTTTAAGTTAATGAGCAAAAAATAAATGCTTACTTTCTGCATGGTAAGTAACATGGACCACTTCTTGTCAGAGGCGGCGCGGCCGCCACCAAAGTGACAGTGAGGTCCTCATTACAAACCATAATCTGGAAGAAGACTTGGGAGAGATCAAAAACTTCAGAACCATTTTGCTCGACCAAGTTGTGCTAACATCCAGTCCATTCGCGGCATAAGATGCACACATTGGTGCATACTAGTACCATACTTTCCGGTGTATAAGACGCTGTTTTTTTTCTGAGTGTTTCGTCGGTGCGTCTTATAGAACGGTGCAACTTATGTAAGTTTTTTTTTTTTTCTGGAAAAACTGCCGTCAAAATCGGATTCGATGTTATGGCCATGCAAAGTGCGCTGGTTGACTTAATTGCTACGGGTTCTGTGCACACTATCGAGGTGGCGGGTACGTTCTTCTCGTGATGGAGTTCCCGAGCTCCGTTTTTGTTTTGTTTTTTTTGCCATTTTGTGGGGGGTGCGAATTATAGACCGGAAAATACGGTAGTCAATTTCAAGGTGGCAGCATCCCGATTTTTTTTTTTTTGGGGCAACACTGGGACACTTTTCCCCTGTTCTAGCAGGTCATTGATGCAGTCCATGATTATCTATTCCTTAGCATTGACTGGGTAGAGCTTGCATCTAACCGGCGGACTGTCTCTGGACTCTGTATGATGCTGGGCAAGGGTACTACATCCGTGCCTTATTGTGAAGACTCCGCTAAAATCTTGAAGTCTTTGTAATGTGTGGGTCCACGTCTTCTACTGAAGTGTGCCTGTCCTGCTGGATGGTGATGCTGTTCAATATAGAGACTCAAGTTGGTTCCTCTGCAAAACTTCATAAAGACTTATCATATTGACATTATCATCATCATCAGCCTATTTTTATGTCCACTGCAGGACGAAGGCTTCTTCGATTTTCAAACAACGATTTTCAAGCTCCGCACATATGCAAAACATGTAAACCAAGCAGCCGCGCGTATCCGAGAATCGAAGCGTGCGACTGCGAGTTATGCATCTGTTTAAATTTACGAACGTTGAATGGTTAATGTCCAAGTACCCATGATCTTCGCATGAAGCAGAAGAAGTAATAATTAAAAAAAATGTCTCAGTTTCGCCCGAAAGGCGAAGCATCAATTGCGATAGCAAATTATTAGAGAGCTATAAGAAGTAGGGATAGTAGTTTTATCGACTGCATAAACTTGACACATTTGCTTACTAACTGAATTAACAAGCGTGGTGTCAACGCGCACAAGCAAACATGAATAGACTCGATGACCGCAGACAACCACTGTCAAAACACGGCTCGTTCGTTCGTTCGGTCTATCGCTGCATCGGAAACTGAGCGGCGTAAGCACAGTGCCTACAAAGGTCAGAGCCGTGTGGAGATCGCTTTTAAGATATGGTGCGCGCGACAACGCCGACAGCCGGCACAGGCTGCAAACGCATTTGTTGGCAGAGTAGAAGCCGCTCCCCCCCCCTCCCTCCTGTGCTGCCTTCCCGCTTTGCTCCTTTCGCGTGGGAGATTGTGTCGCCAGTTCGCCTTGCGCCCGGTTGCAAGATACGCATTTGGTGCCGCAGCATAGCGTCGCCCCCCCTCCATCCCTCCCTCACGTACCTCTACGGCCATTCGCGCGACGGAAGTTGCGTTTGCTCTCCGTGAAGGTGCGCGTCCCCCGCGCTACAGTGTACTAGAATGTTTTAACCCGCGCGCTTTCACTCGCACATACGGCGCGCGGCAACGATTTTATCACCCTTGGACTCATGCTCCACATCTCATACTCCTCCTCCGCATCGCCCTCGTTGATCTCCTCTTCCATCGGTGGGCGCACCTCGTTGAGAAGCATGCTCGCTGCTGCCCTTGTCGGCGAGATTTTCCCGCGGAAGCCGCATTATAACCTGTATTTCGTCTCACGTGGCTGCACTGTTAGTGGTATGCGTATACATGGAGTGCTATGGGAAAATTAACGGAAGTGTGAAAAGACCATATTGTTACACGGCTCTGCACAATATTGCTACATGATGAGGAAGAGGAACACGAGCTGGGGGGCTGAAGAAGACGACGCTTCAGTGACTGACTGGTTGTGTCAATCATTGTCAATCATGTAAATATTGTAAATATATTTTCCCGTCTTGCTTCTTCCCTCTGTCACATATTTGGTGGAGGTGCTGGGTGTTGTGCACGACGGAGCTCCGCAGTGGACGTAGCCTGGTCACTAACAACATGACGAGTGCTGGAGCCGGTGCAGGGACAGCCACCATGCCGACAGGAGCAACCACTACCCGAATGCCGACAGTCATCTTGTCCCAGCCCCGCGACCCAGGCACGTTTTCCGGGACCGACAACCTTGACGTCGATGAGTGGCTCCACATGTACGAGCTTGTCAGCGCCCATAACAAGTGGGATCCAACTGTTATGCTGGCAAACATAATTTTCTACCTGCAAGGCACGGCACGGGTCTGGTTTAGAAACCACGATGAAGAATTGACTAGCTGGGAGCAATGCAAGCAAGAGCTCCGCGAGTTATTCGGCAAGCCTGTTGGCCGTCAGCGAGCTGCGCAAAAGGAGCTTGGGTCTCGCGTCCAGACGTCGACCGAATCATACCTGACATACATCCAGGATGTTCTCGCCCTTTGCCCCAAAGTTGACGAGCGGATGTCGGAAGAAGACAAAGTGAACCATGTACTGAAGGGCATAGCGGACGACGCTTTTCATCTGCTCGTATATAAGAATTTTTCCACCATCGACGACGTCATTAATGAATGTCGACGCTTCGAAGAAGCAAAAAGTCGTCGCTTCGCACACCAATTCACGCGTCTTCCAAACACAGCTGCTACGTCGTCGTGCGAGGATCTTCACTCTCCGCTTCAGCCGCCTACGTCTGAGAGCCTCGTTCGTGTCGTTTGGCGAGAGATCGAAGCCACGGCACCGGTTTGCTTCCAGACCTATGCTACCGATTCTCGACCGACAATTTCCCTCGTGCAGTCTGTCGTACGCGAAGAGTTGGCGAACCTTGGCATTCAGTCTGTCTGTTCCGTCAACCGATCGGATACCTATGCCTTCCCTACGATCCCTGCTTCGCGACGCCAGTACCCCTCTCGGCCTTTTCGCAACCCAGCTGAATGGCGAACATCCGATGACAGGCCGATTTGCTTCAACTGCCGACGCGTTGGCCACATTTCCCGTCACTGCCGCAATACCTGGACGTCATCGCAATATCGGTCTGCGTCCCCGCCTTACCGCCGCCCACCCGGTACTCAACCACCACCGGAAGATTCCACAGAGCCATACTACTGTACTCAGGCGTCGGCATCTACACGGCAGAGTCGTTCACCCTCACCACGACGTCCCCTGTCTCGCTCACCCACTGTTCGCCGTTCTCCGTCCCCCATGTACCGGCGCTCTACGGGAAACTGACGGGTGCAGCTCCGAGGGGTGACGCTGCTAGATCGACCCGGACTGCAATACCTCTACTGACCTTACCGACAGATAGGAATTTACTTGATGTGTATGTGGATGGTGTCACTGTTACTGCTCTGCTTGATACCGGTGCGCACATCTCTGTGATGAGTGACCAGCTTCGTCGACGGCTCACTAAAGTCCTGACACCTGCGGCGTCCTGTGTTGTGCGAGTCGCTGATGGAAGAACACTGGCCACAATAGGAATGTGTGCCGCTCGTGTGGGCGTCGCTGGCCGCCAAACATCTGTATTATTTACTCTTATTCGAGAGTGTCCCCATGACGTTATTCTAGGCCTTGATTTTCTATCCGCTCACTCCGCACTTATCGACTGCTCCGCTGGACTTGTTCAACTCGATTTGCCTTGCCCTGACCCACCCGAGGAAGTTCCCAGCAGACTGTGCTCGGCTGAGCACATTCGACTCCCCCCACAAGCCATGACCTGCGTCCTCCTCTCCCCCGCTCCACCTGTGCCTGACGGTGACTATATTGTTTCTCCTCTCACGGACGTTCTCCTTGCCCATCACGTTGCTCTTCCGCTACACCGTTGTCACTATCACCAACAACTCCACCAGCCTTCCTCTCGTAAACTTCGGAATTGGGGACCACGTCCTCCCGCAAGGCATAGCCTTGGGTACGCTGTCCTCCTCCCAAGATTACCAGTTATCAGCCTTGACTGCTGATATTACGTCGTCTACCCTTGACTCTGCATCTTCTTTGCCGGCTGTCTATCCAGAGTTAACAAACATGATTGCTCCCGATCTTCTGCCACACCACGCCGACCAGCTACGCCATCTGCTTGCCTCGTCCAGCGACATTTTTGACCTGCATGGTCGCCCTTTAGGCCAGACCTCTCTGACGACACACCGTATTGACACCTGGTGACGCACACCCTATTCACAGGCGACCATACCGCATGTCTTTGCATGAACGACAAGTCATTCACACGGAGGTCGAAAAGATGCTCTCTCGAGGTATCGTCGAACCGTCATCCAGTCCTTGGGCGTCCCCTGTCGTTCTAGTTAAAAAGAAGGACGACACCTGGCGCTTCTGCGTGGATTACCGGCACCTTAACGAGATCACAAAGAAAGACGTTTATCCTCTACCACGCATTGATGACGCCCTCGACTGCCTCCACGGTGCGAAGTACTTTTCTTCCATCGACCTTCGTTCCGGCTACTGGCAGATTGCCGTCGACGACTTGGACCGCGAGAAGACTGCCTTTATAATGCCTGACGACTTATACCAGTTCAAAGTCATGCCGTTCGGCTTATGTAATGCTCCAGCTACATTTGAACGCATGATGGACACACTCCTGCATGACCTGAAGTGGTCCATCTGTCTTTGCTACTTAGACGACGTCATCGTTTTTGCTCCTACATTTGCCTCGCACCTGGAGCGCCTCTCGCTCATTCTTCCTGCTTTTCGCACTGCTGGCCTTTAACTTAACTCATCTAAATGCCACTTCGGCCGCCGCCAAATTGCTATCCTCGGTCATCTTGTTGACTCATCTGGTGTGCGCCCAGACCCGGACAAAGTTAGTGCCGTACAGAATTTTCCTGTCCCAACCTGTACTAAAGATGTCCGGAGCTTCATGGGTCTGTGCTCATAGTTCCGCCGCTTCGTGCAAAATTTTGCGGAAGTCGCCCGTCCTCTTACTGCTCTTCTGAAGGCAGACGTTTCATTTTCCTGGGGCCCTGCGCAGGCAACCGCCTTCTCGAAGCTTATCTCGCTCCTGACGTCTCCACCCATCCTGGCGCACTTCGACCCGTCTGCTCCTACAGAAGTCCGCACTGATGCCAGTGGTCATGGAATCGGTGCCATTTTATGCCAACATTAGCGAGGTCACGACCGTGTGATTGCATACGCCAGCCGTCTGCTTTCTCCCGCTGAGCGTAATTATTCCATCACTGAACGTGAGTGCCTTGCGCTTGTCTGGGCAGTGGCGAAATTTCGCCCTTATCTATATGGTCGCCCATTTAAGGTCACCACAGACCACCATGCACTCTGCTGGCTTTCGTCCCTGAAAGACCCTACCGGTCGCCTAGGGCGCTGGGCGCTTACAGGAATACTCGTACACAGTTGCCTACAAGTCCGGCCGTTTACAACAAGATGCTGACTGCTTGTCCCGCCATCCAGTCGACCCTCCTGATGTTCCTGCGACCGATGCTTCTGTATTTTCACTATCTGCTTTTGGTGACCTCGCTACCGAACAGCGCCGAGATCCAACCATACGTGGTATCATGGACAAGCTCACATCTGGGTCAAGCGATCCCTCCCTTCGCTTGTTCGTACTCCAGGACGGCATTCTACATCGGCGCAGCATGCACCCTAGTGGACCTGAGATGCTGCTTGTCATTCCCCGGCATCTTCGTACCACTGTTCTGTCCCAGCTGCACGATGTACCAACTTCTGGTCACCTTGGGGAATCTCGTACGTACGACCGTGTCCGCCACTATGTCGCTTCGTGTGAGTTATGTCAGCGCCGGAAGAAGCCGTCTGCGCTCCCTGCTGGTCGACTCCAACCTCTTGACGTTCCTGCCGACCCCTTCTCTCGCGTTGGTGTAGACCTCCTGGGACCTTTCCCCACATCTACCTCCGGCAATAAGTGGATTGCCGTCGCAACCGATTATACAACTCGGTTTGCGATCACCAGAGCCCTCCCAACCTCCTGTGCAACAGACGTAGCCGACTTCCTGTTGCACGACATCATTCTTCACCACAGCGCTCCTCGTCAACTTCTTACCGACTGGGGTCGCTACTTCCTCTCTACAGTTGTGGACGACTTGCTCCGCTCCTGTTCTACCAAACACAAACTTACTACTGCATACCATCCGCAGACGAACGGTCTAACTGAGCGGCTTAATCGAACAATAACGGACATGCTCTCCATGTATGTGTCTGATGACCATCGTGACTGGGATACTGCTCTCCCTTTTGTCACATTCGCGTACAATTCCTCGCGCCACGACACTGCTGGTTACTCGCCATTTTATTTGTTGTACGGCCGCGATCCCGTATTGCCTTTTGACACAATACTGCCTACCCCTCAAGAGCCCGTGTCTGAGTATGCCCGCTACGTCATTGCCCGAGCCGAAGAAGCACGCCAAGTTGCTCACCATCGCCTTTGTGCTTCCCAGATCAAACAGAAAAGCATTTATGACAGTCGTCACCGTGACGCTGACTATGCTCCTGGGGATCTTGTCCTTCTACGGTCTCCGACCCGCCGCGTCGGCCTCTCTGAAAAACTAATGTCTCGCTACTCTGGTCCTTATCGGTTCCTTCGCCAGGTGACCGACGTGACCTACGAGATCTCTCCGGTCACACCTACTACTTGCTCCCTCCAGACTTCCCATGACATCGTTCATGTCAGCCGCCTGAAACGCTACCAGTCCTCTTCTACCTAGGAAGCACCGGGACGGCGCTCCCACGCCGGGCGGACATATGTTACACGGCTCTGCACAATATTGCTACATGACGAGGAAGAGGAACACGAGCTAGGGGGCTGAAGAAGACGACGCTTCAGTGACTGACTGGTTGTGTCAATCATTGTCAATCGTGTAAATATTGTAAATATATTTTCCCGTCTTGCTTCTTCCCTCCGTCACATATTTTATCCGGTCTTGCACTATAAGCGGTTACGTTATAAGCGGTCTATACTGTACTAAGAAAAAAAAATGGTACGAAAATTATGAGATATACAAAATGTATTGCCGTCTATTAGGCACTATCTCCCAAAAAATCGAAATTTTTAATTGAACAGGTATTTCGCTACAAACATTTAACTCCAAGCGTTACAGTTGGGCATGCCGTGCTGTGGCCGCCAATGTTCCGAGCTGGTTTGCGTCGTCGTCGATTTCAGACTCAAAGTCTGACGAAAAGTCAGCGTCCTGTGACTCGCTGCTGTTCGATGTATTGATAACATCAGCCGCATGGGCAGCGGAATCGCGTGCGACATTTCCGGAGCTGGACATTTTTTAATTCTGCTGTGACGATTGCGAAACTTCAGAGCGCATTTAAAAATCACCGCTTGGCGGGAAAAAAGTGAACTGCTTAGAAAACAAAAATATAGTTTCTCCTCTTTCACATCTGATGGTGCAGTGTGTTCGTGAGCAGCGCGGAAGGTCTCGAAAGCGGCTTTTGAAACCATCAATAGCAGGCAGCCATTTTTTCCGTCTCCTTTGAACGATCACGAAACTTTGGAGCACGTTTAAATATTACTGGCTCGCAGGAAAAAAGCGAAGTGCTTAAAAAACTAAAATGTAGTTCTCCTTCACGTCGGATGGCGCATTATGTCTGTGAGCGGCACGGAAGGTCTCGAAAGCGGTGTTTTAAACCATTGATAGAGGGCTAACCATGCCCATTGGGCGTGGTACGGAAAGAGTTAATGTCAACTAGAATATCCAATATGCCCTTTGCTCTCTGATCCACACCGCTCTCTTCCTGTCTCTTAGCCTTGCATTTTTCGTTCCATCGCACTTTGTGCAGTCCTTAACCCTTTAAGACGCTGTGTACACAATTGTGTGCGCCAAGTAAGTGCTTCAACAGCAATAACATTGATGAATGTAATGGTACTTAAAATGTTTCGCATACATCTTGAAACTGTTCCGATGGGAATCGTGTTGCAAGTTTGAATAACGGGTGCAAAATGTATTAGTAAAACAAGTGGCAAGGTAGATTGATGGGTGCTTTTAACAGCAGAGCTGTTTATGCCGAGCGTAATGTGTAGGCCGAAGCGAGCGCGCACCTGCATGGGCGGTGCATGCTCGCTTCGCCCTACACAGACACGGCTCCGCCGAGCTCCCTCCAGCTGCGCGCTACTGCGCATGCGCCGTGATGTCATCCTGGCACGTCTGCGCTTGCTGCCCGTACACTGTGCATAGCTTTCGCCCCACTTTTCCTACGACTTTGCCACCAGCTGCGCAGTGCTGTGCATGCCGCGAGTCAGACGTGACGTCACGGCCAACTGTGCATGCACTCCTTCGTTCCGTATAAAAGCCAGTGCGCGGCGGCGGCGTGCCAGATGTAGACATGGGGAGACCAAGGAAGGTTTGCACTGCCGAGGAAGAAGCCGCTTACCAAGAATCGCTGCGCACTGCTAAGCGAGACTGCCAGCGTCGAAGCCGACTGGACTGTGTGATTACTGTTGCGGTGCGGACTTGGCATCTGCCTTGCATTGCTTTGCATCACTATGTAAAACTTGGCATTAATTCGTATAACTTATCATCACTTTGTAAAACATTGCATCACTTGGCATTACTTCGTATAACTTAGCATCACTTCGTATAGCCAGCACCAGCTAGGAACCGATCAGCTCCACTTTGTCTTTAGCCTTGCGCCTCTAGTGCAAGCTACACCGAATTTTTATTCAAGCCTGCTAGACATGAAATAGTTGATGTTCTCATATGTAATGTTCTTCTAGCGAGTTTTCGCATGGAGTCCATGTTCTGTAAACTTGAAAAAACTCAATAAAGAATTGAAAATTCTTGATCTATTCTGCAGCTGTATGCTTTTTATGGTTCTGAATATGCAAGAAATGCAGTGAATGTAAGTTTCCAGTCAACAGAATTCATCAGCATCTGAAAGGGTTGACTTGTTCTCGAGCTTCTTTGTTAACCTCCAAGTTTCTGCTCCATATGTTAGCATCGGTAGAATGCAATGATTGTACACTTTTCTTTTCAATGACAGTGGTAAGCTCCCAGTCAGGATTTGGCAATGCCTGCCGTATGCACTCCAACCCATTTTTATTCTTTAAATTTCCTTCTCATGATCAGGGTCCCCTGTGAGTAATTGACCTAGATAAACATACTCCTGTAAAGACTCTAGAGGCTGACTGGCGATCCTGAATCCTTGTTTCCTTGCCAGGCTGTTGAACAATATCTTTGTCTTCTGCATAATAATATTTAACCCCACTCTTACACTTTCTCGGTAAGGTCCTCAATCATTCGTTGTAATTCGTCCCCAATGTTGCTGAACAGGACAATGTCATCTGCAAACCGAAGGTTTCTGAGATACTCGCCGTTGATCCTTACTCCTAAGCCTTCCCCGTTTAATTGACATAGGTGGAGGCAAACGCGCATCGGGAATAGCGAACTTCACCAATGGGGTGGAAGTGTGCCATAATATTTTTTTGGAGGGATGTTGACAGCTGGAACCCACGTTTACAACACAAAGTGGATGCCGGTGTCTGGAAAGTATACTTTCTTCAGATGGAGAGATGAGGAACGCAACAACAGGAGAGCGTGGAGGTCTCATTCTTGTAAATCTGCAAGCCGCTGGAGCGTGAAGTTAAGAGTTGCAGAGTTTGCAGATGCGGCTGAAGGTGTCACAGCAGCAATGTCTGTGCCTTTTATGTGCTGAATATTAGTTGTGAACTCAGGCAAGAATGCCAGATGACAAATTTCACGAGGACTGTAAGTAGTGCAGGCGGATGTGAAGGCTGTAGTTAGAGGCTTTTGATCAGTGAAAATAATGTACTGTCATCCCTTGAGGAAACATCAAAAATGCTTCACAGTTAGGTAAGTAGCATGTAGTATGCATTCGAATGCACTGTATCGTGCTGCTCATGTTAGTTTTCTGGAGAAAGAAAGCAAGCATTGGCCAGTGGCCATTGAGGAACTGCTGAAGGGTGCCACTGATGGCGGATCCTCCTACACTAAAACCCTATTAACTTGAAGCTGTAAAAAGCATGAAAAAATTTTTAATAAGTGATGTTTTGAGAAAAGTGAGTGAAATTGGAAAGTAGCGTACTGGCCACGCATTAACCACATGGAGCCTTTCCAAAGTAATGCCAATGAAATTCTCGGTCGATCACTTTCACATGCATCGGCACTAAGCACGTCGAATGGCACTGTGCCTAGCACTGTGCCAAGACAGCATTCTTGGCACTCAGTCAGATGATTGATCCTAAGGCTATATGAAGTCAGCCATCCGATCAGTTCATAACGAGTTCCAGTCATGCAAAAAGTTGATGCTGCTAATTTCTATAGACTGCTCCAAAATCAAAATTTGTCTGCTCCAATCTGCTCAGGAATTAAATTTTATCTGCTCCAATAATTGCTTCAAAATTACTTTTGGCATTCCCATCCCTGTTTTATGTGCTTGAATACTGAGAGTTATTTTCAATTTTAGATTTTGCTGCCGCGACAGGACCCAAAATGCAGTTTGGGACTTTAGTGTGTCTGATTATCGGAACTTTAGTGTGTTGGTGATAACTAGAAAGTGGAACAGAGTAAAACAAGAGATTTTCGTGCCCTCTGAAGTCAATCTATGGCTATGTAAGATACTTAAAGAATAACACTGGAGGAGTTCATTCAAAAATGAAGGGCTAGTGTAAAAATTTTCTTCTGCAAATGAGCTGCTCCAAATTTCAAACTTGCAGCTCCGAAAATTTGGTCCCCACCCCCCCTCTCTTCCCCCCGATAAAGGGGCCCTCACACACTTTTTCAAGTCACTGTTTTTCAGTTCAAGGCTGTGTAGATTGCTTGCCCCCAACTCAAATTTAGAGGGGTCTTCTGTCCCTCTTTCTCTCACCCACTGATGTAACCCCTCGTTGCCAATGGTGAGAGCCCGACGAGCCTACATAGCGGAGGTTCACTATTCCATAGTTGCCTACATAAACTATGTTCACGAACTCCGGTTACTCTGGTGTGCTGACGACGCTGTTACCATAGTAAAAAAATACCTTTGCACATTCTAGCACATTTCATGTGTGCCACTACTGGTCGAGCAACCTGGGACTATCCAACGTCTCTTTTCTTCAGTTCAGCACAGCGCCACGAACAAGAAAAAAGGTGCACGAACAACAAATGCACTGAGGTGAGAAACCTGCGCCACCTGAACACACGTGTGCAAAACTAGGCAGTGAGGTGACAAGGCTGCTCACGAGTGTACACAAGCGAGAGCAGAAGCTTTCGTGCTCAGGAGCCAGAGGTATGCCACCATACCAGGGGCAAAAGAACAGCCATACCGTGTATTGCGGTCATAGTGACCTTATTCTTCATCTTTCTTTTTTTTTCCCCACTATTTCTGTTTGCGTTAATATCAAAAGTACAGCAAATAAAAATAAAATAAAATCTTTATGTATCACATTTTTGCTTCAGTGCTATGGTTATCTGCAACTTTGTTTTTAACCAATCATGAAGGAGCGAGTGATGATGTCGATGATGCTTCTGGTGAGCGCCACCGGGTGATGATGCAGTCAGCAGCGATGTAGTGATTTGTTTGCGTGATTAAAATGTTAAATATTTCGATACTGTTGCTTTGACCTGCGCTAAAAGCATCTCCAATTGTCAGTGTCGACAACTTCCAACAGAAAGACGGTGGCTTGGGAAGTGTTCGAGGGCCCCTTTAACCTGCTCCAGTTTCAACGAAAATTGCTCCAACCTCCCCTGTAATTGGTGAGCCCTCCTCTTCTCGGAACACACAGCCAGCTTTCGTCACGTTGATGCTTTCATTCCTCGTAGTTCGACCAATTGACAGCTTTTACCCAAGTAAGGGCCCAGAGGGCCCGGAGACAAGCACCTAAGTTTGTGGCTTCCCCACCACACGAAGTGCTGCCATGTTTGCCAAATATGACCATTACAGCATCTGCACACATTATACAGCAAAATCTCTTTACTACGAACCCCACAATAACGAACTTTCCAGAATAACAATATTTTCAGAAAGTTGGTTTCTTATAGTTTCAATGTAAAAATATTTCAGTACTACGAACTTCGGAATGCCGAACTTTTCAGAATAACGATCGTTTAACGCCTCACTATTACAAACTAATATTTCAAAATCTGGGGATTCTTAAATTTCCATGTATCCAGTCACGGCAGCTGAAACAGGAGACAACTGGGCTCAGAAAGCGGACGCCGCGGCACATGTGTTCGGAAAACCTGAAATGGCACCTGAAGGGGGAAAAATAAAAGTACGCTGGCACGCAGCATCGGCGCGTTGGAAAGTGGGGCGGCTGCCTCTCAAAAGGCCAATCGCCCGCGATAATCACTCCACGAGTTCCAAAAAAGACTCGAAATCAGCGCGACAATCACACGAATCGGTGACAGCGCCATGTTGCAAGAAAAATGGCTGTCACCCGCGCGTGCACACAGGTTCTTTTGTGCACGCCTTTTCCATACAAGCCAACCATACCAGGCAGATGATACGCCGGTGCGCGTTGCACTGGGTCCGTCTCTGGTTTAGAACGACGCCCTTGCGCTCTACAGCGGTGCAGTGTGCCCGAAGGCCTCGCGTGGACGGATACTCCAACAGCGTAGCTTAGTAGAGTAGCGGGACCAGTGTGGTGAGAAGGCGCGCATCGGGTTAGGCATCACCGCAAAATACTTTAGCTCTCGACTCGCGCTTTTTCGTTCCGAGTGTCAACTGAACAGTCAGGCAAACCGTTCTTTTTGAGAAGGTCCCGAAGTGGCCATTGTCACGCACAGGACTGTTCGCACACTAGCTGAGGCAGCAATGCATCAGGTTTTGCGAGCGCATGCTCCGCCCAGACCAGTGTCGCCTAGCAACGGAAGCGCGGCTCTTTTGCCCTTCTTTCCGCGCACCTGTTCCGCGCTTCTTTCTGCGGCCGTACTGGCTATGCTACGTGCACGGAGAAATATAACCTCCGTACTTGTGGGGTTTCCACACGGTCACACTTTGTACTTTCCGGGCGGTGTCATTTACAAATAGTTCAGGTGTCCACCTCGAACAAGGCAGTTGTGGTGTTCCCGGCAAGGAAATGTGAAAAACAAACAACAAAAAACATTGTGCTTTGGAGGCGACATGGAGCGTCCTTTTTGCCGGTAGTTTTCTCGGTGTCAGCGTCTTTTTTGAGCACGTTACTGTTATTACACTGTTTCGGTGGTACGTGGGGCTGGAATCCATGGCAAATAGCAACAGCGCGGTCCGAGAGCCAACAGCGACGTCTTCATGGATAGCTCATATGGTGACAACTTATGAACTGATGGGTTAATGGGCTGAATGGTTAATTTTGGGGCTTTCACTATAACGACTTTTCAGAATAACGAATCATTTACCGTGGTCCCCACTCGCCACGGTGGCTCAGTTAGCAAAGGCGCTGCACTGCTGAGCACGAGGTCGCGAGATGGAACCCCGGCCGTGGCGGCCGCATTTCGATGGAGGCGAAATGCAAAAATGCCCGTGTGCTTGCGTTGTAGTGCACGTTAAAGAACCCCTTGTGGTCAAAACTAAAACAGGGCCCTCCACTACGACGTGCCTCATAATCAGAACTGGTTTTGGCATGTAAAACCCCAGAAAGAAGAAGAACCGTGGTCCCCTTAAGTTCATTATATAGAGATTTCACTGTGCATGTTTATTTAAATTATGTTCAAAGTGGCAGAAATGGCTTGGGGCCTTTTCTAGAGCATCGGATCCAGCATCCACCTAGGTGAAAGTCAACGTCTTGAAGCACGTAAAGAAAGAGTTTTGCCTCTCCACCAGGACTGGCCAACTGATCAGTAGGTTGCGTGTGTGTGAGTGTTCAGAAACCACTGGTACAGTGCCTGTTCACCTTCTTTCTTGACGCTGTGTCGCATCCTCTTCTGCCCCCTGCCCACGATTTTGTTCTGATTTTCGAGCAGTTTCCATGGGGATGAATGATCATTCAGATGTTCGACCGTGAGAGTCTATAATTTTGCCCCAACTCACGCACCTTCTTACCTTTGTTGTGGCCTGCTATGCTGAATTTCCACCATTATCGCTGTGTGCTTGCTCTTCCTTTCCTGCTGCATCGTGCATGAGAAGTGGAGGTGTCAGAGGTCCCTCCATCGTTGTGCAAGCTCTACAATTGTCAAACAAACCAGCAGAGTCAAAGTACTGGTGGAAATTAGCGCACAGTGTAGCCATCTTGCGAAACCACAGTGGCTGTATGAGGCGCAGAAGTGCACTGGAAAGGGACAACGGGACTGCCAAGGTGCCAGGGAAACACGGAAGCATGCGTCTCGTGTAACTTTCTGTCCACGTGTGCAGGCGAGGCCATGAGATGGAGAATGCTTTACCTGGCTTGGTGTTTTGAGCTGTCGATTGATGCTTCAAGGGGTGAGGAGCGCACTGCACGTATGCATGTGCACATGATGCGTTGCCATCACACGGAACTTGCAACCCCATTTAATTTTTTTATTCCTGCTGCATCATACTTTTGAAATTATGTAACTGGCAACTTGGCATGAAAGCATCGTAGTAAGCTGTTTATTTTACTATAAAACACATTATGAATTTTATGGTGCGGTGATTTTTCATGTTATATCTGATATATTGTTAGAAGCAGTATTGTTGGACAATACTGCTTTGTAAGTGGACTCAACTTTACAGTCAACACAGCAAGATGCAGGCGCAGAATTGGCAATAAAACATGTCTTCCATCAATCTTTTATCCAAGCCATGCCAACCTAACATTTTTATTTGTAGTACACGTGCTGCAGGAACAGGCGTTTATTGATCCACTGTGGCTTTATTTTTCAGTTAGCTTTCTTGGTTGGATGGTTGTAGAAAAATTATATAACAGAATGCTACTCCTATCCAGGGCATGGTGCTACAGTAGCCACCACATTTGCACTACTACTTTGACTATGTGTGGCTTTCCACTTAGTTTCTGCTGCTTGTCAGAAGTTCTTTAGGCCACTGCTAGCAGTAAGGCACATTTTCATGAAAATTGTACGCTATTTCTGTTCACTACTGTATATTTAAGGTTTTCATTTGAATCATTTTTGACTATGCATACTTTGGCCACAGCAGTCAATTGGTGAGAGACTTCCATGAAGTTTAAGTGATGCAGCACCTCTATATGTTAAGTAGCCATTCAGGATTCATTTTGATGAGCCATATTCGCTGCAGGCTGTGCAATGTTCACAGCATTTTCACTTTTAGCATCCCATTGGGCTGGATTTTCTGTAAGCCATTGTATGATTTCATTGCTTGTATTGCTACCTTTGTTAAGCTTTCTGTTTATTTGTTTGATTTTTTATTGTGTACTTAACTAGAATTCACTCTTACCTTTATAAAGCATGGGCCATTGCATTGATTGGAGGTGTAAGACCAGGGCTTGCACTAAGATTTATTAGTGTTCTATTACATGTAAAATGTCATTCTAATTAGACCAACAGGAGGGAGGCTTGCAGGTCACCGTACTTGTGACTGTAAGGTTCAAAATTTTATACTTTTAGACTTGTATAGATATAACTTTTTCATTTTTACCTTGAATTAACATCTTGCCAGTCACGTATGTATTGCTTGCCTGAACATGCTATGTTTCTTTCTTTCTTTTATATCCACACCAGCAACTTGAAGAGGGACGTTACTGTGGTAGTAAGCAGCAAGGGCTTCTACCGGACAGGCATCATGTGTGATGTTGTACAGGTATTTACAGGCTCCCGGTGTTTCTTTTTTTGCATGGTTTTATTTCATGCATTGATCATGTTTATACTAGTTGCTAATACAAATAGCTAATTGTATGAGTGTATGGAGTATCTTTCATGTGTACTCATTGGCTGTATTTAAGTTTTAAAAAGTAGGAAAAAATAAAGAACAGTGATGGAGGTGATGCTTGATGAAATTCTTTCAGTAACTATTATCTCTGCAAATTATGGTTTAGTTTTTGGTATATTATACAATATATTAGTTTTCAAGTAGTGTCTTGGAACTGGTTTTGCTGACACTGGTTTTGTTTTGCATCTAAGGTTTCGACTCTGGACAAAAATAGCTCTGGCCTTTTGTGTAGGCTTTCATAAGTGCTCATAAGAACTTCAAGTTTCAACATTTTGCCATTTTGCCTGATCCGCCAATTAGTGAATTTATTTGCCCGCTTGCAAAGGCGCAAAGTGCCAGTTACTGAGCGGTGCCCAGTGGCATTTAAGCAGAAACCAACCGTGAGCATTGCTTCTGTAAGCAATTGATTGCAACCACTGTGGAAGAACAGACAGGTGTCTGAACGGTGCCATCTGTCTGCAGAGCAAGTTGACTAGTTCTTTGTTCGTGCTTCATCCCTTTGCCGGCAGGAGCGCTGCAGTGTTGGGGGGTCATCATTTCCTGTTGTCTGCTGCCCCAGCCCGTCGTGCGAAAAGTGTAATGCCTTGTAAATTGCACAAGTTAAAAGATTGAATCGTTATAATAGTGTAAATGTAGATGCTTGGTAGCTTTATAGCGATAAGGAACAATTGAAAAAAAAAATTGATCAGAGATAATACCCATAGGGATACTAGGGCTCCATAGAAAATGCAAGGGGAAGCTTAGTAGAGGTAGGCCAATGTGAAATTTGGGGGTGGACCAACTTGAAATGTGGGGGTGGGTCAACCTAAATTTGGGGGTGGGCCAACTTGAAATTTGGAAGTGGGCCAAACTAAATTTGAGGCTATGCTTACACATACTTAGACAACTGCAGTGGAATTTCTGCATACTTTTAAACATTGTTTTGGTCACGAACAATCGTTATCACATAATTCTAGCTATCATGTACATCATTCAGACATTAATGTATATCCCTTTGAGAAATGTCTGTATAGTCGTGCATTTGTGTTTCTTGAATTTATGCCCTAGCGTGCCGTGTTAGCATTCAATAGACTAGGGGACACCACTCGGCGTAAATAAAATGTTTGAATTGAGTAACTTGCAATATAATCCAGATTAAAATAACGAATATTAAAAGTAACTTGCACGGTTGTAGCAATGTGCATGCTTGGCATGCATGCTAACCACAAACATAGCTGCAATTGGTAAGCTGTGGGTTTATGACTTATGTGCACAACTTGAGAAGCTTTGCACTTGCAATAGCCAGGTAGTTTTGCAATTGTATCAAAGTTGAGCACTAGTAAACACGCTGTCTCTACAGTGAACTTTCACGAGTTGCAAAGCACATTTACGTTTAGATAGTGCTACTAAGCTTAGATGTTTAAAAGGATATACCTAAGCTTGCTTCCCAAAGGCTTGCCAGAGGCTTAGACTGGCACACAGGCATATATGAGACAATTTAATAGTGATTCTGTTAAGCGCACGCGTGTTTGAGGAGCCCCACGCACTGAACCAGCTGCTGTGCTTCACCCCCCTATCATCCGCGCCATCTGCTGAGAGAGACCTAAACCACAACCGAAAAAGTCATCGGTGTGGCAGCCTAGTTCAGACACCTGTCTTTGTTCTTCCACCGTGGTTACAGCTATTACTGGGGTTGGTAGGACATGCAATGCGGTGCGTGGTATCAAGATGCTTAGCACAGTCATTCAGTTGGGGCTGCGGAATATATGTGATTCTTCTGAGGGGCTGTTGAACCAGTACGTCATGGTGCCCTGCCTGGCTTTGAAAATTTGTGCATGGCACACGCCACAGCAACAGGCAAAGTTTTTTGTTTTTGCTTCCTTTATGATCAGTATGAGAATGACATGCCTGCACAAGACATCCAACTTATGGAGACGTTTGACACTGCATGGAGTTCGATCTATTAGGTGTAGATACCATTTTAGTTAATAGATGTAACCCTATGTTTTGCTCTGTATTCTCACTGCAGCTTAAGGCAAACATTGTCAGAAAGTGCTATTTTGGCCGCACTGTGTGAACACGCAGTAGCAACAGCAGCTACAAGGGCTGTTATAAACTATTTGAAGAGCACCGGACTAGACTCGAGACTTGAAACCACTGTGCTATGTGGTTATTGCATATACCATCCCTTCTTCCTGTCATCATCATCTTTCATCGCTCATTTATCTCCGCTTTCCTCCTTCCCCTGTGCAGGGTAGCAGGCTAGAGCATAATTAGCTCAGGCCACCCTCTTTGCCTTTCCTCTACTAAATTCTCTTCTCCTTTGCTTTCACTGCAACGTCACAATGTGCAAAAATTGTTCTATATAAGAGATAGTTTGATTTAATTAGGTCTGATATCATATTTGGCTGTATGTGCAAAACAATTAATTTGGACATTCATTTTTTTTAAATATCAACCATTTATTGAATTATTAGAATACCATTAACATGCCATTTTGGATTTTCAGATGGTGAGTTTTTTGTGTGAGTACAGCAGTGCTCTTGATTTTTTCATTGCAGTAATCTTTTCTGATAAGGGTTAATTAGCGCCACCCTTAGCATTAGCAGTTGATGCTACATACACATTAGGAGGAAAAGCACGGAGAGCGTGCCTTTTGAAAGCACACTAGAGTGGGCTACTTATTGTAATGCAAATGCTGTGCTGCAGATAGAGTTATTAAAGCTGCCTTCATTTTATTTTTTATTCAGCAGCATAACAATAATTCATCCTGTTTCTCACACAGCATGCCCTGCTGCTTCCCGTGCTTGTGTGCCACCTTCGCTTCCACAAGTCTCTGGACTTTCTGGAAAGCATCATTGGGACTGAATTTAAGGACCGTTATCTTCTCCAGGTGGGCTATGCATAGCTGTCAACTCTCCCGAATTATCCGGGACCCTCCCGACGTTTAAACACATCTCCCGATTCTACGGACGCGACCTCAAGTCTCCCGGAAAGTAGCCGCCACAGCACAGAGTTTTTTTTTTTGTTTTTTTAACGCCCTATCGCTATAATACTATTACGCTCTATAATATAACCATTCAGGAAAGCAGTGCAGGAGCAGTTAGTCACCAGCATGCACCTTGAATCGAAGTAGTGGCCACCGGCACCACCACGAATGAGAGCATCTGACGGGCGCTGCCATATTGGATTTTCCAGATTGGCTCATCCCAGACTGGTTCGCGCTTTTTTAGCAATCTGGCCGTTAAATGACAGTGGGTGCCTAGGCTTTAGTTGGCTTTGTCAGAACGTCGAGTGTAGTGTGGAACGCCGAACTACTCTTTGTGTTTTCCCAAGTTTAGTTGGAATGATCGATGGCGTTTTCAAAAGCCAAGAAGTACTTGCAAGTATTTCTGAGATCATACACGACTTAGTTTCCGTGCATTGTCACTTCGCGGAAAGGTGACAAGTATGGATTCAGTACCACGTGCACCTGTGATATGAGCACAAAAAGAAGAAGCAAATTGAAAGGGGGGGGGGGGGTTAAAATTTGTTACCCTCTTTCCCCTGCGGGGCAGTCTCTCGAATTTTTATGTTGCTAGGTGAGCAGGTATTGCTATGTGATTTTGGGAAAAAAATAATTTTTTTTAATGTGCAGTAGGGAAGCTCATATTTTTAATAGATTGTTGAGTGAGATTTAGCTTTTCTTTAGTGTGAACACTCTATGCTCATAGTTCTCCATAAGTTTTCTTCAGAAATGGCCGATTGTGTTTTTAGAATGTCTCAGAGAAAGAGTGCAGCCGTTCACATTCCGCACACCATGCGACGGTGCCTCCCGCACATTTTCTCTTAATTTTCGCGCTCATAAAATGGGACTTTCCGGCGCTTCCGGCAATTGGCCGGTGGCCGCACGCGCCAGCAAGTGGCTGAGAGTGTATTAGAGTGTACTAGAGTGTACTAGAATATGGTAGACTAGGCCAAGTGGCACGGTGCTCCCTAGTTGAGGCGCAGAACAACGAAAAGTATATATGCTGAGGTCGCTGCGAGCAAACTAGATATTAGGGAGGCGCGCAGCGCCAACATTAAGTTGGTTCTAGTAACGTTGCATGGCACAGCTGGTGGGCATTTCTGTCCCCAGGACCGGTATAGCCTAAAACTATTCTAGTCTGTGTTTATGCTCATATGGGGCTAGGTCTCAGCCATTTTGATCTACCATGAAAGGCTTATGGCGGGTTTGGAATAAAAGGTCGCAGTTTTGCCCCATCAGGCAAAGCATCGATTGCGATAGCAAATTAGTAGACAGCTTTTCGAAGTAAGGATAGTAGTTTTATCGGCCCTATAAACTTGGAAACATTTGCTTATTAGCTTGATTAACAAGCATGGTGTCAACGCGCACAAGCAAACATGAATTCATCACACTTGGTGTCTGCGGATGCTCACTGTCAAAATGCTGGCGTGAGCAAGCGCCCTGATGTTGTTTTCCCTCCATGGCTCCCGTCTCCTGCAATCCGGCTTCCTCGCATAGCTAAGCGCCAGCGGCGGTCGGCGTAGATGTTACGAGAGATGGCGCGAGCGGCGCGCTGCCAACGCCACCTAACGGCGGGGTTACTTGGGCGCAAAAGGTCAAAGGCACTTCTTTTGGGTGGGGTCGGTGAGTGATGCGGACATTCTGCCCGTGCGCCGATCCACACTTTGCGATCCACGTGGCCTCGCGGCAAGGCGCTCATGCGTGGCAACTTGCCGCTCGCGGCATGATGTGCGTTTTTTGCCGCTAGCGTGGCCGTACCCTAAACCAGATTTCAGCTGCTCTGCGGTTATGTGCCAGTGACGACGAATAGAGTAACAAATGAAGCTGAAATACAGACTTCCCACGGTCATCGCACACGGCAGCAAGTAGCTTCTTTTTAAAGCATTAGCATTTCTTGGCTCGTTGCTCAGTTTTGCGCCATAGGCGCTGTCCACACCAACAGAGGCGAGAGATGCACCAGAAGGTGCTGTCACTGATGGAAGTGCATGCGACACTGTGTACACTTCCACCAATCAGAGAGGGGTGTTCCGTGACATAATGCAGAGCTCGGTTGTCTGTAATACCTCCAGACGGTGTTGCCTTCTGCACATAATGGCCGGTGAAACCCACGAAGTGTGCTCGTAGTATCGTGGAAGTTTTGCATCCATGTCACGTTAACCAGATGATGTTAACATCATATTATCAGGAATGCCTGTGGCAGTGCCTTGCTCGGTGCGCTGCTGCACGCCAGGCTGTGCCAGTGTATGCTTAGAAAGCTGGAGAGCACTTAAGCATTGGAGAAGAGCGTAGTAGTTTAATGAGACTACTACAATAAAACATCCTCTACACTGAAATGTCATGGAGGAAGCAGGACCATCAGACCCCAAGCTATTAGGTGAGCTCAAGATTGGGAGCGAAAGTGCCTAGCCTGCGCCATAGCTAATTAGCTAATGCTTGCATAGCTAATTTACTTTACCCGCTCATAACAGTCCAGTGACTTTACTTTTTTAGAGCAAATACAAATTTATTTACTTTTTGCTCATGTGTGGGATGCACCCACGAAGTTCAGGATGAAATTTGTTGAAAAAAATGTGAGGCCCTTACATGAGAATATACAGTATTTGGACTTACTCTTGGCACCTCCAAACCAGTGTATAATGGTAACCAAAACCTTCAAAGCTTTAAGATGTTCCACTGGATTTTTCAAACGTGATCGCATATGTGCCATTACAAACATGGGTGTCCGTGAACAAAGTTGCTACCGCTGAACTTGTAACTTGTACTGTTGCTTTCCTTAGCAAGGCTTGAATTTAGATATATTAATCAACATGACACCAAACGATACCTTAGTCACCAACTGCTGACACAACAGCACTGGTTACGCCTGGCAACTTCTCGGTGTGGCTTTGACGAGATTTTTCTCTCAGCCAGTGTGGTGGCAGGCACCAAGCAGTCACAGGAAGATTGCCACTATAATCTGTTCATACTGACACTAGTCCTGATTAGCAATCGGGCCCAAAATCACATGCATGGGCCAGACTGGTGGCTGTAGAATAGTCAAGTGTTCGACGGGAACTCGTCTGGCGAGGAAGGAACATAACTTAAATAAAACATGCACTCTCCAATTAAAGATAAAATGTAATATTATATTTGATTTTTAATGCGTGAGTGCATGTTTTAAAGCTGTAGAAATGGCTTTCGGGTCCGCGGGCAACCATTTGGTGTCTGCTGCAGGCGTCTGCCACGTTCAGAGGAATGGCGGAAGCTCTCACATAGGCAGAAAGCACTGGGCTGAATTCGTCTTGCAGTTAATGTCGCATGCAACACCTGCCCTTCATGACTTCATGGTATCGCAACAACTTGCAATGTGCATAGGGCTGTGTAACCATCACAAAACATAGAGTTAATTTACTTCACTGAAACAGAATACTGAAGAAAGGTCTGTTAACAAAGATTCTGCATTGCTGCCATTTTAAAAACATTATAAAAAGTAATGAATATTCTTTTTTCATTGAAATTAATTTTTTGGATTTCCCAAGTACCTAGACGTTTGTCCAGCCCACTTGTGTCCAAAAAATATGTTGGTGACTGTCGGTGCTGTACTGAGAAGTCAGTACAATGGAATCTCGATGATGATACGATCGCGGCTAATACGAATTTCCGGATGATACGAATTTTTCTGTGGTCCCGACCGAGTCCCATTACTTTGCAACGTGCTAGAGAATGGTTGTTACAAATAGATTTTCGACCCACGTCGGTTGATACGAATAAACGCCGCCCCACCGACGGCCGCGAAAGAGAAGAGCGTGCAGTCACGTGCTTTCTCCCTTTCTCTTATGGTGCGGAGGCGCGGGCGTGGCGCCGGACAGTGCGGAGGCCGCGACTGGGCACGAAGAGTGCGAAGCGGTGGCGTTTTTGTTGCTTTTGTGCTTTTCCTTTTATGCTTTTCCCCACGCAGGCATGGGGAAGCGCGGCCGCCACAGCGAGTGAACGTTCGTGCGGTCTATCGCTTTAACGGAAACTGAGCGGTGTAAGCACAGCGCATACAAAGGTCAGAGCCGCGTGGAGATTGCTTTCAAGATACGGTTCGCGTGAACACCGACAGCTGGCACAGGCGCAAAGTACAAGAACGCATTTGTTGGCAGACCTCCCTCCTTCCCTCCCTCCTTCCCTCCCTCCCGCGCTGCCCGCGGAAGCCGCATTATAATCGGTATTTCGTCTCATGCGGCTGCACTGTAAGTGGTATGCGTATACATGGAGTTCTATGGGAGGGTAAATGGGAGTCGGAAAAGGCCGAGTTGTAGCCATTTCTGGACTATAAATGGTTACGTTAGAAGTGGTCTATACTGTAAATGCTTTTTACATACGTGTGCCTGAGTGAGTTCACCTTTGACTCTTTAATTTAGCTAGTTTTAATTGTGTTTCGATGATACGAATTTCGGCTAATACGAATATTTTTCGGGACCCCGTGAGATTCTTATCGAGATTCCACTGTAATATGTGTTGCTTGGCTAGTCAGTTTATACTGAACAATTTCACACCATAAAGCCTGTTCCACTAAGCACAAAATGGAAACAAATAGGGAAGAGAACAAGGAGAACACTAATGCGACTGTTTATTCTGCTTAAAATGATTTCCAATGTGTAGAAACATGCACTGCGCAACATATAAAAAAAAAAAGCTTCAAACGAGCATCGCTGCGCTTGCAACAGGCTCTTGAAAAAACCGTCTCTCTGAAGGAAAGAGTGCAGCTGACATGTCACTGATACATGACGTACCTCGCTTCTTAATATGAAAAGTCTCTAATAATTCACGTGCTGCTGTGTCCCTACTTCTACCCAGAATTTAAGCAGTATAAACAGTTGAAAGAGCACTCCCATTGTCCCTTTCCCATTTTATTTCTGTTTTATGCTAAGTGGCCATATGTTTTATGCTCTGAAATCATTCTGCACTGAGAAGTGCTCGGTGAAATTACCACATGAACATATCTGACGAAGAGAAGATTTTATCCTGTGTGCTTATACTACAGTTTCAACATGATCCCAGCATTGATGGCTTAGCAGTCTACAATTCTACACTGTTAAGTGGAGCAGTCTTTTAAAAAATACTTGCTGGGCAAAAAAACTGCCCATCTTTTTAATCATAGAAATAACAGTAGCCATAATTTGAGGGCATCTACCATCAAGGAAAACCTGTAATGTCCAGGAAACTTGTTAGTTCTGGAAAATTCAAGTACAATGTAGACCGCTTATAACGTAAGTCGCCGGAGTTGCGAATATCTGCACTATAAGCGGTACCGCACTATAACCAAAACAACGATTTTCAAGCCCTGCACGTATGCAAAACATGTAGACCAAGCATGTAGACATGCTTTGTACTATCGCGCGCACATCGAGATTACGTTTTCGCCAGTGAGCTGGCGAAAACATAATAACGATGTAGCCAGTGCTCTTCAAGCTCGACAGCTTTGCACCGAGTCAAAACGAATCAATTGTTTGCCGCAACCCCTGTGGAAAAATCCGTGACCGCTATCGACGCGATTATGAATGGCAACTTTGCGGTGCTGAAGGCACGCGTCTGACGCACGCACCGAGTCTGGACGAATTAACTACCATTCGCTGCAACAACTGGGGGGGGGGGGGGGAGAGGAGGAGGGAGCAGTCGAAACCGCTGTCGCTATCGATGCAATCATCGATGGTGACTACGCAGTTTTTTAGGCACGCGGCCGACGTGCGTACAGAGTAAAATCAAAACTACTGTTCGCCGCAACCACTGCGGAGAAAACCGCGGCCGCTATAGACGCGATCGTGGATGACGACTACGCAATTACGAAAGCCCGCGGCCAACGCGGTGTTATGCGTGGCGGTAAACGCAAGAATACAGGCTTCAAAGTCACAAATAGGCTCGAAGCGTTCCGGTGTTGCTATCATCCACGTACGATTTCAACTGATGGCTGTGGCGATGCGACTCCGCCGCTTCATTTGGGTTGGACGCTAGCGCCGTTCTTGCTCTTTTGCGTCGCGCATTTGCGGCGCTCCTCTCTCACCGAGCTCTGAAAGTAGTCCGAATTAACCGATATGCGGCCAATTAAGTCCGAATTAACGAGAGTTTGATTGCATTGAATAATGCATACGCCGGCTGGGAGCACGCACCTTGTTGAGAAGCGTGCTCGCTGCCGCCCTTGTTGGCGAGATTTTCCCACGGAAGCCTCATTATAACTGGTACTTCGTCTCACGCGGCTGCACTGTAAGCGGTATGCGTGTACATGGAGTTCTATGGGAGGGTAAACGGGAGTCCGGAAAGGCCGCGTTGTAGCCAGTTCTGCACTATAAACGGTTACGTTAGAAGTGGTCTATACTGTAGGAACAGAATTTTTACCCTGGTTGCTTTGAATCAGGGAGCTTAGCAGCTTGAGTGAGTATAGTGAAGCTTGTGGTAGGCTAGAAAGGAGTGAAGTTTTCAACTGAACCTACACATTCCGCAAATAATGGTCTGTCTTCTACTGGTTTTGGAAGTGTGAGCCTGGCCAGAGTAGTGTGAATATCATGAAACTCATGAACCAGTCGAATCTGATTGTGCATCCAAACTGATTTGCAGCTTCCTGGTAGTAGTTGCTGAAAATTATGTGCTGGCATTATAACTTGGCAAGGTATAAATAAATTTTTTTCCTTGCGCCCACACCTCGGTGTTGTAGACTGCCAGGGAATGTTCATGGAAGAGTCAGGGAAAACCTGGAATAATGAGGGAGTTTCAATATGCCAACTTGGTGGACACCTTGGATTCTCATCAAGGTATTGTAGTGACAAAGGGAACTTGTTGAGATGTGCAGTTTCGAGAGCACCACATTTGGTTGTCCTTTTAGTTTTTAATGTGCTTGAAATACTGACCAGCAAGAAAGCTGGGATAGAATTTCTAAACCAGCTGAGAATGTGACATTCATATATAGTTTGCTTGACATGGACAGTAATAAGGTGGCATTACATTATACAGACAATACAGTAAAATCTCGTTACTACGAACCTCACATAAACAAACTTTTCAGAAATCCCCTCATGATTTCTTATGGTTTCAATGTAAAAATATTTCAGTACTACAAACTTCAGAATACCATACTTTTCAGAATAACGATCATTATTCAGTTTCCATGTCATCTTAACAACACCTCAGCTACTACGAACTCATATTCCAAAATTTGGGATTCTTAAATTTCCGTGTATCCACTCACGGCAGCGTAAACAGGAGGCTAGCAGATGACTAGGCGCAGAAACCGGACGCTGCAGCGCATGGGTTCAGAAGACCTGAGACGGCGCCTGAGAAAAAAATAAAGAAAGGATGCTGGCACGCTGCATCGGCACGTCGAAAAGCGGGGCGGCCGCCTCTCGTAGGCCAATCGCCCACGATAGAAGTCGTGGAGTGACTCGAAAGCAGCGCGACAATCATGCGAATCGGTAAAGCATCACGTCACAAGGGAAACGGCTGTCGTCTGCACGTGCACACAGGTTCTTTCACGCACGCCCTTTCCGTATGTATTCGGATATTCCAACAGTGCAGCTCAGTAGAGCAGCAGGACCAGTGAGGCGAGAAGGCGTGCATCGGGTCGGGCATCACCACCAAATACTTTCGCTCTCGACTCATGCTTTTTCATTCCGAGGCAAGGTAACAGTCTGTCAGCTGAACAGTCGGGCGAGCCGTTCGTTCTGAGAAGGTCCCAAAGTGGCAATTGTCGCGCGCAAGACCTATTCGTTCGAACACTAGCTGAGGCAACGACGCATCAGGTTTCGCGAACGCATGCTCCGCCCAGACAAGTGTCGCCTAGCAACGGAGGCGCGTCTCTTCCTTCTTTCGCCCTTCTTTCTGCATGCCTCTTTCGCGCTTCTTTCTGCGGCCCTACTTGCCACACGGTCACACTTTGTACTTTCTGGGGGGTATCATTTATGCGTGCTTGCGCTTTAAAATAGTTCAGGTGTCCGCCTCGAGCAAGACAGTAGCGGTGTCCACGGCAAGGAATGTGAAAAACGAAAACAAGAAACATTGCGCTTTGGAGGCGACATGGAGCTTCCTTTTTGTCGGTGGTTTTCTCGGTGTCAGTGTCTGTTTTGAGCGTATCACTCTTATTACACGGTGCTTCGGTGGTGCGTGTGGCCGGAATCTATGGCTAATAGCAACAGCGTGGGTCGATAGCCAACAGCGACGTCTTTGTGGGTAGCTCATATGGTGACACCTTATGATCTGATGAGTTAATGGGCAGAATGGTTAATTTTGGGGCTTTCTCTATAACAACTTTTCAAAATAATGAACCATTTGCTGCAGTCCCCTGAAGTTCATTATATCGAAATTTCACTGTAGCATGCAACCAGATTCATCATGTTTATTTTGTTCATCACAACAACCAGACACACAGTTTAACTATGTGCCATAAAACAACC
Source organism: Dermacentor silvarum (assembly GCF_013339745.2). NCBI lineage: Eukaryota > Metazoa > Arthropoda > Arachnida > Ixodida > Ixodidae > Dermacentor > Dermacentor silvarum. The sequence goes on along the minus strand of NC_051154.1, from coordinate 224,059,138 downwards.
TGTCATAATAAGAAACACACCGCACTCATGACTGAAAAGCTCTAGTTCCTCATGCATTGGTGTCACACACCCCGTGAACGAGGCACCAACGCCAGGCCAAATTCCAAAGCCGACATATCAGCTTCCGAAAATAATCCCACGAAAGCAAGGACAATTAATAAGGGGCCCTCTCGTGAGCCAGCAAACGCTGGTAGTGGTCCAAGGACCGAGTCAGAGCCCAGAGTTGTCAAAACACAACAAAAAGTATTCTTCAAATAAGGCTGTTACTTGCACATATACACACTTCGGCTAGGTACATCGCAATGCAATTCAGATAAGTGTTAACAAAACTCTAAAACATGATTAACGACAAGCACTAAGAGCTCAACACGTACAGTACAGAATGAATAGGAACACAAAGTGTCCACTTGTATTCACCTGTGCTGGTCTTGAGGCGGACGACCTCGGCATAGCTCGATGCAAATCTCGAAGAAGGAACTTCTTCTGGAAATGCAGACGCTCGAGGAGGTCATCGGTTAGCTTGCCGGGGAATCTCCTTCTTCCACAGACAGTCAGTCTTCAGTTGCATCTCAGGTCACGGGATCGAATCCCGGCCACAGCGGCCGCATTTCGATCGGGGCGAAATGGGAAAACACCCGTGTACTTAGATTCAGGTGCACGTTAAAGAACCCCAGGTGGTCTAAATTTCTGGAGTCCCCCACTATGGCGTGCCTCATAATCAGATAGTGGTTTTGGCACGTAAAACCCCATAATTAAATTTTTTTTTTTAGTCGCATCTCATCATTGGCGCGGTCTGATCCCCCTACTGATTCCCACACGGCGCTTTTATCGCCTTCGCTGGCGTTTCTTGAGCTTTCTGACGGAGTCGTGCTTCCATAGCATGCACAAAGCCTGGGAATCTTCTACAATCTAGACATTTCTCGCGTTTTCGACCGCGGCTCCGAAGGCTCTTCGAGAAGGGTGGCGACTCATCCGTTGGCGTACGCTCGGGCTGTCACATTCCTCTCTCTCTCTCTCTCTCTCTCTCTCTCGGCTCGTTGTGAGTCTGGGTCTGAGAGGGTGTTTCGGTGTGTGCCCTCCCTCTCTCCTCTTAACCTTCGCGTATCTTGTTGAAGCTTCTAGACTCCGTTGATCACGTTGGCTGTCTGTGGCATATGCGCTGTCTCCATCTGTCGAAGCTGCCGCTGGGCCGATGTGCTCTTTTGCTGGCTTGCATGACACGCAGCGTGCACTTTGATTTAGCGCACTTTTGTGACTATTGCGAAGCATAAACTCTATAGTAAAATGATGATGTCTGCTCCATATCGGGGGAAAATCTTCATGTTTAACTATGCTGAGGCCATTTGCATTAAACTGTTTCTTTTTTTTCCTTCTGTTTTCTTTTCCAGCTGGCATTGACACACCCATCTTACCGGCAGAACTTTGGCACTAACCCAGACCATGCACGCAACTCGCTGAGCAACTGTGGCATCAGGCAGCCAGAATATGGGGATCGGCGCATACACTACCTCAACACACGAAAAAGAGGTACGTTTCACGAGCTTGAAGAGCGTCACTTGAACTTTCAGAGACAGTGACATTGAAATAGGCAAACCTACACCCACACAGTATGCAGAGAGTGCTTTGCTGTCTACAACATATGCAACCGTTTGTCTACTTTAAAAGGCCAAGAAGAAGGCCTTTTTATCTGTTTGCATGTGGGTTAAAGATATTGCAACTTTATTATTTTTTTTTATTGCTTCATCCAGCATGCATTTCACAATTGGCTGTCAGAAGACCAGATTTAGATGGTGTGAAAATTGCCCTATAGGGGGTGTCAATTTCAAAGAATAGAAAAACTTATTGTGGCCAAACGAATTGGTGTTTTGAAACCAATCTACGCCTGGCAGTGTTTCTTAACTATTGATTATGCTACTAAGCTTTGGTCACACACACAGCTAATTAGGAACTACCCAATAAATCGGAATATAAGTTGATCTGGAATATAGGTCAACAACTTGCTGAGAGGTACAAAAAAAAATTATAAAAATATTCCGCGTTGCATTAAACTGCAGAACAGGTTCAATCGATTTGCTCATTTATCATCGGTGATGAAAACTGTGCATGTGAGTTGTCTGATCTGTGTGACTTGTCTGAACCGGGTAAACAGCACGTTTGCCAGCTTCCTTTTTCTGCGGCGTGCTGAAGGTAGTAAAATACTTTGCCGAAGGTTCAGTGGTATGCACATTTGCGAACCTCAACCGACAGTTACAACAAATGAGGAAAAACTTTGCGAAGAGAAGCAAAATACGCAGGGTCACATTCACTTTGGCATAGGTGGCAACTGCCCACTGAACTTTCTCGTCCAACGACAGCGCCAGGTGAAAGCGCAGCGCTGGATATTTCAGGAAAGCCCCGTTTTAAACGCTCACGAGTGTATTACTAGTACACCTGCTTCCTCATGGGTGACACATTGAAAACCAGCATCATGACACTGCCACATTTAAAATGACAGCAAGCTCGTGCACACTATTTATAGATGAGGCCGCAGGTTTGAGCCGCAAGTGTAGGCAATGCATGGATGAAAAGCTCCAGAGAATATGGCCAACCAGAATGCAAAACCTTTTTTAATTTAATTTTTTTTTTTCATTTCAAAGTGAAAAAGAAAATGTGATTTAACAATTCGGTTCAATACCCTCTGCAGAACACACTGAGGTGTCGAGAGTCCACAATGCGCCCACCCATGCTTGTCGAGTGCTCATGCAGCTCATTGCTGATTGTGCTGTTGCACATAGTGCACACATGCAATCATTAATTGTGCATGCCTGCCAAGTCTCCCGGATTACCCGGGAGACTCCCGGATTTTGACCATTTCTTCCGGTTGTACGGTTGACAGGAAAATCTCCCGGAAATCGCACTTGTGTCCTGTTTCTATCCGCGTCCAGCGCTTTGTCAGGCCACATTGTGAAAAAGAATCCAAACCAATCCAATCCAGTTGGAAGTTCATCGTGTAAAACATTACGAGCACATCATAATTGGATTAGTAGCGAAAACCCTATACATGCGCTATTTCGTTCACCTCGGAGCCGCTGACGGGGTTGTTGGGTGCCCTAGTGGGCCTAGTCTCATTAAGCTAGCGAGCGAATGCCGCGTTCCGCAGCTAGCAACACTCGACTCTCCATTGTTCTCCTCGGCGTCAGCCGCTCAGGCATTGCGTAGGCCTACGGTCAGTCATGACTTTAAAATCAAGGAGTGCTAGCGCAAAAAGCATCTTCGAGTATTTTTAATGTAGTGCTCAGCCGAAGTGACGCTGGGTATTTTGTTGATACCACAGAGCAATACAGAGTGCGAGCGGCAATTTAACATCGGGAAAAATACAAGGACACAGTGCCGCTCGTCCATGTGTCGCTCGTCTAAGACGCTAGGAAACGTCATCCTCATAAAATGTGAAAGAAATGGAATTTCTTACAATCAACCATTATCTGAAAAATTGTTGAACATCCGCCATGGTTGCTTAGTGGCTTTGGCATTGCGTTGCTAAGCACGAGTTCGTGGGATCAAACCTCGGCCGTTGCGGCCGCATTTTGTTGGCGGCGAAATGCAAGAACGACCGTGTGCCGTCCATTGGGTGCACGTTAAGAACCCCAGGTGGTCTAAATTAATCCGGAGTTCCCCACTACGGCGTACCTCATAATCAGATGGTGGTTGTAGGACGTAAGACCCGAGAATTTAATTAAATTTTAAAGAATTTTGGAAGGCTAAATTAGCAACAACGAAATGCTTGCAAAAGTGAGACTGTGATGTTCATGTGTTCATTTGTATATATGTAAATAAAATGGTAACTGAAGTTCTGTCATTACTTGAAAATATAGACGTCGAGGGTTGGGGGGTTGCGTAACCGACTCCCTACCCCCCCCCCCCCCCCCCTCGATCGGAAGATCACCCGGGTTCAGTTCCTTCGAAGTTGGCAGGTATGCTTGTGACAAGACCACGATGGTGGTGTGAGATGGCAAGTTTTCTAATTTCACCATTAATGCTGATACAGCCTGTAAACAATGCGGGGCCAACAATTGGATAATGTTAGTAAAAATCTTTAAAATCCGTAGCTGGTACATAAGTTCCCTCCCACCATCCCGTTTCTTCTTTTGTTTTTCGCATGTGTAAACTGTGGATTGATGTGACTTTGCCTCTTGCTGAAGTTTATGGTGGCAAAGAGTGCTGCAACTTAAACACCTTTTCCTTTTTTTCCTACACATGTGTTATACAGCATTTCCCATGTGTTATGTGTTCAGGTTTACTTAGTGCAAGTGTTACCTATCAATAGCAGCAACTCCTGGTCAATCAACATCCCCAGAACTAACTAGGCAATAGCAGGGTTATAATTGGGTGAAAAATACATGGCACTTATGGGAGAGGGTTCTGCACTTTTCAAATCTTTGGACTTATACAATATTTCGAGATATATGAGTCCTGAGTTGACAGGAGTTAACTGTATTCAGTATCGTATTTCCCGTTCTATAAGTAATTGGCACCTTTGGATAAGTCGCACCCCCCTCAAAACGACTTTTTTTCCGGGGGGGGGGGGGGGGGGGGACATATACAGTAGAACCCCGCTGATACGTTTTTCACGGCACCGTTAAAAAAAAGAAAAAAAAAAAAAAAAAGATGTAAGAGCCGGGAAACAGGAAAAATTGAGAAATGGGAGTAGTGTTGAACTGGACACAATTTTATTTTAATTCTTAAGTGTGAAAAAACAGTTGTAGTTTTGCCCGAAAGCCGAAGCATCGATTACGATAGAAAATTAGGAGACAGCTATACAAAGCCATACAACAGCTATACGTATAAACTTATAAACATTCGCTTATTAACTGTATTAACAAGCATGGTGTCAGCGCCCACGGGCAAACATGAACACATCACACTCGATAAGCGCGGACACGTGCTGTCAAATGCTGGCGTGAAGAAGCGCCGCTGCATAAGCGAGCGAAGTGACCTTCGGGCTGTTATCTATCACTTCAACGCAAACTGAGCACCGAGAACACACAGCACGCACAAAGCTACGAGCTGCCAATGCACCTACACTGCCTGGACTTTGCCCCCAACGCAGATCGCTTTCAAGATACGGCCCGTGTAGCCGCGCAGTACACGTTTGATGCCAGAGTACAACGCCGCCCGCTATTCCTCCCCCCTTGCCAGTGCCTCGAGCACAATGGAAGAAGGCATGCTTCCTCCCGGCTTTTCTTTCTTTCGTGCGCGGAATTTAGACGCGGTCGTCGGCTCCCCTCGCACGCTTTCACTCGCACATAAAGCATACGGTGCGAGGTGACAGCGTTATCACGCTTAGAATTTATACGGAACATCTATGAGCCAAAACCGATTTTAGGACCACAACGCGTCATAGACACCATCTTTAAATAGCAAATAGAGATCTCAAGGGCCATAATTTTGCTGGCGGAAATCAAAAATACGTCATAGGTGTCGCCCCTGGCACTTTGGGCAGCCAATGCCATTGTCAAGCCACCAAGCCAAGCGACAGGAAAAGTCAAAATGTCCGCTCGGGCCGGCGCGGGGTGGCAGTTCGCAACGTATGATGTGGCAACGGTCCCACAGTTGCGACGTAGCAGCGGGGTTACCAATGCATTGAGTTCTATGGGAGCTGTGCCGGGGAACCGGATGAAAACGACGTAACAGCCAGGAAAATGCAGCACCTGGGAATGTAACGGCGGGGCTTTACTGTATAAGTCGCATCGGTGTATCAGACACAGCGGTTCATTCGGTAAGCGATTTAAAAAAATTAGTGACATTTCACTCCGTGAATGCAGGCCACCTGCAAGCATATGGGTACCATTCCTATATACAGTGTAGACCGCTTATAACGTAAGTCGCCGGAGTCGCGAATATCCGCACTATAACCAAAGCAACATTTTCAAGGCCCGCACATATGCAAAACATGTGAACCGAGCCGCCACGCATATGCGACAGTCGAGGAATGCGGCTAGAACATTTGCATTCAATTTACAGTCGAATCTCGTTAATTCGAAATAATTCACGCGGCGGTGCCTCCGACTGGCATTGCTCCGGCACCGCCAAAAATCGCATTGCGACACGTGCGATTGCACCAGTTTTTTTCGCTCCAGTCGCAGCATGTGAAACGGCCTATAGAGTAAAAGCTTCGGAGAGACCCCTCAATGTCGCGCGCGAAAAAAAAAAAGAAAGAAAAAACGCGGCGGAAATTTTACTCTCTCTCAAATGGCAAGGTCGCCGATTCTGCGTTGCGCCGGAACATTCGTGTAGGTGCCGACGTCTCAGCCATGCTACCGTAGCCACGCGTAGAAAATGGCAGTGAACCCTTCTTTCTCCTTTATGCTTCCTCTACTTTCTAGTGACGTGTTGACCTTGCACGCTGCGGCTACTGGCACTAAGGGAAGCAGCGGCGCTGTCCTAGGCCGGCCAACGAAACTGCCCACGCCGGCAAACGCTCGCTTCCCGATAACAGCAGAAAACGAAACTTCGGGGAGCTGGCGCCGGGCCGGCTGCAGTGGCGGCGAGCGGGCACAGTGACAGTCGAAAGTGAATGAATTACGAGGGAGGGCGAGGGGAGCCACCGAAGCGGCGGAGTTGCCGAGGCGAAATGCGCTTCCCTGCCGCCCTCCTCCCTCACATTCCACGGTCTCCGCGTGCGCCCTTCGCCGTGCCATGCCGGCGGCCGCCCGCTCCCCGAAGTTTCGTTTACTGCCGTTATCGTGAAGCGAGCTTTGACCGGCGTTGGCAGTTTCGTGGCCCTTGCTCGCTATGCACGCCGTGATATTTCACAACTCGCACTCAATATTCTGGTTTCAACCTCACTGGCTGTTTGTTCGCACCACATGCCCTTCTCCTCCACTTCGTCACTCTTTCTTCCTCGAGCACTTCTTGGGGCGCCCGTTTCAGGGGAGCGTTCGCCGTCTTTGCTGACTTCCGTACTCCCAGGCGGCCGCACTGTAACCGGTATTTCGTTTCCCGCAGCTGCACTATAAGCGATACGTGTATACATGGAGTGCTATGGGAAAATTAACGGGAGTCTGAAAAGACCGCACTATATCCGGTCCTGCACTATAAGTGGTTACGTTATAAGTGGTCTATACTGTAATTGCGATAGCAATGATATGGACACTACATTCGCATTTCTGCCGTCATGTTTGCCGTGAAGTTCCATATAAAGTCCAAGGGTGATAACATCGTCCCCGCGCGCCGTATGCCGTATGTGCGAGTGAAAGCGTAGACGGTGAGCCGAACCGCACACAAGGGAGGAAACAGGATAGGCAGCGTGGGAGGGAGGGGGTTGGCTTGTACTCTTGTAGCAACTGAGTAGTTTGTGCAGCGGCGCAGGCCGCTTGCGTTTCTGTTCCGCCCTTCACATGTGGCGCTCGGGAACTCAATCATGAGAAGAACCCGTTACCTCGATAGCGCACACAGAACTAGTAGCAATTAAGTCAACCAGCGTGCTGCGCATGGCCATAGCATCCAATCCGATTATAACGGCAGTTTTTTCGGGGGGGGGGGGGGAGGAGACGTACATAAGCCGCACCGTTCTATAAGACGCATAGACGAAAAATTCGGAAAAAGGCCGCGTCTTATACGCCGGAAAACATGGTAGTACTTTTGTTTCTTTTTGTGCCTTCTTGTTATTTGTTGAGGCTTTGTCCTATAAGAAATGACTAACGCAATGTGTATCACTTGTAGCCCACTTGCAAGCATGTGGTTAATAAATTACATGTTTGTGTTTTGCACAAAAGTAAAAATTATGAATTCCAGCACACTTGCATGAGCGGTGCATGTTATGTGATTTTGTAACATCAAAGTCAAAAAGTTTACAAGGCTTGAAGCCTCAAATTTTCAGAGTTGCAGCCTGCAGCGTGGTCTGCTCTTGGATAAGGCATATTGCCAACTGTAAAGAAATTTAGCTTTAAAAAAAAAAAGCCTATGTGGTTTAAACTTTTCACACTGACGGTACATATTCCACTTGCGCAGCTCTTTAGGAATTAATTGTGTGTAAGCTGTACTTTGGTTCCTGCATTGCAGGCATCAATACATTGATCAACATCATGTCACGCTTTGGTCGACAAGAGGAGACGGCATCCAGCATCAGCCATAATGAGCGGTTGGAGTTTCTTGGTGATGCAGTGGTGGAGTTTCTCTCGAGCATCCACCTTTTCTTTATGTTTCCGGACCTTGAAGAAGGTGGATTGGCCACCTATCGAGCTGCCATTGTCCAGAACCAGCACTTGGCCGTTCTTGCTAAGGTAGGTTAAAGGGAAAACACTTAGGGCATCAGGGTAACAGGTATGGTTTTGAACAGAAAGTTCAGCTAAACATTGTGACTGAGCATAAACAGGTACTTGCGTGTCCTGTTTCATTCTTTTGTCTTAGTGGTCAAAGTCTTGAAAATGGATCACCATGAGAGGCTTACCCAAACTTTTGCTTAATTCTCTTTTAATCTTTTGTTGACATAGTCTAGGGCACTGCACTGGCATTTTGTCACAACCTTATGTCACAAATTTGGCTGTGTGCTATGAATAAAAAAAAAATATGCTACTTCGATGCAAGCTTTAATGTAAGGAATAATTGTATCAGACATACGCGGAAAGCATTGCAAAAGGCTCAGCCCTTTTAGACTCTGAATGATCAGTACAGTCAACTTATGTTAAGTCAACCCTGACGAGACTTGACAAAATTGACCGAATTATCGAGCGGGTTTAATTAAACAAGATGCATAAAAATATGCCAAAACACCACTGATTCATTTGGTAGTATTTGCCCTATTCTAACATGCTCCCGCATCAAATGTACACCCACTTTCTTTGTGTACAAAGTGGAAAACTAATATAGAAATGGCATTAAAGCTCCTAAACAAAGTATAAATCTAGCATTCACCGGAATCTTTAACAAAAACAGGCAAGGGTCTAATATGTATTGTACGACGGCGGCCTGTTTCCTAATGTCAGCTTTGCCGCCTGGTTTTTACAGCGAAGCTGTATATGACTCGGATCCCAGGATTTGTTCATCTCGGTCGACAGAACAGTCGACAGAAAACCATTCCACGAATTGAAGCGAAAAGTGCCCGTCTCCATTGGAATTATGCATGCGAGACAGGCCCCAGTATTCCTTTGTTTTAAAGAAAAAGCAGAAAACAAGTGTCAAAACCACATGAAGATGATAACGTGCCTTCGAACAATGCAAAGCACGTAGCATTCACCGCATGCATTTCCCGGTAAAGATTATGCTTGCATAAGCTGCAGTTGCCGAGAAGCGGCAACTGTCTCATATGAAGCAGGGAGTGACATCACTACACTTTTATATGTAAAAGAAGAACCCGCCTAGCAACTGATTTCATTTGTGTTGGGATAGCACCATGGGAAGGCCATGCATAGTTAGGACTGCCGAAGAGCAGCGTGAATACGATGAGTGGCGACAGTAACAGCAACGTCAATATACACAACGGCATCGGCGTCAGGCTGGGATGGTGCAGCTGTTCCTGCCCAAAGCAAGTCACGCTTTGCATATGACATTCTTGATAAAATATTGATATTGCTGTCAATCACTTCGTGTAGTGCATTGCTCAATCATTCAAGGCTACGTCACATTGGTCTATCGGATTAGGTGATACCACAGCTTCTCTAGCTAACTGCCTTCACAGTGGAGATTGGAGCGTAACTTCAATAGATTGAAGCGACAAGTGACACGATAGGCAGACCATGTTGCGTCACGGCGTGGATGAACCACACAGACATGACATCGCGAAAAAAAGTGCCCACAAATTTACATTGTTGTCTGAATAAATACAATCGTGAACCCTTAGAGAAATCACAAACGTACCATGAGACCGTTTTAACCAACTCGTACAGATCTAGCTTTAAAGGGACACTAAAGTCAAATAAAAAGTCAAGCTAAAGTGATAGAGCAATACTCTAGAACGTCTAAGGCGTCAGTATAATCGCGAACAGAGCTTTAGCATTAGAGAAATTGAGGTAAATGCAGGACTCGATAAGAGACTTTCCAGGGACATTCCGGTACTTACCCGATGACGAAGGCACTCCTCAAAAAAAAATGTCACTAGTACTCAACCACTCATATTAAAAATGATTGTTTTGTTGGATTATAAGACGAAAGAAAATTCTACTTGTCTGCTTCTATTAGATTCTTAGAAAAAATACCTTTTTGGCGTTACACTTGATAACAGCGCAGGTGGTCAAAAAGTTTCGTTTTCGCTCGACTCTGCGCCTCGCCTCGCGCGCTTTCGAGTTTCAGAAGTTTCGTTATTGCGTAGTGCTGCGCTGGTGTTTCTGGCTCGCTAAACTCGCACTTGAATTTGCTAGCAGCTTGAGAGTCGCGACGGCACGTCCAGACGGTGACCAGCTTCGTCGCCCGACGTCGCATTGCTGGAGTCCTCGCTGCTTTCGTGCTCGGAAGGGCTGGTAGAGCCAGTGTCGAGGCCGCCGTCGTATTATGACACAACGACGCCAGTAGCGCGAGCCCTAAGCAGCATGTCACGCTCATCAGAGCTTCAATCGCTAAAATCGAGCCCAGCATCGCGAGCCAATGTGTTGTCAGGGTCGTCGAACTAGTTGGTCCATTGCGACGAGCGTCGACGATCACCGTGTTCGCAATTCGGTGCGCACTTTACCTTTCTCTATGGTGGCTTACCACCATACTTCCATTTTCGCACTGCCGTCGGCTCTGTCTTGGCTCTGTTTCTGGCCGTGCACTTGCGCTTTCCGAAAAAAAAAAAAAAAAAAAGCCGTAGCGCCGTCTGCGGGCGCCGTTTTACTCACCGGCGGCACAACGTCACTATATGGCCATGACGTCACCACTCCTCGCTCGGGCGGGCGATTTGAATTGCGTCAGAGGTACGCGGACGCTTCACACGCAGTTTTCTCTTCAAATAAATTTTTTCTTGGCACGAAACAGCCGTTTCGAGGTTTCTGGTATGATATTTCAACAGTCCACGTTGAAATAATATTTGCCTTTAGTGTCCCTTTAATATGCTGCCACCGCCAGTAAAAATGTGTTCCATGCCGCCAGCATGAAATGATCTGTTGAGGAACACTCGAAACACTTTCGCAGCTCTCAGTCACATCTCAAAGCCTAACCACGTCAAAACAAATTACTCATCTCAATAATGACAAGCAATGTCGATACTTTGTCCTCAGCTTGAGATGAGACGTAGCGATGGCGAATTTTACTATTTATTTTTTGCTGCCATGGCAGAGAGCAAATTACATGTACGAATTCAGATCAAAGCGGGTGGATTGGTTGATGCCATGTTGTTGCACAATCATTCTATCCCCAGCGGAAGTCGCTATGCAGACTTCAGGGGGACAAGTCAAATCTGGCTGGCCAAAAACCGGTGACGCAACAAGCGACAGTGACGGATCACCCTCCGAAACACCAAAACCTGTCTCGTCGCCGTCACTTGTCACCATTGCTCGAAAATCGCTTGCGTGTGGTTGCGCCATTATGCATATAAATGCCGCCAAGGTGGTTTTGGTTTCGTGTCTGATAGCACCGCAGAGGCTATTTTTGGCCCAATATTCTATGAGAATAAAAAAGGTGCGTTATAGAATTGGGTAAATACTGCAAGCAGACATTGCGAGCTACAGTTATTGCTTGAAAATCATGCTAGGCGTTTTCGTTGGGAGAGTTTCTTTTTTCCTTTTACATGTGTTCAACGCCTTCACTGTCTCCTAAGCTCTGGCTGGACATACGCTGACATTAAAGGGGTTGCTATTGGGGTCACCATAGGGGTCAGGCATGTGAGTGCTGATTAGGCAAGTTCGAATTATCCAGAAAACACCAATTTTTGGATCGAAATGTAGAATGATCGAACTCAGAAATGCATGGGCGCCGACTGGGACCTTCAGTCGAGATCGATTTTACCAAAACTCGAATTAAGTGGAGTCTTATTAATGGAAGTCTACTGTACTTGGATTATGGTCCCATGAAGAAGTCCTCCTAGTGCAGTTGGAATATATGGGTATGTTGCAGTGCTCATTTATTTTGCTTGTTTTATTGTTTATGTGTTTGCCTGTGTAGACTAAATTAATGCCCTTGGAGCTTCCATTCTAATGGTTCCTCACCCTCCTCCTTGCCCAACCCATCCCATTTTTCGCCATATATCTCATGTGCCTCTTTCAACCTATGAAGAAACTGGAGTTGGAGAAATACATGCTTTATGCTCATGGTTCAGACCTCTGCCATGATTTGGAGCTGCGTCATGCCATGGCCAACTGCTTTGAGGCACTTATGGGTAAGGGCTGTCAAGTTGAATGGCAATTTATTCATTACCTCAGCACAAGTTATTGGTTGATTCCTTATCTCTTCATTTGTGTGCACCAAGGCATCTGATGGATGTGATATCTGCTTGAATGCCAATGATTTAAATTGAAAATGATAATGCCTGAACTCTATAGCTTGAATGTGTGCAGTAGTGGAAACATTTCTTGCTGTCCATATGAGCAAATTGCAATTGTGGGTACCGGGAATGTGTAACAAAATAAAAATTCCCTTGCAACATGGCTATCTGGTTGCATACTCATATTTGTTTATTTATATTTATGTTTATAACACATCTTTTTTTATAGCTTAGCAAAAAAAAAACCATTTTACCTTCCACTGCTTAACATAGCACCTTGATTATGTGTAGAAAACAATGAGCATGGCAGCATAAACCAAAGCTTGGTTGTTATTGTTGTTATTATTGTTGTTATTAGTGTTAGTTTTGTTGTTATTAGTTGCAAGTTCTTTTTGTTATTATTGTTACTGTTACTATAGTTCAACCTCAATATAATGAACTGCAATATCTTTCTTTCTATCTTTGGGTTTATTAAAGGCAAATTTGGTACAAAATTGCCTTGGGAGACATGGCTAAAGGCTGAGGAAATGCCTGACTTGGCCGTGCCACCCTGGCAGCAAAGCAGTGACATGATACAGTGGGAGAAAGAAAAAAAAAACACGTAATAAATGCATGCTTATGCTGTACAGGTCAAAACTGAAAAGCAAGTTGATTGTACATACAAGTAATCGGTGTCCGCATGAGAGAAATCGCAGTACTAAACAAAATTGTGAAAGGCACTATTAGCACTATTACACAGCTATAAGGTACAACATGTCAAAGTGTTAAGGTACGTCAAATGTTTTAGACATTGCGAGAACATTCGTATTCTTCAGCTAGTAGTTCTCTTGTTATTCTTTTAAATGCTTTAGATGAAGTTCCACACCCCAGTAAATGTAGTATGGTTGGGTATTGATTCAGCATGTCTGGTATTTGATAAGTTAATCGTTGGTCTTCGTAGTTGGTGCGTCATCGAGGTTTGTATATTAAGCTCTGGCGTAGTTCATACGGGGTTTGCTTCACATGATATGTATCAAATAAAAATGATGAATTTAACCGATACTGACGTAGTATCTCCAAACATAGCTTGTGTCTGTATAACTGCTTGATAGGCAATATTTTATAGGTTTTGAAATATGGTCGTGTGCTTTCGCGGAGTGAAATATTTAAAATTGCACATATTGCACGCTTTTGAAGAATTAGGAGGGAATTAAGGTTTGTGTCAGTCGTTGTTAGCCACACCAAGGAACACTATGTTAGGCGGGAATGAACTAGAGCATAGTAAATTTGAAGCTTAACATTCGATGGAACGTAATACCTTACGTCTATTTAAAATGCCGATTATCCTGGAAAGATCTTTTTTTTTTATCGTGTCAATTTGGGGGGACCCAGAGAGATGTTTGTAGAAATGATCTCCTAAGAATTTTATTGTTGTCGATTGCTGAATCTCGCTACCTTGGAAGTAGATTGGTCTGTATGGAATGTTTGTTACTCCTTTAGGTTTGAAAAGCAGGTACTTTGTTTTAGCTGTTTTTAACTGAAGTTTGTTTGCATTTAACCATATATTTAACTTGTTCATCCACACGTTAGCTTCTTTATACAGTTCGCATACGTTTGGACCTGAGAAAAATATGTTTGTGTCATCAGCATACAATATTATTTTCTTATATCCCTCAATATTTACTATATCATTAATGAATAGCAAGAACAGGACAGGTCCAAGGATGGATCCTTGAGGGACACCATACTTAATGAATTCAACTTGAGACTGTATATTATTTACTGTAGTGTATTGCTTTCTGAATGCTAGATAACTTTGGATCAGTTGCAACGAGGTACCGCAAATACCATAGAAGGGAATTTTCCGCAAAAGCCGGTCGTGCTGTATGCAGTCAAATGCCTTTCTGAAATCCAGAAATATCCCAAGTGTATATATTTTATTTTCAATGTTGTCAAGAATATATTCTTTCATGCTAAGTAAAGCGGTCTCTATAGACTTGTTTTGGCAGAATCCATACTGCTCTTTTGCGATAATACTGTTTCTGTTAAAAAACCTGTAATCCTCTTATTTATAATGTGTTCAGCAATTTTTGCAAATACAGAAAGGACAGATATCAGTCTGTAGTGGTTGAGTTCATCAAACGACCCACCTTTAAAAATCGCAGACACTCTAGCAAGTTTCATTTGATCGGGAAAGATGCCTGAAGTTAGTATTAAATTATAAATGTGCGTCAGAGGTACAGCGATAATGTGACTTATAGCTTTTAATGGCTTCGGCTTAACGTCATCAGGGCCACATGCACAGTTATCCTTTAATGACAAAATTAAATGTTCCACTTCGTTCTGGTCAGTAGGAAACAGGAAAACACTTTACGGACAGTCTGTGGCTATATAGTTATCACAGGGCGTTTGTATGTTGCCATTTGTAAACCCTCCTACAGTTAAAAAGTGTTTCAATAAAGTATCGGCGATTTCTGCATCCCTCATGCCCGGCTTTTGAAACTTGACTCTTCTTGTGATTGCCTTTTTGTTAATTAGCTCGTTAATTGTGTCCCACAAGGGGCATGGATCTGCTGAATGAGCAGCGAATTTGCTAATATAGTATTCTGACTTAGCTATTTTCAGGTCTTTATTCAGTTTATTACGAAATTTTTTGTAATTACGTAAATCATTTCCATCTCTGGAGGACAAAAATACTTGAAAAAGGCCATTTCTGAATTTAATTCTGCTGTAAAGTTCAGCTGTTATCCACGGCTTCCGGCATTTTCTGTGTTTTTTGAGGGGCTTAGGAGGGAAACACTTTTCATAAATGGATGTAGTCTAAGAATAGAATATATAATGAAGTATTTAACTTTTTATAACTTTTTGTCCATCAAACACCATGTATCTGGAACCTCAATATAATGAAGTGTTTGTATACCGTATAGACTCGTGGAAGGGCCACACTTTTTGTTGTTTTGTTTTTTTTTTCACAATTTTGATGAGGTGCCTTTTTGACCTTGTGGTCAAAATGGTCCCGGCTCAGCCGGCAACTTCTGCACACCCCAGATCTCCAGATGTACCATTGCATCAGAGGTGAACAGACAGCTCTTGCCATCTAGCAGCGGCACACCGAAGTACACAGTGCTCGAAAATTCGGCAATGCGCGGGCACATCATCGAGGCACCGAACGTGATTGCTTCTCCGTTGGATTTTTTTTTTCTCCAAATTTTGTGCTGCCGAGTTGAGGGCACGGCACTTACACGGGTGCGGCCCTTTCAGGAGTCTATACACTACATGATATCAATATAGCTCAATTTTATTGCGGCCTCAAAAGAATGCCAAGACAATAAATGGAAATTCCCGCTGAGGACGCAGGTGCAGAAGTGGTTGAATTACAAGCGGCTGCTTGTGAACGCACCCCTCAAATCATGCGCCGCGCGGCGAAGAGCGACCGTCGAAGTGTAGCAGCATCATTTTCCATATGAACTCTAAGTGCGATAAGGTCCTATCGCACCTCGCACTTTGTATGCTTTAGGTGCGAGTGAAAGCATGCAAGGGTAAGCTGAGAAGGATGGGGATTTGGTGAGCGTAGTCTTCCTGCGTGAGCAAGGGGAAAGGGGGGAGGGGAGCTCGCTCATGGTAATGCAATCAAAAGCACGTGCGAGAGGAGGAGGGAGGGGGAGAAGTGGGGGACAGGTTACCGAGTGTCTCCTTTTCTAGTGCAAGCCGTTGGCTGCACATGGCTGTCAGTGTGGCTGAGCACATACACCGCCCGCGCGCCCTGTTTTATAGGTAATCTGCCACATGTACAAGGAGTGGGTGTGCAGAGATGGCATGGCATCATTTGCACTATCTTCCCGCGCATTTATTATTGGAGATTGCGTAATCTCAAGTTTCTGAGATGCTTTGAAGAGAGAAGCAGACGAAGCATTTGCATCCCGCTGCCAGCACTTTAACGATAGCGCGTCCCACTGTGAGCAACAATATCAGCCGCGGAGTCGGAGTGGACACGAAAGCATGGCTGACTCTGCTTTGTATTGCCGATGTGTGTGAAGATATCGTCAACGCAGCATGAAACCGTATCTTTTGTCGCCGACTTTCAAATTCAATAAAATGAATTTACTTCTCAAAGAGGACGAAATGCGGTGTCTTATAGCTCAAAACGGCACCGATTCCGGTCACCTGTCATTTCAAAACTGCAAGTACAGCCGCCATTTTTTATTTGAGAGCTTGTGATATATTTTACTACCAGTGGGACATGACTGTATTATGCACGCGAGAGCGAAGCATTCTAGTTGGCCAGAAGCATAAACTTCAGAGATTACTGTGGCATGCTGCCATTCTGCGAAGCTCTCAGGCATCATGGTCTCGGCATTACGACAGTGCATCAGCCACACAAAAGCCATAAAATTATGTTATCAATGTCGCTTCGAGCGAATAAAATGTGATGTTCGAAAGGTCAAACGTCACCGTGAACCGTTATCAGCAATCGGCAACGTGTAAACGAAGCACCGTAGGAACTGTGATCTCCTGATAACTGCCTAGTAACCGCTGATTCTTTGCAACATGTGTGGCGGCAGCGCGTGGTGCAGCATCCTCGCCGACTGGGGCCGTGTCAACGGGAACACCCGAGCGGCTGTTGTTGCCATGGTGGAAAGACATAGATGGCCGTTCCAAATCGTTGTGGCATCCGATAGTGCTCCTACGCACATCCCGCACCATGCTGTTTAGGCTGTACGCCTCATAGAGTTTCCTACAATTACTAGCGGGAACTCTGGCGCTGTGATCGCTCTTCTTACTGTGACCGGGTTCGAAGCGTTCGTTGTATAATCGAATAATTAACATAATGCATAATTGAATAATGAATAATGTATAATCGAATAATTAAAAATTCACTAATCAAATTTTTTACTAATTACCTGATGGCCCATATTGCAATTTACGAATTGTAGCCGTGGAGTTCGCAAGGCGGATCTACTTGGAACGAATTCTCGGGATGATACCAGTTTCTAGCCATTCTTCTAAAGAACTACTTAAGTCTAGATTCTTTAGGAAATAAGCTTTTCATTGCACCACAATAGAAGGAGTCCTTGAAAAATTTTTTCAAGACTGTTTAAATTGAGGTTGTGCAGCAAAGACATTAGATTTTCTTGGTAATACATGCAAAGGATATGTTAAATGTCTGCTCTCATAACTAGCTCAGCCTTTCCTGAGCAGGCAGAACTTTCCAGTCTCTTACTTTTTATCGTTGTCTATATTTTTTCATGTCTTTCTTAGGTGCCCTTTTTCTAGACAGTGGCATCAAAGTGGCTGACAGGGTCTTTTCTACGACTCTGTTCTCGGAGCCTGATCTTCTTGACGTCTGGGTCAACTACCCACCACATCCCTTGCAGGTGACAATGCTATACTTAAAGCATTCGAGTGGTGAACTGATTGTGCTGTTCACATACACTTTCCGCTGTTTATATTGAAGACCCAAAGCGCATCCCTTTTTTACTTTTGTCAGCAGTTTGAAAAGCATGTGCTGCCACTCTCCTAGTGCTGTCTGATAAATTCTCACATGCAGTCACAATGATCCAGTTCAAATTATGGCAGCACCAATGGAGTTGTCATTGGAAATAGTGTCTCCAACCTATGTAAGTCCCAGCAAAGGCGCACCTTGAAAAGAACCCACTAGCACCCATTTTTATCTAATAGGTACTGGACAATTGGCCAATGTTGGTAGGTAGGGCGTTTCACTTGTTTTGGTCATTGGCTACTGTTTTCACTTTGACATTGGTGGGAAATGAGTATTTTTTCTCACGGACGCGCATCTCATGTGACTGGCCTCTGAAACCATGCAAACTACACAGCTGAAAAATTTGTTGACTGTAGTTGAATCCACTTTAATGAATCCAATTATTGTGCGCCATAAAATTCCTATATTGCGACTCACTAGCAGTTTACTATACTCCAATTACCTGAAGTGAGTGAAATCACATAATCTGGGATAGGCTGAACAAGGCAAGATTTCTTAAAATCTTAAAACCTTGTACCTTGAAACCAGGCCCTGTGATATGCTCTCACATACTCAGTGAGTGCGTGATTGCACACGTCACGTTGCAGCCATCTGGCTGACTAAAGGCATCCCACACGTAAGCAGTCTTAAGTGTCTCTGCCGAATTTTTTTCTCTCTCTCGTGTGCATTTTTACTGAGTGGCGCACTTCCTGTGATGGTCTCGTGCGCGAGCTGTTGCGTTTGTCTTGTTTCGTGCCACGGACGATTTTGCTCACTCTGCACGAGAGCACCTGATTAGCAGTTTCGTGCTGTGGACGATTTTGCTCGCTTTGCACCAGAACACCTGATTAGCAGTACAAGTCAATTCCACAATAATGAGCACTGAGGTAGGCACGAGAGGATGAACGAGCATGATCGCGGCACTGGAACACAGTAGAAAATAACATAGTTTTGTTCTCTGCATGATTGACTACTGTACAAAATGGGAACAAGGAGACGAACGGAAGTACATCTCTCTTGCTACGGTATGAAGTAAAACAAAAACACGCGTAAAAAAACACGTATGTTTTGTTATTTCTCCAAACTTTCATTCATCTATTGAAGCAACAAATTAAACAAATACCGTATTTACTCGCATAATGAACGTACTCGCATAATGAACGCGCCCCCAACTTTAGTCGTCAAAATTTTGATTTTTTTTACTCCTGTGCAATAAACGCACCCTGAACTTGCTGCCATGAAGTAGGAGAGACACAGTACGATTCGGCGTCCGATATGGTGTTCGGCGGGATACGATCCTATCGGACGCTGTATTTCGTCGCGCGCATGGCGCCGATGGGAGTGGAGGGAGCGAGGCGGCGCAGCAGCTACATATTGCACGGGCGCGCGTGCCCTATCTTGAAAGCGATCTGTATCGGGGGCTGAGTCCAGTCCAGGGGAGTTCCGGGGTTGTAACCCCCCCCCCCCCCCCCCCCCCCCGAGGCCGAGTTAACCCCCTGTTTTGTTTAACCCTTTTTCTTTTCTTGCGCCTTTGAGTACTGCAACTAAGATTTAAGACGCGCAATCGTCTGCACACCTTCAAACTTGCGCAAAAAGCCCATTTTTTAACAATTTCCCGTGAAGAAATTGAAATTAGTGTTGTTTAGATGGTATTGGCAAACTAAAGCAAACTGTCAACCCCCCCTGGCAGAGATCCTGGGCGTGCTACTGGCTGAGTCTATAGGTGCAACGGCAGCTTATACCTTTGTGCGTGCTCGGTTATCACCGTTCAGTTTACGTTAAAGCAATACACGGCACGAAGGTCACTTCGCTCGCGGTTGCTGCCACGCTTCCTCACACCAGTGTTTCGACAGTGAGTGTCCGCGGTCATCAAGTGTGATGTGTTCATGTTTGCCTGTGCGCACCAACGCCATGCCGTTTAAATTACTTTGCAAGTTTATGCGGCCGATAAAACTACTATCCTTACTTCGTATAGCTGTCTACGCATTTGCTATCGCAATCGATGGTACTTCGGGCGAAACTGTGACTTTTTTTAGAGGTGGCCGTGGAAAGAAAATCACTCAAAATTTTACCCCACATAATAAACGTACCTCCCAACTTCGCGCATATTTTCCGGGAAAAAAAGTGCGTTCATAATGCGAGTAAATACGGTAACTGATGTCGCCTTAAATATTTCTCGAAGTCACGTGTCACTATGAGTGACGTCACAGCACTACCATGTACGTAGGCTCACTTGCGCGATCAATGTCAACTCTTCGGCTGGGAGGACAGCGCCCACGAGGATAAGGGCAAACGGCATTTAGTTTGAAATTTAAGCTCTTTCCGCGGTGTGTAGGGATGTAATACTTAGCAGGCACGATGGTTAGTGCACATTGTATGCACTGCACTTGTCAGCTCAAAGTGGCCAGCCCTGTTTAACGAGGTTTTGCTGTACAAGACATCCCAAATGCGCAGGTGCATACAAATAGAAAGAAATAGATACCCTTCCCAAAAAGCCCCACAGAACTTTCTAATGCATCCGATTAATCAAAAAAGACATTTCTGCACTGAACTGTGATATAGATGTGTCACCCACATAGGTGCTAGCTCTTCTTCTGATAAAAAGCGATTCCAAAATCTCTCAATGACATGCGTTCTTGCTTCTTCCTAGTATTTTGACAAGGTGAAATTGCGCTTCACAGGTACACGCAGTGCAATGAACAGGCAAATTGGCCCTTTCATTATTTTTTATAGTCAGCTGATGTTCCCGTGCACTGTCGTCTTGCTGGCTACCCTATGTAGGATTTTCCCCAAGTTAGTGGGATCTCATATACCACTCCGACAGAGCAGCGTACATACGGCTTTTCATGCTTTTTGCTACAGCCGCTGGTGCGTTCATCACGTGAAATATGCGAACACAACCATGCAAGTTTTTGTGGTGCCGAAAACAATGCTGTGACGGTTCGCAACCTTCTTCAGGTGATGCATAACCCTGTGTATGTAAGGAACCATTTGCGGTTTCTTCTTTCCACACAAGACGCCTGGCTCCTCCTTTCGCTGCTTTCGTAAACGCCCTTTAAATGTCTGCAGTAGGGCCTCAACTACTGCTAGCACCGACTGCGGGAATCTGGCTGATTTTAATCTTTGAATCTGATCTAGGAAGCTGGCCTGCACGATTTCGTAAGGGCTGACTCCAAACACAAGGAAGCGATTGCAATAACCAGTTTGTATAGTCTGCGCTCGATGTTTCTGCATGTCTCTTCTTGTGTGCTGTCCTGTTTCGCAATTTTGCACATTTAGCAATTCAGCTAATCTTGAAGTTTACATAAATGTAATAGTTTGCAGACATTATTATCACCATGCTATCTATGCACCAGGCTTGCTTCTTTACAGCATCCAAACCTGGTGATGCCCCTTTAAAGTTCAGCCCTGAGATCTGTCTCAGTGAAGTTTGTGTCGTGCAGGCATTTTAAAGCATGTATATTTGTAACACTCACTTGCAAATGCTCACAGCTGATGGCTTGAGCCATGGCCTCTGTGGTGCCTCGTTTGTCATTTGTGTTTCACTGAAACACAACAGCTGTGCTGAAATGTGTGTTGTATACTTACAGGAACAAGTGCCTGAGGGTGATAGAAAGTGGATTGACTCCGTTCCGCTGCTGAAGGTAAGTGCTTGAAACCGCAAAATGATTTAAGTCAGACTAGTGGGTATGCTGATGTGTGATGTAAAGTGTTGAGAAATTTATGCTAACTTATCCTTTTGCTAAGTTGCTTTTCCTGATAGTAATCCTGAGTGTCCATCTTTATGAAATAAGTTGCAGAATAATTTTCCAGGACAGATTAAAAGTGGGGGTGTGTGATTTATTAGGACTGTGCGAATATTTGGAAATTTTATTAGTCAAAATGAATATTTTAATGTAGTCAATGCTTGTTATAATGGGCCATAATAATCCAGCAAGAAAGGTCTGTTATATCCTAAGTCCATTCTGGCCAAAATTAGGGCCGCGTGATGTTGTGAAATGGCACAAATTTGCATATACATTCGAGCCCACATATAACGACCTCACTTAAGACAAACTTTCGCTTAAAACAAACGAAAGCCGCGTGACCGTCAAAGGGTACATTATTTCAAAGGCACAAAATCGCATGTACAACGAACGTCTTTGAGCCTTGCCGATCGGTTACGGCGAACGGACGGCGTAAACCCAGCGCCGCGATGTGAGCTATAATGATGGTCTCCGACGCCTTTGCGTGCGTGGAGTGTTTTCCCGAGCCTCCTCGCAGGCTAACTACCCGTTTCATGCCCCTCTCAAGCGAGCTACCCTCTCCCCGCATGCACGCCCTCTCCCAGCCTACACACGCTGTCTCTGCGCCGCCCGAGCTACCGTGCGCGCCCGCCGGGCAGCAAGGCTCCAGGGGGAGCCATGTTGGTTTCGGAACTATGTGCCCCTGTGCTACAGGCACAATGCGAAGGCGTGGATGACGCGCGATTTATTAGCAGAGTGGCTGGACGAGTTTGATCGCGACATGCAGAGGCAAGGCAGGCACGTGCTGTTGGTGCTTAACTGCTCAGCACACCACGTTCTAACTTCTCTGATGGCAGTGACTCGACTTTTCTTGCCACCCAATACGACTTCAAAAGTGCAGCCGCTTGATTTAAGCAAAATACATGCCTTTAAGCCTTAAGGCATCGTATAGGCATCGCATTGTGGAGCGCTTGCATATCGCTGTTGACTGCCCGGCTGCCAACTTGCCGCTTCCGAGTTTCACTGTATTCAGCCATTGAGATGGTGAAGGCAGCCTGGGCGGAGGTGACGGCCGCTTGCGTGCGGAACTGTTTCCACAAGGACGGCTTCGTCAACGTAGTATCTGATGGCGAGCCTGACGCTTCCGAAGAGCATCGGTCCCGCAGTGATTTGTGGCAGCGCGTCGTTGACTCCGACATGGGGGTCCATGACATTTACTGAGATGATTTTATTCCTGCTGATGAATACACTGACATTGCGGAACCGTGCATGGACGAGGCATCGTTCGTGAATTGCGGGCCGAGAGCGACGTGGAGGAATCGTATTATGATGAAACTTCAGAGTCGGCACTCATAAGTGCGCCTGTAGCAATGCGCTACATAGAGAGTCTCAGGCAGCTTGTCTATGCCAAGGGCCTCGGCGAAGAGCATGCTTCCGCTTTAAATATTTTAAGTGCACATCATCCTCATCATCACATATTTTAAGTGCACTTAGAAACAGACGAGCATCATGGAGTTTTTTTTTTTTTTTTCCCCGAAAAAAATTTTTTTTAATGTTAAGCACCTTATTATTTGTTTTTTTAGCTGTGGTCCAATTACTACGAACTTCGGGATATAACGAATGGACGCTGTGTGACGCTCAGGTTCGTTATAAGCGGGCTCGACTGTATTACCATTGTCCAGCCCAAAGACTATCACAAAAATAATGAAAACATTGAAATTAAAATAATTATATAAACGGGCTTACACGGTAACCTTACTAACACGCGGCACAGTGCCTTCCTGTTTGCCGTTTTCTGCACTCTGGTTGCTTGCGCATGGTTAGATTAATGGCGGGCACAATGGCGAGGAGCAGGCCAGCCAGCTCCCCGCCGTGTGGACTGCTTGACCCGAGCGTATTGCCACCACTGGTCACACAAACCGGCTACAGTTTTTCACAGGAAACAGTTACCAGTATGATGTTTTAATATAATCTTTAGCGACAAGTGACGGCCACTGTCAAACAAGTCGCATAAACGAGAGCTGTGGTACGAAGCAGGTTCAACTCGAAGCCCGCGTCTAGTCGCCAGTGCAATGCATGCGAGACGGCTCGACTGCATCATGCGCTTCTGGAGGCTGCGAACAGCAGCCTATCTTCTGTATTGTGCAAACCGATGTGATGAGAAAGAAGACGTTATCAAAACAGTGCATTTTGCAATCGGTGGATGTTTTTTGAAGCGCCATGTGTTAGTTTTGAAGCTAAGCTGGTTAGGCGTAGCAGCACCCTCTGCCCTTGCTTGGCACTGAGCTGACAGCAGTGAGCCAGAGATCATTCATGTGGATGGGTGGCGGTGAGTCGTGTGCATCGATGATTCAAAACTGTCCTTCGGACGTTGTGTGGGAGCTTTACCACTAGTGTGTGCATTCCTTAAGAAATAACGCATTTTTGCACATTCTGCGAGCAGCCCGGAATGTTGCATACAGTGCACTGCTGCATGCACACATTGCCGCAGCAATGTACGGCGCATTTACGCGATCAGACAAAATTTACCTAAAAATTTGGCCATTCTACTCGATTGTCCTTTATAGCCGACTTGTTGCATTGACAATATGGGGTGGAGCAAAGTAAGTGAAAAAAATGGTTTGTTATATCCAAAGCTATCCTGTATGCAGATGCATTGTAGTGGGTGCAGGCGGTATTTTATTTGGTTAGGAGGCTAAGTAGTCAAAATTTTACGAGTACAAGAAATGATACGGATATTCTAAACATATTAAATATATTGCTGACCGGTTGCAAGAAAGTGTGATTCTTTGCATTTGTTTCTACTTTACCTGTAAATGTTTACCCAATTTTATGGTAAAGGGACCTGAAACAATTTTGACGATTGTGTACAAACATACGAGTCATTAGGGTAGGTCCTTCTGATCACTAAAGGACGTATTTAAGCGCTCCTTTTATAGCGTGTAATTTATTATAAGGTTTCAAAAATGTGCATCACTACCGATGGCAGCGGCGCCACTCCCCGGAGTTTTCATCCGCCCCTTCCCACACTACGTAGCATGGAAGACTGATGTCACTCGGGCAAGTGATCCTATTGGCTACCCACATTACATCATCAGGAATGCTTGAAACATGCCGTTCCATTGAAGGGTACCTCACCAGGCCACATAGGAAATTTTGGTTATACCGTATTTATACAAATCTAACGCGCACTTTTTTTTTCGATAAAACAGGTCCAAAAATTGCGTGTGCGTTAGAATCGAGTACGACCCTAAATCTGCATTACCATGTAGCCGTCGGCATTTCAAAATGGCCGCCTTGCACGCACTTCGAGCCTAGCTACACTCTAGCCTAGCTGCCTCCATGTGCTGCAGTACACGTGCTCAGGCATTAGTCTACCGTCTGTCTTCCCATTTTCTGCGTCTGCTCTATCACCATAAAGTGCCAAGTTCATCGTGATGCCGCAATTAAAAGGAAAGTGATCATGTGTGCAGAGACGAATGGAAATCAGGCCGCATCACGGGCATTCGGAGAATCCGAAACTTACGTGCGGGACTGGCGGAAACAGAAGGAGAGGATTTTCGCCAGCAAAGCAACATAGAAGCGTTTCAGTGCACCAAAGCAGGACGTATTCTGCGACGATCAACTTCGGCATTATGATCTCCTCGGCCCTATCTTGAAAGCGATCTTCGACGTGGAGAATCTGTTGCGCGCTGTGTTTTCGCCGGGTCGTGTTGAAGCGAGGCATGCTAGCACGAAGGTCATTTCGCTCGCTGTGCTTCGTCACTCCAGCGTTTCGACAGCGACTTTCCGCGGTCAACGAGTGAGAAGTGTTCATGTTTGCTTCTGCGCGCGTGACACCATGCTTGTTAATTTATTTAGTAGGCAAATGTTTGCAAGTTTATACGGCCGATAAAACTGCTATCCTTACTTCGTATAGCAGTCTACTATTTTGCTATCACAATTGATGCTTCGCCTTTCGGGCGACTTTCGGGCGACTTTCGGGCGACTTTTTTTATTCATCGCAACTTTAGTGCACCAGGAGTAAATCTGTTTTACCAAGTGAGAGGAAGTTGTGTTTCTGTATGAAAGTGTGAGGTGTGCGGTACTGTAAAGGATTTTTTTTTTTTGGTCACAGAAAACGGATGCGCGTTACGATCAAGGGCGTGTTAGAATCGAGTAAATACGGTAAGTGGGAAGTTGTTACATGCCCTCTAAGGAGTGTTCTACCGCAAGAATTTTTCAAATTAGTTTATTAATAGCAGACATAAAAATATTTGGAGTGCCACGAACTCGTGGTTTCAGGAGGCAAGCGCCACTGCCAACATAGACACTGTCTCCACTGCCTCGTCTAGCCTCCGCAAGCAAAATTTCTTCCCTGTGTTCTCCTATACCGGAGCTGGAGGATCGCGTGACAAATATGTCACGAGCTCTGCCTTCTTTTTTTTTCTCTCTCTCTCGCGATTTTGCTGAGTGGCACACTTCTGGTGATGGTCTCGCATGCAAGCTGTTGCAATTGTCTCGTTTCGCGCAGCAGACGATTTTGCATAGGCTGCCTGAGAACACCTGATTAGCGGATAAGTCAGTGCCATAATCATGAGCACTGAGGCAGGCATGAGAGGATGAAAGAGCATGATCGTAGCGCTGGAACACGGTAGAAAATGACATAGTTTTATTCTCTGTGCTCACGACTGCATGATGTGAGAACAAGCAGACGAAACAGAAGTACATTTCTCTTGCTACGGTACGAAGTAAAACAAAAACACGTAAACATTAGGTTTGTGTATTTTATTATTTCTCAAAATTTCATTTGTCTATTGAAGCAACAAATTAAACAAATAACTGATGTTGCCTTGAATGATTCTCAAAGTCACATGTCACCATGAGTGACGTCGCAGCACGGCATTGTACATTGGCACGCTTGCATGATTGACGTCGACTCTCCGGCTGGGAGTGTGGCGTCCATAAGGATAAGGGCAAACGGCATTTGGGTTGAAATTTAAGCTCTTTCTGCGGGGCGTAGGGATGTAATACGCAGGCACGATGGTTAGCACGCATTGTATGCACTGCGCTTGTCAGCTCAAAGTGGCCAGCCCTGGTGAGGGGCCCTTTAAAGGGGCCCTAAACCACTTTTTATCAAAGTGGAGAAAGGCATTTGAAGTGAAAATAGGCTATTCACGCAAAAAGTACTTCAGTGCGTTCAGCAGAAGCGGAGGTATTGGCAACCAAACACAGCCTCTGCTGTGCTCCTGTTCCATCTTCAATGCCTTGCACTGCAGAGGCTACGGCAGACTGGGGCGTGGCCACAACGAGCCGGCTTCTAAATGTCACCGTGGCGCGCAGTTCAAGTTTTATTTTGAATGTTAACATAGACGCCACGACTTCCGATTTTGGTGCCTACGACATGCTAAACGTAAGCCAAATGCGGTTGTCCTCAGCGAGCCGCAGTGCGCTTAGCCACTGGACTTGTGGCGGTGCCCGCAACAGTTGTGGTATCTACGCTACTGCTAAATAAAATGTTTTGAAGAAGACTAGGGGGAAGAGCCATTTTGTGTTGCAGCGTATGAAAGCCAAAGAAGGCTTCATGATGCATAATAATACAAAAATTTATAAAGGCAGCATTTTTTACATTACTGTGCATTGTAGCAATGTAGTAATGAAAATGTATTTTATGGTGCATAAGCAATTGCAAACTGAGTGTAGATTAGTCTGCTTTGAAGATAATAAAAATGAGAACATTAGTTTTTGTAGAATGAGTATAGTCAGTAATATATGGCAGCAGACACTGAATGAAATCAAGTCAATTCCTGAAAATTACATCCCCAGATATTGAGAATTTTTACTGAGTATTTATGTAATAGCAACACTTATTTAATTCACGTAACAACCATGCCCCTTACTTTGATGCTACTTAATCATTACTGTTGGATACAATTGAATGGTACAATACAATTGATTGGTTTCTCTGTATTAAACTGGTGGTATCATGTCATAAGTTATCTGGCTGCAAAATGAAGTGACTTGTTGCTGTCATTCTAATTTTTCAGAAACTGAATGAGTTTGAACAGCTGACGGGCATTGAGTTCACCCACATACGACTGCTGGCCAAAGCCTTCACTCACCGCAGCATTGGATTCAACAACCTCACCCTGTAAAAAGCACCTCATTTTA
This sequence comes from Dermacentor silvarum, assembly GCF_013339745.2. NCBI lineage: Eukaryota > Metazoa > Arthropoda > Arachnida > Ixodida > Ixodidae > Dermacentor > Dermacentor silvarum. Next base: position 224,031,435 of record NC_051154.1, on the reverse strand, counting down.
GCCATTCTTCCATGCAAGACAGTCTCAATGGCTGCACTGTAGCTCCACCAGTTTATCATTCGTTCTGCCCTCAGTGTGTGTGTAGGGTACCATAAAGCAGTGAGTTACAATAGCGAAGTGATTAAGTGTACAGAGTAAGCATAATGCAAAAAAAACATAGTATGCAAGTAGAGCAGATGCATTTAGCTATAACTAATTTGTCATGAAATTTCAAATAATCATGTTGGGCAAGCTTAAGTCTGTGTCCAAAAATAAAAACTTGGCTAGGGAAGGGAGTAAAATTTAATTACTGTTTGTGACAGAAAGGGCTAATAAAATGCTTCTGTGGAATTGCTCTCTTGGCACGCAGTTATGCACATTCAATAATTTTGTGATGTAAACCTGTTTCATTGACTGTTTCACTTCAGACCACTCTACACCTTTTCAATAAGATGGGGAACTCATCACAGTAGCTACCTTACCAGGCACCAACATTGGCCCAAGCACCTGCAGAGACAGCTTTGCAGCTTCTAAACTTGGACCTTGTCCACATAGTCCTTATCCATTCAATCTTGTCACCGTCAAAAAAAAATATGCACATCCTAGACATTATAAAGCATTGTTCAAAAGGATAATGGCACCGGCCTATGCACATTTTGCTAATCTTTGACTAACTGAACACTTGTGTGTCTAAAACCAAATAAAATCCTGTCCTCGATTTTGGCTAGCTTTCATGGATACTGTTCTGGCTACAATCTTTGATTATAGTACTTCAAAATATATAATTATCTGTAAGCTCCACTGTGAAAATTTGCATTCTTCAAATCAAATAATGTACACTGATTTCATCTGTGACACCTAGCAATTAGTGCCAGAGGAGACTGAAGAATGTAAGGGAGCACTCAACGGCAGTCAGCAGCTCTTTCTGATCATTGAATTTCAGACAGGATGGAGCTCTGTCACTAGCGTAGTCATGGTAATGTAAAGCAGTGACCTCCATTACCAGAGGCCTATTTCGAGGAGCAGCTGCTCAGCCTTTCTACAGACAAAAATGGGCGCCATGAGGGTGACAGAGCAAAGCAAAAACAGCTGTGTAATGGCCTTATCATGTTAAGGGTTCATCTGAGACCCACTGCTGCTAGCATCCAAGAGATTGCTCAAAAGCTATATAGTCTTATTTAAAATTTTTCACTGTTTTATACTCTGACCAGGGGCTCAAACCAGAGGCTAGAATTCCTGGGCGACACCGTTTTGCAGCTGGTTGCATCTGAGTATCTCTACAAGTACTTCCCAGAGCACCATGAAGGCCATTTATCTGTGAGTCCATCTGCACTGTGGTTGTCTTATCTCAGCAATGGAGCGTCTTGTCTTACCTTATCAGTGCAGTGTCACATAGTAGTACTGAATATTCATTGTCATTCTCCTAAGGTTGTTTCAAAGGTGTATTAACACGCTGGTGTCACAAGTTCCACAAAGCACTGATGCTGACACCAAGAAGCAGCACACAGTATAAAGGCTGTTTTTGCCTTTGTGCCATGTGCTTATATTTCTAATTTTTCCTGCTAGAACTTTCAATGCGACTAACTCTGATTTAATTAACCACCTTTCCAGTCATCATTGGGGGGTTGTAGCAGACCGTTACTTCTGTACCATAGTTACTACTGTATCGGTCATCGTCCAACATTGCGGTTGCTAAGTTGCAAAGTTCGACGATCACTTACAACATGTCAGAATGTCCGTCAGAAAGCCGCTATCTCTAGTTAGACTCATCACTTCGCATCTGCCAGCTTTGCAGATGGTAGGTCAGGCCATGTGCATGCGCACTACTACAGCACAGCTTAGCACATTTAAGAGGAAGCTTTAGCTTGGGCCCAACTCGATGCCGCCTATTCAGATACATGTGAAACGCAGAAATGCTTTTCTGAAATAATCCCTGGGTCGATTTAATGAAATTTAATGAATTTGAGAGAAAAAGTCAAATTCAAGTTACTGTTGAAAGTGCAAGTCTTATTTAGGACCTGACCAGAGTGGCAAGATGGGCTTGTTGGTTCATCATGAAGGCTGTATTTCAGCGCTTAGTAAGGACGAGGACAAAGAAGGAGACGTACGGACACACATGCGCTACTCACAACAATGAAGTTTATTGCCTTGACCACGCTGAACAATATAGTGCCATGGAAGTACGTCACCGACCACGTGAGCCACATTGCTCGCGGGGAGCAGGGTGACAAAAAAAACAGGGCGTGCAAACAGCAATGAAAATTTACTTGTACATGCGCAAAAAAGCAAGTTCCTTGTCACTCAACGCTAGGGAAGTCTTACTAATACAAGAGTCACCATGATAGTTTATCTGCTCACTCTTGATTATTACCTGAATTTTTTTAGAAACATCGGTGAAAATCGGCAAGTCTGAAAAAAAAAATATAGAAGCACAATGTTTACAAATCCATAACTCTGCACCAAAAACAGATATCGCAGTTCTGTAAACTGCATCCATTAGAACATCCATAGCGGACAAATTTGATGTATTAATTTATATCTTACATGAATTCGTCACAATGTTTACAGGGGTTTTGCGAAAGTCTTACTCGCATATTAGTGCTCTATTTAAGAGCCATGTATAATATATCAGTCTTGTCCTTTTAGATGTACTATTAGACGCACATTTGGAATTGTGATATCATTTTTCATTGCTGAGTTATGTAGTTATAAACTTTATAGGTTAGTTTTTTTTTTTTAATTTCCTTTTTTGCCAATTTTTATTTAAAACGTCGGCCTAAATAAAAAAGTCACAAGGTTTTAATTTTTTCTTTTAAATGCAACAAACCTCATCAAATTTGGTGGAGTAGTTGCTGTGAATAACTGTTTCTCCTTTCCCATGCATTTAGATAGGAGCCCTCGAGCTAAAGCTTCCTCTTAAAGCTAGCAGGTGGTTGAACTAGTAGAAGCAGTGGTGAGAATGGCAGTATAAGGCTAAGATGACTCTTTACTCTGCCATTATCTGTCCAATGAAAACTGATAATTTCTTGTGCTCCTGGCTACAGAGGTGTGGTAAAGAGATACTAAATTGAATTTCAATCTTGGATATGCAGTAGAATCTTGTTAATTTGAACTCCGAAGGAACTGTAAATTTATTCGAATAAAACAGAGTTCGAAATAAGGAAAGCCCTTTTGAATATAGCACCCGTTCAATTGTGCAGTACAGCGTGCAAAGCCAAAACCGTCAATGGGCTTGCGTTGAAAAAATTGTCTCTCTCTTCCATCAGCATGCCATGATTTGTGCCGGAAAAAGCCTAGGCACCGTATAAAGTCAATGTGCGATAAGATTGAGCACCATTTGCTGAGGGTGCGAGGGAAAGCGTGTGAGAGTGAGCCGAGAAGGATGGTGAATTGGTGCACGCCGTCCTCCCACATGCATAATATCGGACGTCACTAGATCAAACGTTTGCGTCTGCTCCTCTACCACAGCTGTGGCTGCGCATGGTTGTCCACGCGGCTGAGCACATACCTGGCCCACACGCCATATTTTGGAGGTAATCTTCGGTAGGTGCAAAGCTGTGGTGAGCCAAGGCAGCTGGTCTCTTCACATGTGCTGTCTTCCAGTTTGCCTGCTATTGGAGGTCGCACAATCTCAAACTCGCACATCCGTTAAAGCGAGAGACAGCTTGAAACGTTCACTCTCCAAGGCCGTCGCTCATCACATTTGTATTGTGACAGCGAGTATACACGGTCATCAAGTGACTGACATCTGTTCATGTTTGCCTGTGCGTGCGTGACTGACACCCTCTTCTTAATTTAATGAGTAAGCGAATGTTCACTGCAATTTATATGGCCCATAAAGCTACAAACCTTCATGTAGTTGTCTAATGCTTTGTTATCGCTGTTGATGCTTCGCCTTTAGGGTGAAACTGCAACATTGTTTTACAGCGTAAGCTATTACGGGCTCATTCCAATATTCATTTCTGTCGGCGATGTTGTCTGCCGCCGTCACCGGTGTCTGTCGCTGCTATCGGCAGAACCCGGACACTCTGCGTTGGAGTTGGCTTCTCTACCATTGCGCCACACCAGCGCTTGTTAGCAGCTGCGGAAACATGCCCTATACATGTGTCCTAGTACACGAGGAGTCACACCATGTGAGATGTGCACCATGTAGCGTCGATACGTGCGCCCTTTGCATTGCAGTTGCATATTATTGCACCACGTGTCACGCCATGTTGCAGTTGCATAGGTAGCGGTAAAAGGTAGATTGAGAAGTTTTGAGGAAGAAAAAAAAGACTAAGGAGATGTATACAAAAATGCTAGAATGAAAAACATGTACAGTGGAATCTCGATGATACGAATCTCACGGGGTCACGAAAAATATTCGTATTAGCCGAAATTCGTATCATCGAAACACAAATAAAACTAGCTAAATTAGAGGGGAACGCGGCGATCAGATCGCAAAAATCGCGAGAAAAATCAATTTTTGAAAACCAGGCGTTTGGGTATCTGCCAGTAGCGCACCCAGGATCTTTGCCAGGGGGGGGGTTGACAGTTTGCCAATACCATCTAAACAACACTAATTTCGATTTCTTCACGGGAAATTGTAAAAAAAATGCGCTTTTTGCGAGTGTGCAGACGATTGCGCGTCTTACATCTTATTTTGCAGCACTCAAATGCGTAAGGAAATAAAAGTGGTTAAACAAAAGTGGGGGTTAAGTCGGCCTCAGGGGGGGGGGGGGTTACAACCCCCGAATCCCCCCCCCCCCCCCCCGTCGCTGCGCCACTGGTATCTGCAACGCCTAATCTACGCTGCATCAAAATAATTTGGCTGAAAACGCACTGAAAGTGCCCGAAAAAGTTTAATTCGTCTGTGCGCAGGGCGAGAAAACAGCTTTAAATCGCACAAAATCACCGCAGTTCACGGAGCCATATCTCGTATTTCCCGCCACCGAGCGCCGCCATCTTGGTATCGTTCGAAAGCTCAATGTTTCGCCGTTCCGCTTCTCAATTCGTCCGTCGTCGCCAACTTGTAACAAACGCACAAACACCAAAGGGCAGGTCTGCGATAGGTAGTCACACGGGCCCTCTGATAAAAGCGGGCTTCCGATTGGCTGCCGTGCTGAAAGGCCTCTCTCCATTGGTTGCTGCTGTGACAGGGGCAAGATGGCAACCGCAGTTGTCTGCTTCGTAAACCACGCCGGTGTCTTCACTTTACACACAGAATTCGGATTACTGAGAACTCCCAGGTTAGTGATGGATCGTCGCTCGTTGGCGAATAAACTTTGGACGAAGCACGCCTTCGGAATACGGAAGCGCTCCTACGGCAAGAAAAATACAGCGATTAGCGGGAGAAGCTGAGGAGCACCCGACTGAACGAGCGCAACCTTGCACCGTGGATTACGTGCCGCGCTATCTTGCACCGTGTGACTCCAGCAGCAAAACCCACAATCGCCCTGTGCCATCGGCACCGATAACGCAGCCGACGGAATACATGCCAACGGAAGCTCCCGCGCCTCGTACGGCCGCGCGAATCAGCTGAGATCGTATCTCGGTAGACATAGCTCGCTGCGACTAGGCAAAATTGCGCAAAAAAGAACGCGGCCCGAAGCACGGCAGCCACTTCACCCGATCGATGGCACGTGGAAAAGCAGGAAAAGCACAAAAGCAACAAAAGCGTCACCGCTTCGAACTCTTCGCACCCATTCGCGGCCTCCGCGCTGTCCGGCGTCGCGTCCGCGCCTCCGCACCAAAAGAGAAAGGGAGAAAGCGCGTGACTGCGCGCTGTTCTCTTTCGCGGCCGTCGGTGGGGCGGCATTTATTCGTATCAACCAACGTGGGTCGAAAATCGATTCGTAACAACCGTTTTCTAGCACGTTGCAAAGTAATGGGGCTCGGCCGGGACCGCAGAAAAATTTGTATCATCCGGAAAATCGTATTAGCCGTGATCGTATCATCGAGGTTCCACTGTATAGCATACCTGAATAAATCATGCAGGCTAGGTGACTATTTGTCACTGCTCCGTTTCATAGGGGTCCTCAATAAATCATCATCAGCAGTAGCAGCATCGTATTGTGCCATGTGTCACACGATGTGAGATACGTGCAGCGAAGCATCGATACGTGCAAAATTTGCATTGTTGTTGCGTTGTATTCCACGAAGTTCACGACATGTAGCAATTGCATCGTATTGTGCCAAGTGTCAAGGAATGTGACATGTGAGCCACATAGTCTCGATACCTGTGTTTACTTTTCGGTACACGTTATGGCGCCTCCTCGCAATATACGAACCGCTACTGAAGAATGTGAATCGTACAGCT
>NC_051154.1:223562937-223725058 GCF_013339745.2 Dermacentor silvarum | reverse complement strand
TCGCATGACTGTCGTCAACACCTTCAGGGCAGCTCAAGATGGGAGCGCGTTGTAAATAGGGCTGGACTGTTCTTTCGAGTACTTCTAGTACATTCCTGCTTGGCAGGTGTCGGAGGCTTTATCGAAAAAAAAAACGCTATTATTTATTATTTATTTATTTATTTATTTATTTATTTATTTATTTATTTATTTATTTATTTATTTATTTATTTTTATTTTATAAACACTGCAATCACCATGCGGTGACTTTAGCAGGGTGGTACAAGCATAATGAATACATCAATTGGTAGTACAGAAAATGCACAGGTTAATAAAAAAAACTTATTTGAATAAATACAAAGCGTACAGGTTGGGCACACGCAACGTTACACTAAAGAAGTAAAACACTGTCACTGCAAACATGGCACAAACAAAATAATGTCACTGTAAACACGATAAGAAATAAGTTAATCTTGGCGCAGAGACGACGTCATTTTTTAGCTGGTTCCAGTCCACTATTGTGCGCGGAAAAAAAAGAATACTTAAAAGAGTTGCTGCGTGAGGAAAAAGGAGTTATAGTGAAATTATGTCTTTGCCGAGTAGCGTATCCGGAGGAGAAGGCTACGATCTTTGTTATGTCTATCTTATAATTCCCCTTTATTAGTTGATGCTATCTTGTCCAAATATCTTGTCCAAAAGCGCTAGAAACTCGGGCTAGAAACTCATTGCTTGGGAACTGGTGAAAAGAAACACCGGGTGTTCTCCCGGAACGGGACTTGCAATACGGAAGAGAGCAATACACCATCACACAGCAGTTGATGAACGGCGCCAAGTCTTGGCTGTGGCAGCGCGTACTAAAGGCTGTACGACCGTCTTCAGGAGTTCACAATTTACTGCATACTGAACAACACTGACAGAGCACCGAATAAAATGCACGGGAAAACGATAGTGCGAGCGCGAAGGCAAGCGCATGCACGCAGAGCAGGGGAGGAAGGGTCTAGAATGATGATGATTTATTGGCATCCCCTTTGAAACATGCAGGGCGGCGACAAATAGTCACCTAGCCTGTTTGATTTAATCAGGTATACTATACATGTTCTTTATCTTATATGTATATCTACATATAAGGGTCAGGGTCGCAGCGCCCCTACCGCCGACGGGTGGCGAAACGTGCTCAGAAACTCCCCCATTGTTTCCCCGACGGGTGAGAAGGCCGTATGAAGCAAGCAAGCGCGCCAGTCGAGCCCGGCCGTGGCTGTAGTAATCTCTCTCTCTCTCTCTCGACTCGCCGGGTGCGCAGGTGTCTCGGCGCGCGCGCACTCTCTCTCTCTCTCTCTGCTTACCGTCACCTCGTTGATGCTTCTAGACGTCTATAGTCGGGTACAACTTTAGAAGGCAGCGTCATTTGCTCCCTCAAAGGCGGATACATACGAGCCTCACCAGTTTTGCCGTCGCGGAGGGCTATCCGTCGCTGTCGCTGGTCGTGTCGCCGGTTTCTGGCCAGCCAGAAAATATCGCTTGTCGCCCGGAAGTCAGCGCGACGACATCCGCTGGAGACAGCGATTGCACAACAACATGGCAGCAATCAGTCTGCCCGCTTCGATCTGAATTCGCTCTTGCAACTTGCTCTCTGCTGTGACAGCAAAAAATAAATAGTACAATCAGTCATCGCTTCACCTCATCGCTAGCTGAAAACTAAGTATCGGCGCTCTCTTGTCGTTATTATTGAGATCGGTTGTTTTGTTTTGACGCTGTTAGGCCTGAGACGCCACCGAGAGCCGAGAATGTGTTTTAAGTTTTACTCAACAGATGGCGCCACGGCACCTTACGCTGGCGGCATGGGACGGAGTTCCACTGGGGATGCATGAGACGGATTTTCACGGGGGATGATAGCATATTTTAGCTAGGTCTAGATAAAACATTGACCTTTGATAAAATTGAGATTTCTTTACGCGCTGCGTCATGAGCCGGACGGCCGGTGTCCCCGCCGACGGAGAACATGGCAGCCCGCGCTTCAAGCTCGGGCGAGTCGCGTCAGCGGGACTATTTCTTTAGTCGCGGAGGAAATCGGCTGCTGCGCTTCGGTCATCTGGGCGGGGCCTCTCCTGTCTTCTTAAGTTGTACCAGACGTTTTCACGAGGGCGCTCCCGACGGTCTGGCGTGGAGAGTATGTGTCAGTGCTGCCTGTTCGGTCTGGACTGTGAGCTTGCCTTGCGCTTGCATTGCGGAGTGGTAGCTTTCCTTCGATGTTTCCGTTTATTTTTGTCACGAATGACTTACGCTCGTAAATAATGGCATATATACTCATCAAAAGGCTACAGGCCAGCACTGTGCAGTTTATGGGTGCACAAACAACCAGCGGAAAATAACGATTTTGGTGACTAAGTGTGTCCACAACACCGCACTCCGCGAGACCACTGCCGCGATGTGGTATGCTCACGCTTCGCCGGTTTCCTGCATCTCCTGAGGACTTGGCATTTCAGTATAATGTGAACCAATGCACGCATCAGTAAAATAACGCATTTTGGTAAACTCTTTTCGGCACATTTCCCTACAGGTTGCGAGAACTGTCAGCTCTTCGATGCAATATTTTCTCGTATGTAATGGCAGAGGCTACATTTGTTATTCTTTCAAACACGACTTCATTCCAATGCCTAATACGGGGGTCACACGGCGCACTTTTGATCGTGATCGAGCCCGATATGGGTCGAATTTCTTGGTCGCGATTGGCTTCTTTGCTCAATGTGCGGAAGGGAGCCAATCGCGGTCGAACATCGGTCTCGATCGCTTTCAAAAGTGTCCGTGTGACACCGGTATAAGACAAATTGGAGCACTCTGCGAGAGAACTAGTCGGTAAATACACTTCGCAACGATCTGGAAAAATCGTGTACTATGGAAGATGTATGCAGACCATGTGTCCACCAAAACATTCTCTCTGCGTTCACACGCACCCTACGCGGCCCTGCCCAAAAGGTAATTAACTTCAACAGTGTGGTGCTGCATCGAGCTCACCCATCTTTGAGCGTTGTCTATGTGCTTGGGCAGCAAGAGAACGCAAAAACGAACGTGTCAACCTCATCAGTGTGGCCTAGCGCCAGTGTTAGAGTTCGGGAACCGTAATGCGCTAACTATTCGTGGCGTAGAAACGCGCTAAATGAGCCCGCGCAAGTAAGAACGTAAAAAAAAAACGGTATTCGCATGGGGTACGCGGACAATAGCATCATGCTTGCAAGAATAACAGTAACGAAAAAAATAAATTCGCACAATCGATCAAGTGAAATACTTACGTGCGTGCAGAGACGGCTTCGCTGACCACTAAGCGCTTTTCACTCACGGTCAGTAGTGGTTAACAGTCATATGCATAACCCGCCGTAGTTGCTCAGTGGCTATGGTGTTGGGCTGCTGAGCACGAGGTCGCGGGATCGAATCCCGGCTACGGCGGCCGCATTTCGGTGGGGGTGAAATGCGAAAACACCCGTGTACTTAGATTTAGGTGCACGTTAAAGAACCCCAGGTGGTCCAAATTTCCGGAGTCCCCCACTACGGCGTGCCTCATAATCAGATCGTGGTTTTGGCACGTAAAACCCCATATTTTAATTTTTTAGTCATATGCATATGCATTTATTCGACAATTGTTAAGACTCGACATTACTTTATTATGAACATAGCACAGTGAGACGGTGTAAGGGAAACAAGAGAAAGAGCAGAGATGGCCCTAACGCTGCAATATTATTGGCTTATTTCGCTTCAGAGATAGCGCACACGAACAATTCTTGCCGTACGCGATATCTTCAATACAAACTTCGCGCACGATCTACGATAAGGTTCACCTTGAGCGAAGCTTGTTCCAAATTCAGACATTCGAAAGAAAAGCCATTCCAGGTAAACAAACGTAAAAAATAGCTCAACAAATATATCTTTATAACAAGTCCTGTTATAATCCCTATTGGGATTGACAGTATGTATAAATAAATAAATACTAAAAATAAAAATCTAGCACCTGGGCTGTATCAGTTGCGCTGGCATCTGTGATCACTGCCGCGCGTCGGTTCGCTGCAGGTACCGCGCTGCTCGATTGCCACGCTTTATGCTTTGACATTTGGTTATAAGCGCCCTGCACCACACCAGATCCAATAAATTTTGCATGATTGAGCTGTTCAGTTGCGTCGCAAGCGTATGGAGTAACCACCGCATATCTACCAACCACTGACACGAGTCGTCGGGCCGCCGGCGCCTGGTTCTATAAGCATTGCCCGACAGCTACGTACGCGCCTGCTTTCCCTAAATGAGACAACCCTCAATCGCGAAACGTAATGGTGATCAGATTCAATCGACGATACGGTCACATGTGCCCAGCAATAACAATGAAATATACCGCTGATTAGCACGCCAGGTCTCGACGAAGCAGACGCGGCTGCCGCCGCTACCGACGAAGAAACACCACATCCACTGGCTGGGCTTGCTGTTGCCATGGCACACTACACTGAGCGCTCACGCGAGCACGTGAAACATGTAACAAGTCAAGCGGCACAAGACAAGCGAAGTGGAAGAAAACAATCGAAATAATGCGCGGCGAAGATCACACAACCGAAGTGCGGCCGGCCTGCTCTCGCAAGGCGCACAGTCCAAAATGGCGGCGACGCTAGACGTCGCTCGTGTCGGCCAATGGCGCTGCTCAAACGTCGGTTTGTGAAAAGGTCTATAGACTCCGTTGGTCGCGTCGGCCGTTTGAGGCGTATGCGCTAGCTCTCCCCCTCTGTCGAAGCTGCCGCGGGGCAGGTGTGCATTTTTCGCTGGCTTGCGTGACACGCGGTGCGCGCTTTGATTACGCACTCTTTTGGGACAAGGAGGTAGCCAACTAAATGGATAGTCTATGCCTAGAGAATGAATATATTGATGTATGTTCACCTCACATCAAATTACTTTGCGTGTTTGTTTTTTTTTTGACCCTGAAAAAAAAAAAAACCTGCAGACTTCAGTCACTGTATACTTTGGCAGAGTCTTCTATCAACGGCGTGTGAAAAGCACGTGAGTGATATTGACGCGAGATAGGCTGGCACCTGCGGCCGGCGGCCGCTGCAACGAGAACGACGAAGTGTGTACTGGAACGCGCGCTCTCCAAGTTTCAGCCTAGATTAAAAAAAGAACACCGTTTTGCCAAGGCCTCAATCACTAACTTCGTGACAATATGTGTGTCAATATTGATTCTCTTTCCAGTAGGCAATGCTAACGATTGGCGACAAAAAAAGCTCTGCTAATTATTTACAACTTTCACGCGCATTAAGGATGGAAACATCGCCTCTAGCTTGCATGCGGAGGTCATAAAGACGGGGTGTTTCAGCAAACACTTTCAAAAAATTTTTAAAGGTTGCCTGTGGCAGATAGCACAATTCTAATTCATGAGCTAGTCTACTCCAAGACGCGGAGATTACTTGCAGAAAAAATTGAAATGCCATAATCGAATAATTAACAAAAACCAATTAGGTTTTTGACATATTAACTTAGTCAAGAGTTCGGCGGAATACCATCTGGTCAGGTAAAAGCATTATTATTTGTGAAGCAGGTCACTGACCAAGGTCAAAATGAAAATAAAATGACGTTTCGGGATCCTACGGATCCGTTGTTCACAATGGAATGGCGGCTGAGCAAAAGGTTCTTAAGTAGTGTTGAGCGCATGACGCCAAGTCCGGGAGTACACGTGATTTAAAGTGCCAGATGATCTGTTAATAGTATTACTTGTCTTTTGAATTATCAGCGATTCAAGATTGAGACTTGTTGTCACGTTCTTCTCTGTGGCCACGATGCGCGCGTTGTCCCAGTTTATCTCGTGGCCCGTCTTCTCGGCGTGCTCTGCGAGTGCATTTGTCACTGTGTGGCCTTTGGCGACATCATTCTTGTGCTGCTTGAGGCGCCCGCAGAAATTTCCGCTTTCACCGATATACACAGATTCCCAATCGGCGCACGGAATCTTGTAAACCACGCCAGGGAAACGTTCCCGAGGGAGAGGATCCTTCACGTTCATCAAGTCACCTTTGAGTTTGCTCGCTGACACATGCGCGATCTGTACACCATGTTTCCGAAAGACACGCGCTAGAGCTTCGCTCACCCCTCGAATGTACGGGATAGCGGCGCGCTTTTTTCTTGATGCTTCAACATCCATGGCTTGCGTTTCTGTAGGCTTATTCTTCATCAGGGATTTCGCCGTCTTCCGAATAAAATGCCTGGGTTACCCATTTCTCGTTAGTTCGGCTTCAATGATCTCAAGCTCTTCTTGCAGGCTGCTCTCATCGGAACATGTGCGACAGGCCCGTTCAACTAAAGAACGGACCACTGGGCGTTTGTGGACCATCGGATGAACCGACTCGAAGCCGAGGTATCTGCCAGAGTGAGTTGGCTTTCGGTACACGCTGAAGCTGAGGCCGGTGGGAGCACGTTTTACCAGTGCGTCCAAGAAATGCAGGCAACCGTATTTTTCTTCTTCCACCGTAAACTTGATGGACGGCTCGACGCCATTTAGGCAGTCAAGGAAACGTTGCATGTCCTTCTTGTCTATGACGCAGAAGCAATCATCAACGTATCTCAAGAAGACTTTTGGTCTGGGCTGAAATGACTCCAAGGCCTTGGCTTCAAGTGCTTCCATAGTTAAGTTTGCCGTCGTGACTGAAATGGATGCTCCCATAGCGGTACCGAAAACTTGCTTGTAGAATGCGCCATTGTACGAGAAGTACGTGTTGGACAAACAAAACCGTAACAAGGCGCAGAGCTCAGTGACGTCCAACGACGTGCGATCTTGCAATGTCGGGTCGCCGTGGCGCAAGCGTCTCGAGGTTTCTACGGCAAGATCGACCGGAATGCTTGTGAACAGAGAGCATACGTCGAACGACACGATTACTTCGTCTTCATCCACGCTGATGCCTTTCACCTTACTTATGAAGTCGCTTGTGTTCCGGAGGTGAGTTTCCGTCTTGCCTGCGAGGGGAGCTAGGATCCTATGAAGATACCTTGAGAGGCGGTTCAGGGGCGACCTCGTGAAGTCGACGATGGGCCTAAGTGGCGTCTCGTTTTTGTGGATTTTTGGCAATCCGTAGATGGCGGGAGCAGAACCATTCGTGCAGAGAAGTTGATAGTATAGCCTCTTCTCTGACGCCGGACGTCCCAGGAAGATGTCCGATAGAAGCTTTTGCAAGCATGTTTGAACAGCCACAACAAACAGGTGTGAGGGGAGGTAGGTGAATGGCGGCAATGGTCGCGACATCCACGCAGAAACAGAAATATAGGAATGTCGGGGCGCATCTGACGATCGTCAGATGCACCCCGCACGGGCGCACAGGCGCCGTGAAGGCACACATAGCACTTCCGATGGGCATCAAGACCGATCTGGATCAAAGTTCTCGATCGTGATTGGCTCCCTACCGAAGCTTTCGCGAAGGAGTCAATCGCGATCAATAATTTCGATCCCGATCGTGCTCGTTTGCGATCGAAAGCGGTCGTGCCTAGCAAGAAAATGGCTCACGGGTTCGTTTGCTTCCTTTAAAATTCGCGGAATTTCTCTCTCTCTCTCTCTCTCTTTCTTCCCACGCTTCGGTTTTTCCGCAGTGTACGGTAAAGTATGTGAGCCAAAGGCCCATAGAATTAGCTATAAAATGAAAATGGGTACCTTTTATTTGAAGAGGACGTGGCGACTCTTTTTATTATTAGGGGTGCCCTTGTTTTCAGCACGACCTACTCAAATACAGTAGGTCGTGGTTTTCAGAAAGCCGGCTGGCTGGCAACGTTGGATCATGAGTAGCCGACCATTTCCGTCATGGCTTGAACGGCGCGTTGTGTGTGATTGTACAAAGTTTGCGAGTTATGTTTCTACTCGCGAAACATGTTTCAGTCGACGAAAGTAGTATTCTTGGTGGATGTGGCGTCGTTCTTCAGCCGCGAAGACCGATTAAATGTCGCTGACTACCAGCAGGCCGTGAACGCGGTCAAATACTGCTGTCTGAAGTTTCTCACGCACTTCGGCACAAACAGGACCCGGTGGGGCTACAAGTTTTACAACAGCAATGGCCTTGCCCGTCAGCGTATGGAGAAGCGCCTCTTCTGCGAGTTTAACCTGGAAACTTTCGAAGATTTCGAGGACGATCTCGTCAGGCGGTTTGAACACTACAGGCAAGCATGCGATGCAATTGATCGCAGTGGTTCTCGCAACGTACCCGAAAAAGATCCCCCCTGCAGTGTGCTGCGTGCTGCACTGACGCAGATATTCTCCGAATACCAGTGGGACGCTCCTAGCCTTTCATCTCCCGTCAAGTGGAAATCAAGAAAACGCAAGAGAAACTGTGTGAGTGAAACCTGCGAAGGTGAAGAGGATGTCAACTACGTATTTAACATCTCGCCTTGCCCGCATACGGACGACGACGTTGCCGCCTTCTTGGGCAGGCTGCCCACTGTCGATGGGGATGTTGCGGATGAAATTCTCCCTGCCCATGTCCGTCGCCTGCTCTTCGCCAGCGCGTCAGCCAAGTTTTTCTGGATTGATACGACATCCCTGGAAGCCGCCTTTGACCATGGCACGACGGCTAGCCCCAAGCTTCGGAGTGCTATAACGGCTCTTGGCGGAGACGTTATATGCATAACGACGCTTGTTGCTGCTGGAAGTGTTTGTCTAGGCCAAGACGGTCAGGTAGCGACACAAGGGCCCCTTAGTGCTGTTCCTTTTTGTGATGTGGCTGACTTTTACTTTTCGACGGCCATCGGGGTCAAGGCTCAACAGCAGATGACTCCCGTAGTTTATAACGGGACCCACATTGGATCGGCTGTGCTGTGCCAGAATTCCTCCCGCCTGACCGAGGAGCCTGTCGCTGCGGAAGACTGCAAAGAGATACGGATCTTGTGTAGGATAGGACAAAATGCTAAATTGTGCATTTTTCAGTCCACTCGGGTACAAATATTTCGCTGTGTTGGCACTAGTTTGCATACATACTCAAAGACTCCTGCCACTGCACTGAGTGAAATGCTGTCCTGTCTTGCAAATGACAACAGTGCACTTTTTGTTGAACTGTCATTCAACCACTCATGTATCAGACACTCTGGTTTTCTGTTCCCCATTGACCACACTTCATTTTCTGTGCACATTGTTACAGAGCCAGACCTGTTGACACCAAAGGCATTGTTAGAAAATGCTGGCAGTGAATTTGCAGATGGTAACAGACGTGTAATGGAACGAATTGGCATCCTGCGGAGAAGTAGTGATTGTCCACGTTTGGAAAAGCCTTTTGCAGCACATGTACTTGAAAAGTGGTTTGTTCCTGTTTCCATCGATTGTGTAACTGATGTTAGCAACAAACAGGAGCATTCCACCTCTCAAGACTTCATGCTCAGAATGCTACGACGAGAGTGCCGGACAAAACTCCCAGTCAGCAAGGGCAAGGGTGAACATCGACTTATGAGTGATCAGCCTAAGCGACCAGTGTCTGTACTTAATATGCGCAGATGCCTTAGTGCCTCTTTTCCTGTTACGTCTGCATCAGAAGCAAACATTGAAAGCACTTCATTTAGCCAAACTGCACCCGTTGCAACACCTTGCTGTGATGTTGACCAACTTGTCATTCAGCTCAAGGAATGTTATGATGCTGCACTTGATGCAGAATTGCCAGCATCATTGTTGACATGTGCCCAGAACATTGTCAGTGTGGTCAAGCGGTTTGCTGAGAGTCAAGAAAGTGATATAAGTAGTGGTGAAACTGCTTGCAAGGTGCTTAGGACTCACTTTACTTTGAGCTGTGTTCAAATTGCAGAGAAGTATGGGAATCTTAAAGATGACGACAGCTTCAAGCGCCGTGTTCGTGAATATCAGCTGCAAGCTCTGTTGGCATTGGAGGAGGAGGTGAACTTTCAACCAGCGGGCAATTGTGTGGAAAGAGTAACATCCCTGCTTCGGACACTTTCCTTCATCTACAACCCAGCATGTGCTAGTGAATTCTTGAAAGGTGTTGTGAGCAGCACCTATCTAGCAACCCTTAAAGACATACTTATTGAGATTGGAGACGAACTAAACATTCAGATTCTTTCCACCGAGCTTGACACTTCGCTTGCTTCTGAAGGGGACCTTTTTCAGCTGGGTTCTGTTCCCTCTGTGCAGTCACAGGAATCTTATCTGTCAAGTATTCCATCGTCAATCATCTTACAGCGAGGTGCTGATAATGCTAATGCAGCAGAGAACAAAGCCTTAGCAAGAGTAGATCTCTCGCAGCCGCTAGCACTCGAAAAACGTCAAATTGTGGTAAAGCAGGCTTTCTCAAAGCACAGAGCAAATGATTCCAAAGTGTCAAAAAAACATGCAAAAAGTGCAAGGACAGAGGATGCACATAGTAATGAAAATGAAGTACATACCAAGAAAAAGTCACAAAGGGGCATAATTTCAACACCAAAAGCAAAGCGTCGTCGTGTTCTAAAGACAACATTTGTACCAGAGACACCTCATGGAAAACAAGGACGAAAAGCTGTTCAGCGTCGGCAAGAGTTGCTGAGGCAAAAATGTAGTGTTACCATCACACTGCCAGTAGTAGAGGAAACTCCTGAAAAGAAACACTTATCTCGACCAACAACTTCAACATCTCAGACCCCAGTTAAATATGCTGCTGCAGAAATACTGAGCCATGCTGAAGTGCAGTATGCTCAGAGCAGCATGACACCAAAGAGAAGCCTACGGCCAAAGATGCTTTTTTCTCATGTGCAAGCAACACCGCCTGAGTGGAACAGTTCGGAATGCCTCTTCAGCTCTCCCATTAGCAATATCTCTCCTGGTGTTGTTGAGCAGCTTGAGAAGACACCCAAAAAATTTATTAGTAGGGGCAGCGAGCTAAAGGCAGGAAATGAACAACCGTGTACCTTAACGCCACGTAGAAGAGTTTCAAAGAAGCTTCTGAGTTCTCCTTCAACACCGAAGACAGCACTTAACTGTGTCAGCATTGTTGATTCATCTCCAGCTGCCAAACGAATGCTCTCAAAGTCGCCAATTGCCACTTTGAGAAGGCAAACATTGTTCCCAAAGACTGAAACACCAAGACAGTTGTTCAGTATAAAGAGCCATGAAAGCTCGCCAATTAAGATTGTGGACTCTTTGGACATTGTAGTGGCAGCTCAGACTAGCTCTGACGTCCAGTCAGGTTCCACCTCTACAGAACAAATTCTACGAGCAGACAAAGCCGTGCTGACTGTAACTTCTGCGTCATCAGAAACCTCAGTTGGCTCACCAGTGTTACCAGAATGCACGTCTCGCTTTACAAGGAGCAAATCGCGGGAAACAGGCCTTTCACCAAATGAACTGTTTGTGTTATCACAGAGGAGCCCAGTGAAAAAGGAAAATCATGTGTCTAAGAAGAGAGGGAACAAAACAGTGGGCTGTGCTGTGCTAAAAGACAATGACCAAACTCCAAGACCGAGTGTGACAAAAAAAGTTTCGTACACTCCTCCTTCTGCATTGAGTTTGTTACACCTTACTAGCTCTCCCATGCTGTTAAAAAAGAGCAAATGATTGTGCTGGAGGGTTGTTTTAATTTGTGCATTTATTTGGCTATCCATATTTTTATCTTGTATGCATACTGGGCTTGTTCTAAATGTTGTCTGTGTTTGCATTTCGCAGAAATAATGTAAATATGTATGTAAAATGGGGGTTCAGCTTACAGATTATTTTATACTTGAATGAGTGCCGTTTATTGTACAGGGAAGAGTGGTGTATGAATGTTTGGAATAATCAAGGCCATTTTACATAACCATGCACCTTTTGGCCTCCTTTTCTTTGTGCTTGGCGGGTACAACCAGGTGTATGATGGTTGTGGTATAGGCAAATTGCAAGGCAAGGGTGAAATTTGGAATTTATCGTCTTCAAATGAATCTGCTTCATTCCAATTTTCCAGCACAAGACTCCATGGTATTAGTGTCTTACAGAACAATTGAAATCTTGAAATTTCTGCTGTATGCATAACCATATGAAGCCAACGAACAGTGACAGACAACAGCATTGCATGTGTCAGGCGAAGGTTGTAGGTTCAACCCCCACTGACAGCAAATTGTCTTTTCTTCCACCTTTTTTTCATTAAAGCGAAGCTTTCTTAGTCGACCCTAACATAAATTTTGCAAGATATTATTTAAGTAACTGCTTCATGAACGCTTCGCTTCATAGATGACCCAACGGGAGGATGAGATCTGCATAATTTTTAATTTCTACATTTCAATTAAAAATTTAATTTTTCTTATGCTTTGCTTGTCTTCATATGGTTACAAAAAAAAAAAAATTACCCCATTGGTTCCCCTGATCCTTGCTCATTACTTCAGGATAGTGTTGTATGCTGTCTTGAATTTGTACGAGGTAGCAATCTGCTTCTCTCAGGACACTTTTATTTTAGAACAGTCAAAATGAATGCATAGATATACACATGTTCAGCTTCACCTGCCGGTTGCTTGCACAAATGAAAATATTGCATTCTATAGTGTAAATGTGGATAGTGGAAGTGTTTACAGGGGGGATCTAGTGGCTGCCTGCTTTGGTATGTGCATTGCACATACTAAGCAAAATCGTTTAATTAAGCAATCAGCATATGGTAAATGTTGCGGGCATAGCATAGTCATGTTACCAGTGGGTATCTTGTGCTGTCAGATGAATTTGTCTGCATCATGCACAAAATTAAGCACTTTTCTTCCCTTGAAATGTACACTTGTCCACAGAAGTTTCAGAAACAAAGGTGCCTCAAAAAGGCCTCCTCACCCTTTTCAGCATGCAGCCAGAAATAGCAACATTGTGCCGTGCATGTCTGTACACAAGCTAAAAAATGGCCTTTGCAATGCTTGGGTGTTTGTCGATATGGCTAAGAAATTTAGCTTTTTCATGGTTGTCAAGTTGCGAGAACATCACATAAAAACTGCTTGCTTATGTTCTCGCGCGTGGCATACCGAAACATTAGCAGGTAAATATGCTTTTCTCGTTAGTGTACCCCTTGTTTCATATTGACATATTTCTATTGACATATTGACAAGTTTCTATTGAAATGAATATATATTAACTATATATAAAATTATATATACATATAGTATTCATAATTAACTTGGAAGCAAATATGTATGTTCCCCCCTTATATATTGTCAGGTCCATACAGAATTATAAGTGGCCTAATCATATTCTCACTGGCAGCATTTGAGAAAATTGCCACTAATATGATATAGGCTGTTGTGTCATCACAGATGATGAAAAGCAGTCATGAAGTTTGTTTCAGGTAACGCATAATGACATCAAAATCCAGGATGCAGTCTCAAAAGGGCAACCTGCAACACAATTTTGAACCTTCATCTCACTGTCTCACGAAAAGCAGATCACAAAAAGCAGCTTTTACTATATGAAACTCACGATCTTTTCTTCGCTTTTGTACATAGAGGTGCTGCTTCTCGCATCTGATAGCGGCTGTTTAATCGAAAATTGTGTTTCTCAAAATCGTAACAAACTAATGAGTAATGAGAGCCAACTTAAAATTGATTATGTCCGTGCGCTATCTTCAGGGTTCCGGAAGATACACGCACAGGCAGCTTTTTTAACATGGAGTGAATGTGCAATTTGGCCCATTCCGGTGGATTACCTGAAGAGGCCAAAATTACTGGGATGATAAATCAGAATGTTGGGAGTAGCTAATTATATCTTATAAAGAAAATTCAGTATTAACTTTTCAATGGTTTATTTCAGAACACATGTTCACATTTATAAATGTAAACCGGGCAGTAAGGAATTCATGTGTTGAGCAGAAATTCTGAGATGGCAGCAGTTTCAATATAGTTTCCAAAAACACTTTCCCGAGAGGTTCGAATAATAACTGCAACGCAAATGCTCTTTTTTATCCTATTTTGGTTGGGGCTGGATATGTCGAAGGTGTTGATAGTCTCAGATTGGTTAAATGACTCTTAAGACCGTTCGGCTTCATACATAGTTAAAAAGTAAATTAGTGAATCTTTTAAATTAGCTACTTCGACATTGTGATTTCTCATGTATGCAAGTTCTGCCTATGCATGAAATCGAACTGAAGGAGCACTACCGGCGGTTTTTATACAATGTGCTCGAACTAAAAAGAAAAAAAAATGGTTGGGCTCATCTCCCGTTAAATGCCGACCTTAATGCGATTAGCATTAAAACACTTTAGCGACACAGTGTATCGTCACCACCGAAATACGTAATGTATGAGGCGTGTACTGCAGCCGGGCTCCTCGTGCTACCCTCTAGGCATGCTGCGCCATCTAGCGCCGCCGCTGCAAAGTTTGCGCATTACGTCCGAGATGCATGGTGCGCGTGAACGCTAAGAATTGTTCTGTCGCTGCCCGCGCGCATTCGTGGGCCAGCGCACTAAATCGCATATCCATTCTGCGGAAATGACGGAAGAATGGGCACCCACCCAGTGGCCCAAGTTGTCTTTTCGGGTGCAGTGGCCCAAGTAGTGGTGCGAAAGAGGTTAGGTACAAACACCGCAAAGTGGGTGAAGTTCGCAAAGAATGCTAATCTCATTAAAATAAATCAATGTGCGTATGTCTAACAACCTAAAGCATGCGTTCAAAAATGAGCAGTACTGTGTACTACAAAAGCAACTTCACCGGTGATATACTGTCAGTTATATCCCGTTGTATTTCCCGCGTTTTTATAATCCAGCGCTTTGGCAGACAGCAGGAAGTGCGTCCTAGTGCGGCTTCCGCTCCCGGTGATCGGCGCCGCCATGATTACTATTTCTGCTTGAATTACAAACATAAACAAGCTATTCCGAGGCC
The DNA here is from genome assembly GCF_013339745.2 of Dermacentor silvarum. NCBI lineage: Eukaryota > Metazoa > Arthropoda > Arachnida > Ixodida > Ixodidae > Dermacentor > Dermacentor silvarum. Next base: position 223,710,292 of record NC_051154.1, on the reverse strand, counting down.
GTAGAGCATCACATTGCGCTCCGCGACGCAACACAAAAATAACCGCTGTGCATTTTGAATCTCGGTCCCGCTCGTAACCATGAGACATGACCCGGCGGAGCGTGCCGCCGCTGTGTCGAACGGAGACGTAACTGGAGATTGGCAGGGGGCAGCAGGCCGCTGACGCTGGCTGGTTTTGGGGGGACTTTAGGCTTAGAGCGACAGCGACACTTGGCCGCAGGCACCGCTACGTCGGTTTCCTCGAGAACCGAATGGTCGCCCGCGTCGAGAACTTGACCGAATGTCAGGTAAAGAGCTGGCGCTGCTACGTCGCGCGGAGCGACGCCCCCAGTTGGATCATGCGCCCCTGAGATGCCTTATCTAGAGCATTGCGGCCTCAGTGTGAGCTGCTGTCGCAGCTATACCAGCTCGCGGACCTCGTAGCCGCGTTGAGCGGTCTTTTTCCTCGCGTGCACAGTGACAAGAGGCTTATGTTTTAGCAACTCGGGGCAAGTCTCGGCGCCGTTTTAGACGGAACGTCGCGCCTGCTTGATTTCGAGATGAAGAAGCTCTTCTCGCGTTTCGAGAGGATTGACCAGGGCGCAGCTAGGGAAGCCAACAACTTTGTCGGAAAAGTTTTCACCGTGGGAAGGCACACCGTCACAGTTGAAGACGTGATTGCTGAAGGTGAGTCACGACTACTTTTCTCCACCCACCCCCCATTTTCTTGCCGCCCAAATCTGCGTCAGCCCTGTGCTCAAGGAGACGCTTGTTTGTTTAAGCATCTGTTTTGTTCCCGGCAAGTAGCAAATGCGAAAGTCATTGCGACACCGAGGCGCAAACGCGAAACGGACCCGAACGGGAATGAAAGCGTGTGCTTCCCTGACAGGTGTCAGCTTGGGAGAACCTTTCACTTCTGCGCTTCCGTTGATCGATTGAACCTCACACTGCTGTCACACGTCGCAGCTTGCTGCGAGTGAGCAATGCCTGCCGATACTTGAACCCAAACGCGCACCTGCATTGCTTCGATGCGGAAAACGCAGCGAGTCTTCCGAGTCTGCGTTATGTATTAAATCGGCTATATAGGATCTGACACACTAGACCTTCTGCTGTTTATTTCGTGCACCCCGTATAACACCGTCAGTTGACTTCCGTGCGAGGTTACCGCGGGTGAAATGTGAATGAGATGCAACGCCTCTTCCGAGATTAGTCACACGTGTGGACGCGAGCACGAGTAGGGCAACTGGATATATTGTCACTATTTGTGGCTTCTTTGAGAAATAAGTAGAAGTTTGCAAGCGGCCTGTGTCCCAGGCGTGAGCCTTGAATTTCCAATGAGGATGCGGTGTGTCACAATGAGACCGTGCGCACACGGCGAAAACGGGGTCAACGAAAAGTGCACGGAGAGTTTATAATCCTCCCCTCCGACTCTGGAGGAAATGCAGTAGAAAAAAAAAAAAATCGTCTTGAGGATGTCTCGCGCTGCCGCAGTGCTCATGCGGTTAGCCCATGAATGCCTGTTATACCAACGCCTCCTATAAAGACGTGGTTATACATACGCTGGCAGCCATGCCTAGGCACATTTTGTGATATGTGCCGTCTTTACTGCTGTAGAAAGTACTGTAGACAGGGTTTATCTTGGCTCTGTATGAATTCTGCCTCCACAATTATTACATTTCGTGAGAATTGCATCAAGGAAATACTTGAAAGTTTCGTTATAACGATTCAGGGTTCTTGCATTCATAGTTCTTGCTGCCAGTGTGTTGTAGAAGTGATGGAATGCCAATATCGTTATTAAAAAAAAAAAAAAAATCCAGTTCTGTTGTAAGGCATACAAAAGCAACTTTGGTTGAACATTGCATTTTGGGAATTTCGAGTAGCATGTCATTTTCAGTCGGAAGTTGGCCTAGTGTAGGAGTCTCCTGATTTACGACTGCTGCTAGTGCTGCTTTTCTGACTTGAGCGCACGGTATGTAATGCGGTGCAGAGTTTGCATAATCACTTTATTTTTATACTCTCATTCTGAAAATTGATTCTGTAAGACATTACGAAATTTAGACAATCTTATCATGTGAATTTGGGCTTAAACCTGCTATGTTTCTGTATATGACATTGCTAATATGGCATAAAGCTTTTGCTGAATGTAATTTCAAAGGTACCGCCAAGTCTTTAGTTAACTTCATATTTTTTTTCTGGAAGTTATAGTGTCAAGTTTAAACTTTTACTCCTTTAAGTAGGTGGAAAGAGACACTGAAGTTTTTGTTGCAAGAGTGCTTTGGTAATCATTTACAGTGAATTTTTGTCATACTATTCTTCGATATCACATGTTATTGTGTACATGAAAAATTAAGCTAAAAAAAAAAAACGAAGAAAACTAGACAAATTAACTATTCTTACAATGAAACAGAGCTGCTATTATCACAATCCAGATGAAATACACTGAAAGACACTGGCAATGCTGTGCGATTACTAGAGGCCGGATTTTTAGGCATTAAAAAAGCGTGTTTTAGGCCCTAAATATAGGCAGGCAAAACAACGTTTTAGGCCTCCAACATCTTAAATATAGGCACAATGAATTTTACATAAATACAAATAATTTCAAACGAAGGCGTGCGCGGCCTATATCTGCGATAGGAAAACAAGAAATGTTATTGTCTATGATGGCACAAAAGTGCCAATAGTTGAACATAGCCGTGCAATTGTCCCATAAAACTGCTGGACTAATGACGATCAATTGGCTTCATTCACACTGCTCATATTCATGTTCAATGGCCACTGTACTCGAGCGTCGCATACAGTGAAACAGGCATGAAAAATACTTGAAAGCTGGGAATACTGATTTAAAAAAACGATACTTTATGTCTGCCTGACGCAATTAAATTAAGACACAGCAAAAACAGACAAATAACAAATGCAAGAAAGACTACGATTTATTAAGAAATTAGCATGTTCTTAGATGAGGACTGTTAGGTGCAACTCTTCGCAATTTGCTCATATATACAATGACATTATCCGAATTGTACAGGCCAGACGTCCCAACACTGCCAAATACACTTCCGCCCATTTGAAGTGTACGTGTTTGAAGAAATATGTTTGGAGAGCACGCGAAACGTAGTTGAAGAATCACTGTGAAGATTGTGAAAACAGTAGCTAACTATCACCATCTCCAGATTTTCGGATTCAATATTGTGCCTCTTGTCACTGAGAATGATCTCGTACGCTTAGAAGGAACGCCCGACGGCGGTGTACAAAGTAAATTACAAGTAAAACAAAAGCTGCGTGCACATCACATTTTTCTTTCTTCTTTTGCTCTTCACTCTCCTTTCCCCTGACGGCTCTCCGCGGTTTTGCATTCGCCAACCACTCGCGCAATGTCAGCGCGTCGGCGTGTGCTGGCCGGCGCGTCTCATTTCAATGCTGCTAGCAGTTGTTTTCTGGGAGTTGGTTGAACTAAATGACTAGGTTGAACCCCATAGAGTTCCGAACAGTCAATGTTGCCCGGTAACATGAATAACGGTCTCACTGCACTCGAAAGCGAAACTTCAGGCTAAATAGTATTCATATAGGCGCCAATATTTAAAATAGGCATTTAGGCACAAACGCCAAAATAGGCATTTATAGGCACTATAAAAACACTTTAAAAGCCCTTCTTAACCTCTAATTCATGCGCATATATCAAAGTGGGGCGATAGGAGCGCAAGGAACAAAAAATGCATTTGCCTAAAATCCGGTCTCTAGCGATTACCCATTTCCTGTGCCATGTGTACCTGTCCTATACAAGCTGCAAATACAATGGCTAAAACATGGTTTTTTATACTCTTGTCAAGTTGCAGGAATTCTACTACCAGGGGAAAATTGTGAATCGCTGTGATTGTTGGGGATTTTAGGACCCCTGGAAAAGAAGAAATTATTTTTGCTTGTCACCTCTGGTTGGGTAAAATTATATTTGATGTTCATGGTTAGAGTTGCAGGATGCCAAAAAAAGCAAAATTTTCTGTGCACAAAGAAATTGATGACTTAATCCAGGTCTTTTTAATCATTATTAAAACTAACATTGTAACACATTAGTCAATAATAATCTTGTCAACTCATTCTATCATGTTTGGAAATTTTTGTCACTGCAATAATGTTTTTTTTATGTAACGTGCTTTCAAACTTTTTTTTTGTGTGTGTGTGCGTGTGCACCTTTCAAATGCAATGTTTTTGCACTGGTTATGGTGGAACAGCTTATTTTGCTTTGTTATAGTGAGCGATAGTCTGTAAGAGGTATCGGCAAGAGTCTGGGACATTTGTCTGCAAAAATTATAGTTTTTGAAGGGTTGACATATTATCAATGCATGTATTGAAATTTGTATCCACATGTGCAAAAGATATTTTTAAAAGTTACCATAGGCACAAAAAAGGTAACTATTGACCTAAATTTTTATTATCAATGGACAATATTAAGTTTCAAAATGATTGCACAAAATGTGAATAGCAACCCATACGAAATGCAAGCAAAATGTACTCTTTATGCCATGTGGCTAACCCTGAAATGACAGAATTTTTTTTAAACACTAAATTTACTGAAAGTGTAAAAAGCTGTTGGGCTACTTTACCTCTCTCAACAGCTTATAATAGCACTTGGCACCTGCATGAAATGGCAGTTAAGGCATAGGAAGGTGTTACTTATCCAGCCAACATACTACTATATTATAGCTATGTTTTGCTGTCTTCTATTTCTCATTTTGTCTTTTTACTCATAAAAGTAGACTATCAAAGCATATATAATATTGCATGGGAATGACACATATCAAAACCTAAGGATTCGATACCCCTTGTCCCAGTTGAAGGTATCCAATGGCCCAAGAATGGGGTAGTCTAAATATAAGGAATTTAAGAAAATCAAGGAAGCCAGTGAATATTATGCACTATTTCACTAAGACGTCTGCATCTGTGTTCTTTAGGGATATGTATCAGCTGATATTATGTGTTCAGGTTTAGTGTGTGATATATTGTCTTATTATGCAGAACAAAGGTGTGCTCTCAGACACTGCTTTGTTGTGGGTGTATGCTTTCCGGAGTTCATTTGTTTTTCCATAAACAACATATTTCAATGTGATATCTCTGAAAAGGTTGAATGTTAATTATTGAATGAAAGAAAAAGGAGTGAGCATATGTAGAAAACTGCAAGGAGATGCTTTTTATTAGAGCTCTTTATTTAACACTTGGAAAACTAATTTGGAGTTATCATAAATTGAACTACAGGGAATAGAACTTTAGACAAATACAGAGTGAGACTTGCGTGTCATTGCGAATGTGAATTTCAAGAGGTAATAATAATAAAAATGGGTTACTGACAAAACTTCCTTTAGTTGCGGAATGCTGCCAAAGCGTTAAGTCTGCTCTGTAAAATATATTCAGCAGAACCCATGTCACGACGACTGTCAACGGTAATGCCTTTAGCATTGAATCAAAATAGCGACAAAACGTATTGCCATCGTTGAAACGAGTTATGTATGAGGTGGGGGGTGTACGGCAGCGAGACTCCCATTTCCCATTTCCCTAAGAACACTTGGCGCCGTCTAGCACCGCGAAGCCTGTACATGGCCTCCAAAATGCATGGCGCGCCGGTGCGTGCGAATGCTTAGAAACGCGCCATGCCCTAACTGTGCTCCTCTCTCATGCTTCTTTCTAGGCATGCTGCACCATGTAGTAGCGCTGCCAAGAAGCAGGGTGCGCTGGTGCCTACGAACACTGAGAATCTTTCCCTCGCTTGCCACACACCCAGTGGCGCATACTCAGTGAGCCAAGTTGGCGAGAGATTCACTGAAGAGCGTTCACTGAAGTGCATTTATGGTGTAGCTCGCAAAAGCGTTGGTGTGAAAGACACTCATTAAAAAACGGCATATATCCAGTGCGTCTGTGGTGCAGCGTGCTAATGCGTCAGGTTGCTGTCCTTGTGGGACCCTTGTGACGTGAATTCGATTCCAGTCGGCATGTGGAGAAATTTAAGGGATATTTATTGTCATTGTAGAGCGGCACATTCCCAATGGCACATAGCTAGTTATCCAAGTTGGCATCGAAGTCTCTCATTGAAGAGCGGCACATACTTAGTAAACCAAGTTTGCATCAAAGTGGTTCATTGAAGACCAGCACAGAGTGGCACGTACCCAGTGCTTCAAGTCGGCGTCGAATATTTGCTTCGCACAGCAGTGACTCATGTCATCAGCACGAAAGAAGTTTGTTGAAGGGCGGCGCATACATACACATTGCCACATACTCACTGGCCCAAGTTGTTCCAACAGTTGCTTTCGAACCCTGTTCCCTCAGCACAGCAGTCCAATGCATTACCCATTCTACCATGAACTACCCAGTCACCTAGGTAGGCAGGAAAACGGTTACATACATAGATACAAACATACATAGACGGATACTTGGCCACCGGAAAGTGCGTGTGAAGTATGCGCCCGCCAGAACTTATACACGTATCATTGCACCAAGATAACCCAGGCAGATTAAAATCCCAAAGTACCCCAAGAATGCTCATGCATTAAAATATACTTCTTGATACTGTGAATGGTTGTATTCAACTTCTCATGTGCATGGCGCAAGCCTGGAACATAAATATTGCAGAGCATAACATAGTACCAGTCATTGGGTGGAAGTCGGCATGCCTGCTCCTCTTGTTCAGTGACAACAGTGGGCATAATGTTAGGAGTAATGCCGAGTTGTTGCTACAGATTGCTTTTCTAGACTGAATGAGTGACGTGTCTGCAATTTTGTTGCATGTTCATTATACGAGGTGATGTGAATTGTTTCTTTTCTTCTTTTTCAGGAGGCTTTGCCATCGTTTTTCTGGTGAAAGGATCTAACAATGTGCGGTATGCATTAAAGCGTATGTTTGTCAATGAGGAACATGGCCTGAATGTCTGCAAACGTGAAATACAGATTGCAGTAAGTCTGCATGGGATAAAACATGCTTTTGTGCTTGTTCAGCAGGTCTATCTGGTGAATGTATGTTGTTACATTATCAACATAATGTCTATTCTAGCCATGAATAGCGCTGTCATGCACAGTATTTCGGTACGCATGCGACATATATGTAGCAGCACTCATTTCTCAGTGAAAAGTTGTTTTTTTTTAGATTGTGAAGCTTCATGCATACAGGAAAGGCTGTGTCAATGCAATGCTTTCATTTTTGTGAAACTTTGTTGATGTTAACAAACACAATGAGCATCATTAGTGCACTCTTGTTAAATCATTTACAATGCTAAGGTATCTGATTAGTCTAGATTTTGGCAAACCGTGGCACTTGTTTACCCCTTCAACTGCAGTACAGAACACTTTACCATTGGCTCTTCACCGCTTTCCACAAAATTGGCGTATTAATTTTTGCGCTAATCTGTTGTCTGCGAGCAAAATACCTTTTCTTGCAACCAGATGAGTACTGTTACTTGGACTTTGAACATATTCCGAAATATTAGATGTGGCAGCACTGTACTGCTGCTTGTTTTTTGTCTTTTGACTGTGGCTATACTTTAATCAAATTATTTCTACAGTTTATTTTGTTCTTAAGCCACGCATGTTAGATTCTTTAATGTGTACTGGTTTGAAGAGCATCCATAACTTGAGCACCTTACCCTTTCAGGCTTTAATTATGAGTGCATGGCTGGAAAAAAGTTATTCTTCTGGTATGAAATTATCCCTAGTCAAATAGAAGAAAAATACCAACTGAACACTGGAGACTTCATGGCTGTAATTTTACTTCACGATTCCAATTGGAATCAGTAGGACTAGATGGTACCTTATTGCACCTGAATAGCTGATAAGAAATGGTGCAACTTTGAAAATCTGTAATACATAGTATGTGTATTAGGGGTCATATTGCTGGTGCTATTTACATGAAATTGTTGATTCTCTCGACTGAACATGTTTTCTATGATTGCATCAGCAACAGTGCTAAAAACTGCCTGTTGCAAACATCCTTTGCTTTGATAGTTCACATTTGGAAGGATGCATACAAGGCGCCTGAAATGGGGCCTAAGTTGAGATGTTGAGGTGACATAAAAATGAAGTTAACTTGAAAAGATAACATGGGCTATATGCATAAATGCATGGTGTAAACCATGGTTTGTGATATGGTTTGCGTAAGCCATATCTGTGGATGTGCCTTGCTTGCCTTGCTTGTTAATGATAGCAGTTCATCTCATGTCTCATCCCATGCTTGTTTGTTTGGCCTCCTGTTGACTTAGTGGTTGAACTCTTATGAGGCTTAGCCTTAAAGGGCCGTGCTCAGGTATACTCATCTGACCGCCGATGTACACTCCTGGCCGAGCTTGAGACAATTTTTGAATGCAAAACATCTACAGACTAGATGCGCCATCTTCTCAGAAGTTGGTTAAACTAAACTTTTATGGTAGGTTTTGTTTTTATATAACAGTGCAACAAAGCTTATCAACTATTGTGTTGCTTGTCTCGTTTTCCGGCATGGTGGATGTACAAAAAGCCTACTCATTTATTGAACAATGCAGCAATTCAAGAACTTCTTATGAGCTCTGATTCAGAGGACTTGGATGTTGATTGCAAGGTGCTTTCAAGGGACAATGACAACAGAGAGGCCATGTTGCCTGAGGAACACTAATTATCTAATTAGATAATTAATTAGCATACATTGTAATTTTTATTGAATTTTCATATTAACAGTTATGTAAAATGTGGGTAGATATAACATCAATAAATAGCATTTGAATTTAAAGCCTTTTAATGAGTTACTTCGGTAGAAATTGAATTTATTGCACTTGGTGAAAACATATGGCACTCAAAATATAATGCAGGCAGTGCTTTTCTATTTTTTTGGCAATTTGTGTTTTCCGCTGTGACGCCTCTATGGCTGTGGCACATGTACTCCGGCTGCTGCTGAGCTCTAAGTTGAGGGTTCTATAACCTGGCTGTGGTTGCCATATTCCAATGTTGGCTGAATGCAAGAATGCTTGTGTAATTAGATTTAAGTGCACTTAACATCAAAGAATTCCGGTTCGTTGACATTAATGTCTCATAGCCCCTGTGTTGCTTTGGAATGTTAAACCGTATCAATCGATCAATCAATGTGAATTAATTGCTTGTTCGCTCGTCTTACAGAGTAATCTGAGTGGCCACAAGAACATAATTGGCTTTGTGGATTCTGTTATCAACCATGTTGGTGGTGGCGTCTATGAGGTCCTGATGCTCATGCACTACTACAAAGGTCAGTCTGTTTATTGTAAAATGCATCTGTTACCAAAGCTTATCTTGAAGGTATAGGCACTCCTGCTCAACTTTTTCCTCGGAAATAAATAAATCATTAGTATTGCACGTGCTAATGAAAGTGTTTCATGCCAGTCTTGGGGAAGTTATTAGTTTTTTTAAGAAACAGCATTGCTGTTCCCATCTGGAAACCTCCCATCCTTAGTGAAAATTGCCAGAAAATTGTGCGCAAATGCATTTTTCTGCTTAATCCTGTGCCGTCAGTAATATCGGGATTGTGGCATGCCCCATTGCCCTTGTGTGTATGTGTTTGCCTATTCTACCATCCCTGCTCCTCCCCTTTCCACCTACAGTGGGATGGAGCGATGGCTGCGCTATCCCTCATCCATCGCTCCAGCCTGGAAAGTCAACTGGGCAGATGCTTTCTTGATGAGAATTGCACTTTCGCTCTTCCGGCTATGCTCGTCTGTGAGAATGACTCGGTGTAGTATGACCACACACGTGCACAATGCATGGCACCACTACTCAGATTAGCATTCAGAAAAGAACAGCTGGATCCACTGGGACCTTCCAGGACAGAGCAACAGATCAGTGACAGCCCAGCTGTCACTCGGTCCTGTTCTGGGTGGAAATTGGCGGGGGTGGAATAGGCAAACACCCACACGAAGGTGTGTGCACCATAAATGTCACCCCTGTCAATTTTGAAACTAGCTCACTCGGGTTTTCATAAGAAAGGTTTGTTCAGAGCAGCTAAATGTTCAAAATTGTTCTTCCACAATTTTGTTTTCCTGTGACAAACTGCTGTAATACCCTGGCCACTGAGCCAGTAAAAGTGAATTACATCAAAATGGCAAAAAGCAACTAAAGTGCTTTGAAAAGAAGTGTGTGTGTGTGTGTGTGTGTGTGTGTGTGTGTGTGTGTGTGTGTGTGTGTGTGTGTGTGTGTGTGTGTGTGTGTGTGTGTGTGTGTGTGTGAAGTAGTGGTCCATATAAGTCACAAACTGAACTAGCCGAATTAAGTAGAGCATGAACTTGTTTCCACATTCACCAGTGTTTGCGACACTGCTGTGATTCATGCTCAGACGCAAGAGTTTTCCACTACAGTGTGTTTAAATTAGGCAGCTGCCCATTGACTACTCATAGTAGTCTTCTGAAATAACCCAAGGAACGTTTTCCTTTTTCTTTATCTTTTTTTTTTCTTTCCCTGTTAATGTTTCACTTTATTCTTAAGAACCAGCATGTTACTCTCACACACCTGTTTAAAGCAAACACGCTTAATCTCGACCACGTCACCAACTGTTGCCAGAGCCCACTCTAGGCTGCCAATTTGATGACGGGGCAGCTGAGGACAAAGCCACGGCGAACAAACACTGATGGCAAGCATGCGATAAGGACAGAGCGTTATCGCCGTTGATCTTGCGTGGTTTCTGGCGGTTCCTACAGTCCCCAGCAAATATGTCTGCGCTCGCATGGCATATGTAATTTGATTGTTGTAATCAAACTAGTGATTTAGTGATATACAGTGCATTGACCTACTGAGCACAGTAGAGGCAGCATTGCATGTTATCAGCATTTTAATCAAGTGAAATGTGTATTGGTTTACTCACCAAAACAGATGTCTGAACAAGCACTAAATAAGTATATTCAAACTAAAATGGATTGGGCTTTACAACATTCACTAGTCTTTGAACCTTCTGACCCTGGAAAAGAAAACAGCAGTTATTATCGTGAAAATCTTTTCGCTATGTTGAAACAACAGGACTCCTGAAAGACTGCTGTCTCTGATATTATCTTGCTTACCACGCTTTCACACTGAAGATGAAAACATTTCTGAACCTTGCACAGTATGGTGAAAGAGCAGCTTCTACAAGCTTCAAGGTTGCTGGCCCTTAAGCCTCGAAGGGCCAGCAATGGTGCTGTTACACATTAGTGTACATTGGCTGAAAGCTGGGCATGTTGGTTCCTTGCATAAGGTCATTCAATACCAAGTGTCCCAGACGTGTTACTTAAGCACAGCTCTAGGACAGCTTTCACATAACTATTGATCTTTGTCATATTAGCATTTGTCATTAGTATTTAAGTCGCACTGGTGTATAAGACGCAGCTGTTCATTCGGTAAGCGATTTAAAAAAATTAATGAAGTTTCACTTCGTGAACGCAGGTCATGCGCATGCGTATGGGTACCATTCCCATATAATTGTGATAGCAATGATAAGGACACTCCAGGCGCGTTTCTGCTGTCATGGTCATCGCGATGTTCCGTATAAAGTCCAAGGGCGATAACATCGTCCCCATATGCCGCATGCTGTACAGCATGTGTGAGTGAAAGCATGCGATAGTGAGCTGACTGACGCACAAGGGAGGAAAGCGGGAAGGCAGCGCAAGATGGAGGGGGGTGGCTTGTACTCTGGTAGCAACTGCGTAGTTAGCGTTATGGCGTGCACCTTATCTTGAAAGCGATCTGTAGATGCGACAACTTCGGGGTCGGTCGACTTGCGGTCAGCCTGCCGCCGCTTGCGTTGATGCTCCGTCCTTCTTGCACGGCGCTCAGCAACTCGGTCACGAGACGAACCTGGTGCCTCCATAGCACGCACATAACCTGTAGCAAGTGCCAGAGGAGTTCAACCCAGCGTGCTTCGCATGGCCATAGCATCCAATCCGATTTTGACAGCAGTTTTTCCGGAAAAAAAAAATAACGTATTAAGTTAGACTGTTCCATAAAACGCACCAACGAAAAATTCTGAAAAAAAAAAGATGCGACTTATACACCGAAAAATACGGTAATTTCACCAGTAAAGAAATCGTCAATTTGGCAGGTTTTTGTAAAAACTTAAAGGGGCCCTGAACCACTCTTTATCGCAGTGGAGAAATACATTTGAAGTGAAAATAGGCTATTTCAGAATCACTTTGCCGCAAGAAGTGCTTCAATGCGTTCAGCAGAAGCGGAGTTATTGGCAATCAAACACGGCCTCTGTTGTGCTCCCCTTCCTCCTTCAATGCCTTGCACTGCGAAGGCTACGTCGGAGTGAGGTGGGGCCACAATGCTCTGCCTCAGAAACGTCAGCGTGGTGCACAGTTCAAATTTCAGTTTTGACTTCTGTTTTTGGTGCCTACGAAGCGCTAAACGTAAGCCAAACGCGGTTGTCCTCAGTGAGCCGCAGTGCGCTTAGCCACTGGAATCATGGCGGCACCTCGCGGTGTGGCTGCGGTGTAGCCGACCGCAGCGACCAATAGCAGCCGTGTATTGGAGTGTGCTTTATTACGAAATAAAGCCCACAGTAAATAGTGAGGATCATGGGGTTTTTTGAAACGAGAGCGTTTGAGAGAAAGGTGACTTCGCGTTCCGCTTGCGAGCTCCACGTACAACAGCAGAACTTGGCTGACATGTTCACAACAGCGTATGCTACCCGCGGACTATGTTATTTCACCAAGCCCGAGGGGTGGTTCAGGGCCCCTTTAAGACTCAGTATTTCTCTATTGAAATTGCCTATAAACACCACTACATGCTGAAAGAGTCTTTGTAGGGTTCGGCAGGCAAAGTTATGCAGAGCCACACACCAAAATAACCTTTAGAATAATTTTGTTCTGGCATCCTTCTACATCAACAAAGCATGTCACATGCTGAGAAACTTCTTTTCAACAAAAATATTTTGGCTAGAGACTGTGGTGCAAAACTGTGAGTAGCCATGTTCTTTTAGAAGGAAGTCCAAGTTGGTTGAGCGTGCCATCTGGGAGACTGGCTCATTATAAAACATGTCAATAGTCCTGACATTGTAATTTTTTTAACTGCAACGTTTAGTTTTCAGAAAGGATATCAAAATAACCCCTATGTAACACTCTGCTACAGCCAGGTGGATAGCAGTTTTTTCTATGTATAGCTGAACTTAATATGCCCTTTACTGCTCCTTATTCCTGTGCCATCATTCAGTGTTTGCTGCCTTCTGCAAGGTAAAATTCAGACTCACTGTGTGCATTATATTCTATATCAAACTGGTCTATGACTTTTCGTTAGAAGTGTTCGTAAGTGCAATTTTCTAATCAAATTGAGTAAGAATATTGGTGGAAAGTTGGGTAGAAATATGGACTACTGAATATATTATAAGTTGAATGAAATGCATTTGAAAACATGTAATGTAGTTTGCAGCTGGAAGTCCAGGTGACTGAGTAGGTAGTCTAGGTAAGTATGTGGGTAATAAAACAAAGGCACTATGTGCAACTAGGTGCATGTAGAAAGTTTGGTTTGTTATATACTAATGCAAGGCATAAAATTATTGGTGTAACATTCAGTAAACGAAGCAAGTGTAATACTGGAGTATCATATGCATGTGTCTCTTTAGTGAATCTAGCATGGTGAAGAGAGGTGCCAAGGAAGCCGGGCATTTTTTAACTCACGTTAACATCGCAACTCTTCAGGCAATGTTAAACGAAGAATTGGGGGCAAGTGATTGGGCAATAAGTTCGCTGCACCACATGGTAGCTCACTAACTGGTGCTTCTTCTCTGCAACAATGCTCCCTGCGGAAGGGCCATTTGGATGATTGTAGGACTACTTCTGGCCAAGTTAACACTGCACATTTCAAGTGACAGTTGTACTGTTGACACTTGAAGAGGCCCTTCTGCTTGAAGCTCCCTATAACCTTAATTAGTATAGCTACACCGTAGTATTTGACCTGAAGGAGCATGTGAACATCTTAATATTTAAATTCTTAACTTGAATATGAATTGAATAAGAAATAGTTTGATTTATAGTAAAAAAAAATTTGTATTCACCTGGTCCTATTTTCTTGTTCTATTGCTTATCTGATGGTCTTGCCAAGTTTGTGCAGATCCTGTGTGAAATGAATGGCCATTTTGTGCAGGGCATGTGCTGCAGCTGATGAATGACAAGCTCCACACTGGATTCTCAGAGCAGGAAGTTCTGAAGATCTTCTGTGACATTTGTGAGGCGGTGTCAAGGCTGCACCATTGTCAAACACCCATTGTGCACAGGGACCTCAAGGTGGTCTTTACTGTCTTGCTTTCTTTAGTGTCTAATCATTGAGGTTATGTTTTGGTCTTGGGGTGTGGAGGATTTTCTACTTATTTATTTATAGATACAGTATAGACCACTTATAACGTAACCGCTTATAGTGCAGGACCGGATATAGTACGATCTTTTCAGACTCCCGTTAATTTTCCCATAGCACTCCATGTATACGCATACCGCTTACAGTGCAGCTGCGCGAGACGAAATACCGGTTATAATGCGGCTTCCACGGGAAAATCTCGCCGACAAGAGTGGCAGCGAGCACGCTTCTCAACAAGGTGCGTGCTGCTGGCCGGCGTATGCATTATTCAATGCAATCAAACTCTCGTTAATTCGGACTTATTTGGCCGCACATTGGTTAATTCGGACTACTTTCGGAGCTCGGTGAGCGAGGAGCGGCGCAAATGTACGACGCAAAAGAGCAAGAACGGCACTAGCGTCCAACCGAAACGAAGCGGCGGTGTCCACATCGCCACAACCATCAGTTGAAATCGTATCTGAATGACAGCAACGCCGGAACGCTTCAAGCCTATTTGTGTCTTTAAAGCCTGTATTCTTGCGTTTACCGCCGCGCATAACACCGCGTTGGCTGTGGGCTTTCGTAACTGCGTAGTCGTCATCCACGATCGCGTCGATAGCAGCCGTGGTTTTCTCCGCAGCGGTTGCGGCGAACAGTATAGTTTAGTTTTTACTCGGTGCGCACGTTGGCCGCGTGCCTAAAAAACTGCATAGTCGCCATCGATGATCGCATAGATAGCGACCGCGGTTTCGACGGCCAGTTGCAGCGACTGGACGACTCGGTGCGTGCGCCGGGCGCGTGCCTTCAGCACCGGAAAGTCGCCGTTCATAATCGCATCGATAGCGGTCACGGTTTTTTCCGCAGCGGTTGCGGCAAACAGTTGTTTCGTTTTTACTTGGTGCAAAGCTGTCGAGCTTGAAGAGCACCGGCTACATCGCGATTATGTTTTCGCCAGCTCACTGGCGAAAACGTAATCGCGATGTGTGCGCGATAGTACAAAGCGTGTCTACATGCTTGGTACACATGTTTTGCATACGTACAGGGCTTGAAAATCGTTGTTTTGGTTATAGTGCGGTACCGCTTATAGTGCAGATATTCGCGACTCCGGCGACTTAATTATAAGCGGTCTACACTGTACTGCACTCTCTATCATGAGATCATTGCAAGGTGGTACAGCTTAGTAAGGACAATACAACGAAAAGGGCATACATGTGAAGCAAGTTGTTTTACATACAAATATACACACATCACTGTAAGTGAGGCTTAAGTGCTGTACTGTGTTAACAATATTTGGCATTGCTGGGTTGTCAAGTATTATGCAAATACTATACTGCTCTGCATGCAGCCTTACTTGTGCAAACTTGTAAGCGCAAGAGAATATAGGTGCCTTAGAACAGGCCTCGCTTTGTTTTTGACCTTGATGTGTGGCCTCCCCATGCCTCCATAGCCTGACTTCCATAGCTAAGTAACTTGTGGTAGGAAAACTGTCAGCTAGGTTATCAAGTCTATTATTCATATTGTAGTAAACATTGCAGTGGCATGCTTCTTCGTGAAAAGTGATTCTGGAAGGTGCTGTAAAAGGTGCACAACAGCTTTCCAGGCGCAAAATCTGATAAACAGGAGGGGGTTCTTCGAACTTTCAAGCTGGCGAGGTTAACGTCTACATCTTTAGGCTGCTCCAGCCTACTCCTGTAATTTTTTTTTTTCTGTTTGCCTTGAATATTCTGTAAACGAGTTTGGAACAAGTCAGTGCATAGTGTTAGTTGTCCTCTAGTCTGACACAAGTATGTTTGTAATAATTCTAGCATTGTGCACTGATTAATTTCCAAAATTGCTTGACATGGTGCTGCATCATATAATTAATGAAATTCAAGGTGTGCTAATGTTAATTTGGAGCTCTGTTGAATATGGATCATAGTGGTGACAGTGAACTTTTTTTTTTTTTTTCAGGGAGGGGGGTGAAGGGGCAGCTTGCCCTGCAGCATAGATGTACACCCGTGAGCAAAAGTATACGGACCACAGGGTCGCCGGAAAAACTAAATTTCTTCGTAATTAACATGCATAAACTGAAATTAACGAGTACACTGGAAAATTCGCAATGTCAAGATTGGACGGAAGTCCTCAATTTCAAGTTGCATTCGCAGGCAGTTGAAAAAATCGGCTTTATCGCGCAATCCCTGGTCCGTATACTTTTGCTCACGTGCGTACATGGAAATAATTGTGGAGGCCCTCCTTCTGTAAAATTGCAGTAGTGGTTTAGCACAAGTAAATTATTTACAGTTCAGATCTATCATTCAATTCTTTCATTCAGTTCTATACACTGGTGCTGTATATACCATTTTTTTAACATTAACAGAATTTTGAAAAATTGGCTGTGGCATAAAGCAGAAATCCACTCATGTAGCTGGATTACTTGAAGCAGACGTTAGTTACCCTAGAAATCAACATGCATAATTAACTAATTAACAAAATTTCAGTAACTTTCAACTAATTACTTGCGCACATATTGCAATACGTGGATTAGAGCCAGTGATTTCACAAGACACATCCACTTAGAATGGATGTTGAAACCAGTACCAGTTTTCTGATAAGTACTGTCAAACTGTTATAAGAATGCACTGTTGAACCCGCCGTGGTTGCTTAGTAGCTATGATGTTGGGCTGCTAAGTACGAGGTCGCGGGATCAAATTCTGGCAACGGCGGCCGCATTTCGATGGGGGTGAAATGCGAAAATACCCGTCTACTTAGATTTAGGTGCACGTTAAAGAACCCCAGGTGGTCCAAATTATTCCAGAGTCCCCCGCTACGGCGTGCCTCATAATCAGATCGTTGTTTCGGCACGTAAAACTCTATAATCTTTAATGCACTGTTGTTTCAGTTACTTTATTAACAAAACACCTTTTTGTGCATTGAAGCTAAAAAATTACTGTTACACCAAGGCATTTCATCACCAACTTTTGAGAACGCATATCTCAAAACTGGTGTCATCCTCAGAATTCGTTCCATGTGGATATGATTTTTGAAGTTACCAGCTACTATATGCAAATTGCAATATGTGCCATAAACTTAATTAGTTTAAAGGTTAATCAGCGAAACTTCAACAATTTAATTATTAATTTGATATCTTGGGCAAATAATGTCGGCCTCAAGAGTAATCTAGTTCAAGAATTGTGCTACATGTCACAGTTGAGTTTTAAAAACTATGTTATCGATTAAAAAAAACATTGTGTATGTTATGTTGAGAAAACTAGTTGAAAACGAATATGCTTGGTATTTCTTTACACAACAACAACGATAAAAAGGTTGCAAACTAATGTATTATACTTTGTCTAGAGAGAAACATACTTGCCAGCTACAAAATCACTTTGATCCATTTAAAAAGATGAGATTAGAAAATGAATTGGTGGAAAGATTGTAGCACTAAAAGTATGAAAATGACACTAAAGTATTGCAGGTGGAGAAATGCAAGTACAATATCTGTACATTACTGACAATAGACTACTGACACTGTTGACACTGTATTGCAAATCAAATTGAAAAAAGTGCTGAAAGCCATGTTTAAGGTGAGATGGGTCCCAATAACTTTATTAATAATGGTTGGATTTAAAAAATAGAGGCAGTGATAGCATTGAATAACCTTTCCAAAACCCATTTTGATTTTCTTTAATTTTATGTGCTATACACAAAATACATTTGTCTGCATGTATGAGAGCACTTTCTGACATCCCAGTTTTTTGCAATAATAATGGTGCAATACCTTATTGCTGCCCCTTAGTGACTGTGAAGTAGCTGTCTATAAGACATCGGTATCCAAAATATTAAATGCCGGTTCTGTAGATGTATTCCAGATACCTGCATTGGAAAGAGCTTTTTACCCCCTATAAATATATCGAGCCATATATGTAAATAGATAACTGCACTGTACATACATTGATTAGTATGGATGCGAGGTTTCACTGTGTTCAGACTAGTTTAGTTGTGGGGATGCTAGACTCTCACACTTCCCCTGATATTGTTTTACCGGAAGGGCTCGCGTCTTCTGCGATCTGGCTTCCCTGCGTGGCTGTGCGTTGCAGCCGATCGGTGTAGTTGCAGAATAGTATGAGAGATGGCATGAGTATTGCGCTGCTAACACCACCTGAGCTTATTCAGGAGCAAAAGGGAGAGTGGCCTTTCCCTTTTTGGCGTGGGGTTGGCTGGGTGGTGCGGACGTTTCACGTGCTCGGCGCCACGCTTCGCGGGACTGTCCTGCGAAAGGCTTCGGAGCAAGACACCGGGATGGATGAACACTATTGTTCAAACGCTCCACCGTTCGCGTGACTGTACACGAGAACGATTAGGCATTGGTGTCCAGCATGGGGGGGCAAACAAATGCGCTAAATATCCTGTCGCGGTGAGTCGGACTCCCTTGATTCGGCAGCACCCGTCAGCATGTTCTATTGGTACTAATTCGGCTAGCTAGCATTGGTATCAATAAATGCCCTTGTGATTGTTTGCACATCTGTGTTGTTGTTCCTTTCTCCTAAGAGCATGTTTGAGATTCCACATAGTATGCAAAACACTATGCAGAAAACAAGAAATGAATCCTTACTGCAGCATGAAAAGCACTTGGATTTTTATGTAGGGTTGCAGAGATGTAAAAAAAAAGTTTTTGTTGAAATGGAAATTAATATAAACCTAATAGCACTTAGCACATTTTATGTGGCCACTGTGACTACATACAACGTGCTTGTCACTGTCATCTAGTTCAGAAGTGTACTGTGGTAGTATTTTTGCATTTTAGGAATTATGGAACAAACTAGAGATTGAAAACATTTTTCAGGGAAGTAACTTTTCAACTGAACTATGAACTGTTTATATGAGCCATGAGAAAAGGAAACTTTGCTATGAGGCCATTTGCAGAAACAATTGTAAATATGACGTGCTTGGTGCATACATTTGCAATATGGAGTCATGCACATTTCTTGACTTCTTTGAATAACTTATAAGGAAAAACCTAATCCTTTATTGAAGCTGAAAGTTCTTAGCAAAACCAAAGCACTGAGCAAGGCCAGATGGAATAAATACAGAGATCCCACTCTTGTGCCAAACGAAATTTCCTGCGCCATCCTGATAAAAAAAAAAAAATCTTGTGCCTTAGTGTGCCTAAATTAGCAACTGTGCAAAATTTGTGCGGCCATTGTGGTCTGCAGACGTGCATAGCGCACATGACTAAAGCAGCCTAATAAATCGAACACCCGGTTATATTATGTTGCCTACCAATAATTCAGATTCGACGGGGACTGCTAAAAGCCGGATTAATTGGGAGTCCGAAATTTTAGGTTTGCCAGAAAAGAAGTTACTTTATGCCGCAAGTGGCTAAAGTATGCTGTATTCTCAAATGACCACTTTCACGGATACTTCCACTTTCGCGGGATTTCGCGTGACTATCGTCGCACACCTCGGCGTCTAGTAGCGACGGCATTCTTGTCACTGTAATACCCGTCACACGGCACGTGTAATGCCATTCGCAGCGAATGAGATTACGTGTTAATGCCATTTTTGTTGCTTCTACACGGGCGTAGTGAATGGCATTCGCCCATTGAATGAGTTTCCCGAACTCATTCACGCGCGACTTGTGTAATCTCAACGACAGTGGCTTGGCAAAAAATTATAAAATCGATATGTTAAAACGAAATGTAATATATTTTCAAATAACCATCCAATATTTACCATTGTATTGCTAACAATATAGTGAAAATATGTAAACAAGAGGCACGATTTGTAAGGTTTCGTTATTATAGCAGCCTGCCGATGAACATTGCCATCAATTGCGAATGCCATTTTGTTTACCCGTGTAGATTGGGAACGCAAGACTGCAATGACATTCGGTAGGAATGTCATTTACTGCAAATGACATTACATGTACCGTGTGACAGGGCTATTACAGGGACGCTATTGTTCGTCAATGTGTCCGGTGCTAGTCACGCAAAATGTTGTGAACGTATCTCCAGAAGTGATCCTCCAATAAGGTTTGCAATGCGTTGCTGCGCGCACACATGCTTGCCTGTGATGTGGTCAGTCTGTATTTCTACTGGGTAGGGAAACGGCGCAAAAACACACAAGACAAGAAGGGAGACACACAACCAGCGCTGACTGACTGAATTCTTTATTCAGAAAGGAACACATATATACCAAAAGAAAAAGAAAAAAGTAAAGAAGGGTAGATCACTGCGCATGGGCAAAAAATAGACACCGATTAGATTTGTATTTCCCGCAAATTATGATGGTTCTGGAGATATGTTAGTTCTGCCTCGGACAAGGCCACAGACCGAGTGCTGACGCACGACGCACCGTTCCTTGCAATGGCAGCAGCCTCAAAGATTTCTCGGGCACACGTGTCATGGTAGCGTCAGTGCTGGTTGTGTGTCTCCCTTGTATGTTTTTTTGCGCTGTTTCCCTATCGAGTATGTACCCAAGCCTCTACGGTCTGTATTTCTACCATTGTCATGCTGTTGCCACAGGCAGATGAAAAGTACTACAATCAATGCATGCACCGAATCTTAAGTCCATCGCAGCATGGTAGGCCCGCAATTTTTTATCGACGCATTTTTCAATGCTTTGACTGGTGTTATGAATGGGATCAAGTGGCCGTGAGTGGTTGATGGTGAGCACGTCATGGAATCGAATGGAAAGCATCGCTACAAAAGTACGGCCCAGAAGTTGACCCCACTGCGATAGCCGTGTGACGGCAGGTTTTTTAGCAAAAGTCATTGTCTGGCACCATGACTGTCGCGGAGTGTTGTATCTTGGGTTAATAAACCCGTGTTTGTTGGCGATCTGATTCCAGAGCTTTCTCTGCGCCGTGTCGGAAAGTAGACTAACCCTGCCGTAGTGCGTTTGTGCATTGCGGAGTGAAGGGGCGTCGTTCCCTTTCCTGACTGTCACTTGTAGGGTGAATCGCGAACCCATCTCCACAGCTTTAAGGTGTCCGAAATTTGATTCGTCCTTGTACGTTTAGTTTATGGTGCCACGAAGGAGTCTGCATAATCGAGCATGTCCAAAATCATTGGTGTCCGAACAATCAATCGGCGTCAGTTATGAACCAGCCAGTTGCTGAGAAGAGTCTTAAAACGTTACGAGAATCATCTAAAGCAGTGCTTGATCCTTACCAGGGGCTTGTGAAGGCTGGCCTGGCTCAGAAGAACATTAATGACATTTAGCCTGGCAAGGTGTTGCTGGCTGATGCCAACTCTAGCATTGCTGAAAATATGGCTAAGTTGGCAGCTGTCAATAAAGAATTAAGAAGACGTATAAGGTAGCATCTCAATAGCTTCACTAAATTAGAAATAAAGAGTTGCAACAGGCTGTGTGAACAGCTTCGTTGTCTTTTAAATAAAAGGGATACTAAAATTTAGGCTTCCCTTTTTTGCATTTATAGGCAGAACAGCATTGTTTTACAGCAAGTGAATGCTTTCTGGAAGGGCGCTTGTAGATTTTAAGAGTTCGAAAGTGCCTTTTACATGCCCAGCAGTTGGCATTCATTTGTTCCGGTGTGCTCCGAAATATATATTTAATTGCTCCAAACTGCTCCAAAAATTGCTCCAAATCTCAGTTCGCCAGTAACACCACTGTAAGTAAAACAGGGAATTTGCATCTGTAGGGCTTCAGAAGTTCTAAATGTGCAGACTAATGCTTTGAATTGCGACTTTTCCAAGGATCTGTGCACAAGAGGCAGTATGTTCTTGCATCTAACAAATGACATGTAAGCAGTAACTTGCAGGCAACCTATCTTGTGGTATAACTACCATTTTATGACGAGCAGTGGGTGTTGTTACAATATCGAGTAGGCTACGCAAGCTTTTGTGAAAAGATTTGTCCCTCCCCATTTTAGAGGATACTCCCCTCTGCCAGTTGGTCAGTTTTAAAACAAGCAGAACAGGTCCACGGTAGTAGTGCATCTTTTACTACAGGTACCAGTCTTTAAAACATTATCTACTGCTTTGCTGTTGTGGTTCATGGATTGGTTTACAGATCATGAGGCTCCACAACACCAATGTGCAGCACAGTGAAAACCCATAACATAGCAATATAAGCACTTCCCTTACTGAGCCATGAAATTATACTTTGCAGATGCAAAAGTTGGGTTCAACTTATGATGGCCTTGTTAAGGCTCATTAGCAAAATCGTAGCACTTGTTCTGTTATTGTACACACTTTGTGCTAGAAGGTACAAGTGCCTTCAGAAATGAGGGTGGCTGCATGTTATGTGTCTTCTTGCTGATGCACACCTCTTGCAGGTGAAATTCTTTTTTTTTTTCAATTTTGCTTTTCTCACTTATTTCCTTGCCAGTGTAGGTTATTTGACAAGTTATATTGGATTGGGGGGGGGGGGGGTACTGAATATCACTGTGTTAAATTCATTATTAGAATGTTTCAAATACATAATAAAGGGACACAAAAGAGAAAATTAAGTTGAGCTGGGTTAATTACTCTTATACAATACCAAAAAAAGTCACTCTTATCATATGAAGAGGCTAGGTAAGCCAGAAAACACAAATGAGAAACAGCTGGTGACGCTGCCTTCAAGTTTACCTAGACCTAGGTAATCTTTAATCGATAAAGACTAGATTATATTACAGTCGAATCTCGATAATTCGAACTCGAAGGGGCCCGAAAATTTGTTCGAATTAAAAGAAGTTCGAATTAAAAGAAGGCCTTATTTTTGAAGTATTCATGCACGATCCACGAACAGTGCGAGTCGTGAAATGCGGCGGTCAAACACACCGCAAGCGAGGGCCACGAAACTGCCCGTGCAGGCAAACGCTTGCTTCCCGATAACGGCAGAAAACGAAACTTCAGGGAGCTGGCGGCACGGCGACGGGCGCGTGCGGAGAACGTCGAAAGTGAGGGAGGAGGGCGGCAGAGAAGCGGATTTGGCCTTGGCAACGCCGTCGCTTCAGTGGCTTATGGTGGCTCCCCTCACCCTCCCTCGTAGCTCCCCCACCTTCGACAGTCTCCGTGTGCGCCCGCCGCTGTGCCGGCGCCGCTGCTCCCGCTGGCCCGGTGCCAGCTTAGCCTGCTCCCTGAGGTTTTGTTTTCTGCCATTATTGGGAAGTCGGCAGGACTGGGCCTCCGCTACTGCTTCCCTCTGCGCCGCTGCGTTGGCCGAGACGTTGGCACGTACACGCATGTTCCGGCGCGACGGTGAAACGGCGACCTTGCCATTTGAGAGTGAAATTTCCGCTGTATTTTTTTTTTTTTTCGTTTTCTTTTTCTCCACGCGGCGTTGAGGGGGTCTCCTAAAATTTTGCTCTGCGGCAGTGTCGGAACAATGTCGGTCGGAGGCGCCGCCGCATGATTTGGCACGCTGCTGAGAGCATCGTCGGTGCGCCGTATGTTCGAATTAACCGTCACAAATGCTTGCGCGGTCGAATTACCAGGCGTTTTCGCCCATAGGAATACACATAACTTTGACGGGACCACAGCGTCAGTTCGTATTAAGCGTGTTCGAATTAGCGAGATTCGACTGTATTAGAGAACCAAACTCTGAACTTGGCAAGTTTCAAGAACTTTTACTGAACCACGGCAGCCCAAATGCGAAAGTACAGTAGAATCTTGTTGAACAGAATCTCAAGGGACCGGACAGAGATGTTCCGATAAACAGAAGTTCCATTTATTCAGAAGGATGTGCAGGTAGGAAGGCAGTATATGTTATACACCCTCTTAATATTGTTTTCAGGAATGTAGATTTTTAAGTAAACATGGCAGCTTCTTAGAAAGACAAAAAAAAAAAAAGGCTGAAAAGACTAGGTGCGTAGCACATATTCTGGAACTAGTACAGTAGGCGACCGATAATTCGGACTTGGCAGGGGCCGCCTAACAAGTCCAAATAAACGAAAGTCTAAAATAATGTATTTGGCAGAAGTTAAGTGACTTAATTATTTACCAAGTGACAATTAAAAGAATACACACAAAAAAATTGACAGCGCGTCGCTGCACACACATTGCTTGCATGTGACCTGGTCAGTCTGTACTTCGACCATTTTCATGCTGTTGATTCAGATAGAACAAAGTGCGGTTAATGCATGCACCAAATCTGTATTCTCAACTTGAACAAAGGTCGGCCATGCTCCGATAGTCGAATAACAGCGGGGTTTTTTGCAAGTCATTTTTCGGTCCTTCCCTCTCTTCATTGCTGCTTTTTTTTTTTTTTTTTGGCACAAACTTCAAGTGTGGAAGTGCTGCTATTTAACATGTAAAGAAAAATGCTGGATGTGCGGCACATGCTGTGCATCCAGAATTTGTCATCTTTTATTCAGCAAACCCCATCTTTTAGAATATGATGCAGTTGTATGGAATCTGCCCAAGCTAGGTGACATTACGAAACTTGAAGCCATTCAGAAGGCCATTCACTTTGTTTACCGGCAGTTTGACCGTGACTCCCCCTCCCCCTTCAGCAGCCTTGTCTTCGTTCCTTTTAAGGCGAAACTACATGCATCCGATTTTCTAGTGACTGCAACAAGCGACAGGTTTTGACGCTGTGGAGGGCGATTCCTTATTGTCGCTTGTCGCATTGCCGATTTTTCACCAGCCAGAAAATTTCGCTTGTCGCCAGGAAGTTCGTGCTGTAGCTTCTGCTTTTTACCGTGTGATTGCTCAATATGACAGGAACCAGTTCACCAGCTTTGATCTATATTCACTCTTGCTACTTGCTCTCCGCCGTGACAGGAAGAAATAAATGGTAAAGTCAGTCTTTGCGTTGTCTCATTGCCAGCTAAGGACAAAATATTGTCAATGTTTTGTCATTACGATCAGTTTGTTTTGGCGTTGTTAGGCCTGAGACGCCACCGAGAGCTGAAAAAGTGTTTCGATATTTACCTACCAGGTGGTGCCACAGCATTTCATGCTGGCAACATGGAATGCATCTTTACTGATGTCTTATTAAAACTAGAACTATACGCTCTAGTTGAAACATTGGCCTCATGGCATGTCAGATTTTTTTTACAAGTGTATGGTTTGATTTATCCGGTTAACAATGGAAATTTGTCAACTTTTTTTTTTGTGATGTCACGTTCATGTGGTTGCCCTACACTGTGTCGTTTGTCGCTGTCGCTTGAATATCACATGCATCTGGTTGCCTCTTCAGTATCTATCGGTACATAGAGATATTGAATAATTAAAGTTTCTTCATTCTAACATTAAATTTTTGCCTCATATTTTGAATAATGATTATTTTTGCCACTTTCTTTTCTACATGCACTTTAAAAAAGAATTTAGATGTAGAAGCATGGGAACGTAGGCTATGTCAAAGCCGGCTATCCCACACATGCGCTCTCCATGACCTTAATCTCAACCCATACTTTTCACATGCCGACACTTTTAAATGCAGTGGTGGTCCAACTGCACCATTTGCTCCATTTTGCTACAATTCTACTCGTCTGCACCTTGCTGCGCCCACCGAAGTGGAACTTAGGCCAAGTGCGCCAAAGCGCCACCTTTGCCTTGGGTGCTACGCGGACATCGGAGTAGCGTGGCGGATCCCTCTATTTGTGGACAGACCCGCGGCTAAGCATTCCGAGCATTGGCGATGCGGACTTCGCAACGAAGCTTCGTGCACGGAATCCTCGATCGGACATGCAATTAAGCCTTTCAGCACTCGATGTTTCGGAATTCACGACTAAGCACATCGAGCGTTGACTCCTCAGGCCCGCGGCTAGGCATTGTTGTCGCAGAAAATTGTTTTTCTGCATTTCTAGTCCCTTTTGTATTATGTCTGATTGCATACAACTGTTCTCAGTTGTCTACAAGTGCTATTTACGTAGACAAATAATGTCTGCTTGCAACGTTTTCAGCTCTGGGCATGCGAGCTAAATGGTTTCATCAGTCTGTCTTGTTTGTGTACATTTGCACTAAAGAAGTACTTAAAAATTGTGTAGTAGCAATAAGCTGCACCAAATGTCATGCACTTGCTTTTCTCCTGCTCTAACTGATCCAAAACAAAATTTTGTGCTACAGAACTGCTACAAAATGCTTATGTGGCTGCTCCTAGATTGCTACAAAACAGCTTTTTTTCCTGCTCCAAAAATTGCTCCAATTCTCGAACTAGCTGGACCACCACAGTAAATGGCTTTTCCTTGAATGTTGAAAGATAGAATGGTTCACTTAGTGGTGATATCTGTTACCAGTTGGTATGTTTCTTGATGCTCCAACAAATCATTAACAATTTTTTTTTTTTCTGTACATACCCACATTCAACTTGCACCTATGTTATAAGTGTCTTGCTGGTGTCACCCCTTTTTTGTTTAGATTTTGTGCCTTCTTTGTTTTCATATGATGTTTTTTTCCCAGCTTTTATTCAATAGTGCATTTTTGTTTTCATTACTTATTGTTGACTGCTTTCTGTTGGCCATTTCCCTTTATGTATATTTACAATAGCTATTTAAAGTTTTTTTTTTCCTTTTTTATATTGTTTGTTGTATTGTGTTCTTAATTATTGCATTCTTGTACTTCCACTCCTGCCATAGCCCCTTCATGGGCTGCAGTATGTGTAAGATAATTAAAATGGCACAATGCCTAATCAACCTTTAATGTTAATTTGGCTTTGAAGACATTCATGTCAAGCTGGGAATTTGCTAATATACTATGCTTCCCCTTTCCTTGTATCACCATGCCATACTTTTCTGGCAAAGCTAGGAGCTCAGTTACAAAACTCTATCACTTTCCTGTTTAGATCCTTTGGGGTTTTCTTGTCAGCTGCAGAAAATATAGGAGCCTTGTAGTGTAAAAATAGCTTGGAACTAAGTCCTTCTAGAAGGCTGTTCTTCCTCTTTGGCATCTACACTAAACATTTTTTGTACCCAACCTAAATCTACCTTTCGTGTAATTGTGCATGGTATGTGGCTTCAGTATTGCGCTTCTACATGGGGGATTTCAGGTGGAAAACATTCTAATCAGCGACTCTGGCCACTATGTACTCTGCGACTTTGGGAGTGCCACTGCCAAGAGCCTCAATCCTCAGGCGCAGGGAGTGGCAGCAGTGGAGGAAGAAATCCTCAAGTAAGTAGCTTGCCAAAATATGCCTGTTGTTGTGCTACAGTTGTACTAGTTGCGACAAGGTTTCCCATAGCAGCTGATTGAGTAGCTAAGTCATCATGAGGCAAGTAGGTGGCAATCTGTAGTTGCAACTGCTGGTGATCGTGCAGCCAAGCACTGCTCTAAATGTAGTCAGGATGAGCCCATAAGGTCAATGGCAATCTTCTTGGCATGCTTATTTATTAAAGTGAAACTTTTTTTGGCTCTTCCTCCTATTTTGTGTAGATGGATGTCTGGCTGAGTAAACTGTGCTGGTCTCGCAGACAGCATAATCAAGGCTCAGCCAATTTCGGAGATTGTGTAATCAAAGGTGGTTACTTGGTCGGCCAATCCTGATACCAGTGCACAATAAATTTGCTCGGAAGTTTTAATGTGGTTTGTAATGCAGGATCCTGGAGGCAATGCAACGTCACGGCACCCACTCGCCTCATATCATTAATCAATAAAGCTAACCAATAACTCCTCAGTATCATATGGCAGCAGGTCTGCCGGGAAGCTGTCAATTGATTTTGACAATAATCTTCCGGTGGTTCTGCCCAATGATTACTGCTGTTACTACTACTACTAACTACTACTTCGCACAGGAATAAGCAAACATTACAAGGTCTGCATGACTTGTTGCTGTGTCACTGCGTTCCAACCTGTGGAGATGGGTTTGCACAGGGCTTACCCTACGAGTGACGGTCAGGAAAGAGCACGACGCTCCTCCACTCCGCAACGCACAAAGGCGCTACGGCAGGGTTCGTCGACTCTCTTACACGGCGCAGCGAAGGCTCCGGAGTCGGATCGCCAACAAACATGGGTTTATTCACCCAAGATACAGCACAGTGCGACAGTCACGGCGCTTACGGGCCAAGGCTCACCGCTAGACCGATCGAGTACGCGCACCCGCTGCGCTAGGGCTAACTGGGTAGCGGTCCGCCGAGCGCGAGAACGAGGAGTCGCGAGAACAAAGGTCTCATGTACCAACCACATTGCAGGCCTGTGAGCATCTGCCGCAGCGAGGAAGCGCTCAGCGGACGAGAGCTCGGGTGGAGAGGGTGCCCGGGGGCCGCCGCGCAGGAGGCCAATCAGGGCGCGTCCCAGTGACGTGTTCTCACGGGGCAAGTCCAATTCCGGGGGAGAGAAGCACGGTTTGCGCGGGAAAGTAGGTCCGGCGCGCTAGCCATGTCCGTCATGTTGCCGTTACGGCGGCGGTTCCCGGAGGTCGAGCTAAGCGCCACGCGCGAGCTGGGGGACGAGGTGTGGGAAGGCACCTCGATCCCCACAAACCAGACTCCTGAATGGAAGGTGCATATGTGTCGCACCTCTTGAGTGCAAGATGGGGTGAAGCAACAGTGCAGCTTCAAATCTGCTATTTTTCTGCTGTGGCACATTAATTGAAACGTAATTGAACTGATTGTTTCAGCGTTTCAACGGAACCCTAGCTTTTTTAGTTCTATGACTGCTTCCATTTCCCCTTTAAAGTGTGAATTTAAGCTGTAACCATGAGGTGCTGGTACTGTAATTCTGCCTTTGCAGAACTAGCTTTGTGTATGTCTTTACTGTTGTATTGCCTATCTTGATTTTATGGGTGGTCATATAAGCATGTAAGGTTGCTTTCTGAAACAGTTGTTTCAGAACATGAAATGCTTCTTCAGTTCAATAAAAATGATGGTCAACACACATTATCAATTTTTTCCCCTCTGTTTCACTCGGCCATGAATGAAAACAACGCAGAAGAGTACATTTAAACTTTCCTACTGATAAGAAATGGCCAGTGTTGGGAATGACACCACGTTGGCCTGTGTGGAGGCAATGCAACAATGGTTACTCGTAATTTGCAAGTGCGAAATAACATGTACCATGCAAATGCACAAGGTAGACACCAGAGTTGCAAAGTGGCAACTTCGGAGTTCAAATGATTTCGGAATCATTACACATTTTTGAACACCCAGAATGAGAGTAGAATTATGGCGCCATTCAAGCAGGTGGAATAAAATGGGAGCCTAAAATTCCGGAATGGTGTTGGAATGGAATGGGTACATAGTCCTTGGTTTTAAGTGAGACTACAAAAACAGTAAATTTGCCAATTAGACTAATCTAAAATTCTCCAATTTATTACATTTCTTCATTCTCCATTTTCTGAATATCAGATCTTTCAATATCTACCTATAGATAAATACCTCTGCCATGGTAATTATAAACATGGTATTCTACACTTCTGAAGACCCAGAAACCTTTCGGCATTACAATGCCAAAGTGCATTTAAAGACAGCAACCTTTATTTGTGAAGAATGATTGGATTTATCAAGCGCATGCTTGGCCTATGACAGGAGCACTGAGGCCAAAAATGAATGGTTGCAGCCTGCGGGAGTCCATGGTGGCTTAAAACGCACACCATGCTTTTTGTTTTTCACACACTGTCTAATATCGAGAAGGCACGATAACTGGGAATCAGCGAGGTGTGCTGGAAAAAATGGTGCCTGTTAATATGCCAGTAAATGTGAAGGAAAAATGATTCTCTTGCAAAACATATCAATATGTTTTGCTTTTCTGCAAGTCATCAAAGGGGCAAAATAAGTGAGCTGGATAGATGACATGCACAACTGGGCAAGGTTGTTTTGTACTTTGCTTTACTTGAATAGAAATAGTGTTGGAAGAAATTTGATTTTTAGAAATGGCGCATTTTATTTAAAAGGCAATTATACAGTACCTTGCCTGTATCGCAGCTTGCTATGTTGTTGTGAACTAACATGTGAATAGCTTGAAGCTAACTTCAACAGTCAGGAGCAGGTAGCTGTAGGCTAGTATTTGCAAAATTGGTGCACCACGCTGCCTGAAATTAGCGTCATGTTTGGCTGGGAGAAGACAGGCTTACTCCTAAATTGAAGAAATATGTTAAACAAGACGAAGCGAAATTTCGCTTACAAATACTGCAGTCACTATAGAGCATTTTTTTCATCGTTATCTTGAAGAAGCCTGGAGATTGACTGAGCCTTTGTGCTCTTTTTGCTTTTTTCTTTTTTTTTCCCGATGAGGGTAGTAGTTTCAGAAGAGACGACCACATGACAGGCTGGCAGCCCGTCATGTGCTCCATTCTTTCAAAATTGACGTGTTTTAGAGATACTTGTTCAGTCGAACCCGGATATATCGAACCCACATGATGAATTATTGTGTATAACGAACAGCAGTGAAATTTTCTTGAAAATATTTGTATATAATTTTTATTTTATATATATCGAATTACCTATATCTTAAACTTTTTTGTGATCCCCTTTAGATTCGATATATCTGGGTTCGAGTGTATTATGACGGCAAGAACTAAGTATATTTTGCAATCACATCATTTATTTGTGACTTCAACCCGCGCAGCTAACATATGAATGTACTGTTAAGACAGTAGATATTAGAGAGATTACAAATAACACACTTCAAAAATAACAGGCCACAAAGCATTTTCTTGTGCGAAAAAATAGTACCTAACATTGTCAAGTTGTTAAGACTTCAAAAATATGTTTTAGTTACAAGGCATGCAAATGCGCAAGTACAGTTAAACCTGGATATAATGAAATTGACAAATTCCCAAAAAACTTCCTTATAAAGAGGATTGCGTTATATGCAGGTTCGACACGAAAATAAAATTTGAAAAAGAAATGCTTACCGTATTTACTCGATTCTAACGCGCCCTCGATTGTAACGTGCGCCCGTTTTCCGTTTTCGTCGAAGCACTCATCCTTGGAATGTCACACCAAGTACTGGATGCATGGATGTGTGTCGTTTCGCACAAGCGCGAGGCATCGGAAATGAAGAGCAAGCGTCACGGATGGCGTTGTAGCGTCGTATAGTGTTACAGTAGAACCCCGCTGTTACGTTCCCGGGTGCTGCGTTTTCCCAGCTGTTACGTCGTTTTATGCCGGTCCCGGCACAGCTCCCATAGAACCCAATGTATTGGTAACCCCGCTGTTGCATCGCAACTGTGGGACCATTCCCGCATCATACATTGCGAACTGGCACCCCGCGCCGGCCCGAGCGGCCATTTTGACTTCATGTTGCTTGGCTTGACGATGGCATTGGCCGCCCAAAGTGCCGGGGGTGACAACTATGACGTATTTTCGGTTTCCGCCAGCAGAAGTATGGCCCTTGAGATCCGTTATTTGCTATCTTAAGATGGTGTCTATGACGCGTTGCGGCCCTAAAATTTGTTTTTGGCGCATAGATGTTCCATATAAAGTCCAAGGGCGACAACGCTGTCGCCGCGCGCCGTATGCTGTATGTGTGAGTGAAAGCGTGCGAGGGGAGCCGACGACCGCGTCTAAATCTCGCGCGCGCAAGGAAGAAAAGCAGGAAGGAAGCGTGCCTTCCGTTGCGCTCGAGGCACCAGCGAGGGGAAAGGGGAAGGAGGGATAGCGGGTGGCGTCGTGCTCTGTCCTGGCATCAACTGCGTACTGCACGGGCGGCACGCGGTCGCGCGGCCGTATCTTGAAAGCGATGTGCGTTGGGGACAGAGTCTAGGCAGTGTAGGTGCGTTGACGGCTCGTAGCTTTGTGCGTGCTGTGTGTTCTCGGCGCTCAGTTTGCGTTGAAGCGATAGACAACAGCCCGAAAGTCACTTCACTCGCTGCTGCAGCGGCGCTTCCTCACGCCAGCGTTTGACATCGCGTGTCCGCGCTCATCGAGTGTGATGTGTTCATGTTTGCCTGTGGGCGCTGACACCATGCTTGTTAATATAGTTAATAAGCAAATGTTTACAAGTTTATACGGACGATAAAACTACTATCCTTACTTTCTATAGCTGTCTACTGATTTGCTATTGCAATCGATGCTTCGGCTTTCGGGCGAAACTACGACTTTTTTTTTTTCACACGTAAGAATTAAAACAATATTGTGTGCAGTTCAACACTACTCTCATTTCTCAATTTTTCCTGTTTCTCAGCTCTTGCATTTCCTGGCTCTTCTGTTTTTATTTTTTTTACAGTCCCGTGAAAAATGTATCAGCGGGGTTCTACTGTAATAGAAATCTTCTGTAGTTATGTTTATTTAGTGCATCACAGTGGACACAAAAAGGGTGCGCATTTCAAGGTCTTGAAGACCAGGTAGTCTTTTGAGTAAAATTGTAAGCTCCCTGCTACGTTTACTTGAATGCCAGTTTCCTTAGGTTTAATGACAGCATTGCATAGTGGCAGACTTGCTTATTTACAATGTCTAAAAATTGTTGCAGGGCTGCTAAAGTGTTTTTTTGTCGTAATACTAAGTGCTACTTTCACTTTATTGGTTCATTCTTGTACTTCGTTTTCTGACTCTTGTTGCGGTGGCTTGGTGGACATTCTGTTGCTGAGGTCACGAGTTCAATTCTTGGCCATGGTTCTGATGGGGGTGTAGTGCAAGAATGCTTATGCACTGTGCTTTGGCTGCGCATCTAAGTTCCAGGTGGTCAAAATTAATCAGGAGCCCTTTCACATGGCTTCTCTTGTAGCCCATGTATTGCTTTAGGGTGTTAAATCCATTCAATCAATAAATAGACTTTTCTGAAGTGCAAATGAAGGGGAGTGTTTGCCCTACTGATAAATGTTGGGGATGGGACTGCAGCCCTGTGCGCCCAGCCCACCCTGCGTATTTTATGAAAAAGTAATTTCAGCATATTCTGTGTATTAAAAATGCTGCTGTTTTCACTCTTTGTATCTAATGGTTCTCTTATACTTCAGGTACACAACGCTAGCCTACCGTGCGCCTGAGATGGTTGAGCTCTACAGTGGGAAACTCATCACGACAAAAGCAGATATTTGGGTAAGAATGTAAAAATTTTAACATGTTTTTCATGTTTTTTTCTGCATGAGACTTACACCGAGGTAATGTGACGTATGAAAACTTGTGTAGAGTAAGTGCACATGTTCACAAGTCAGAGGAAGTTGACTGGTTGACAGGAGCGGCACAGCATGGTTACTACAACAGAGTGGAGTAATCTGGGAGAAGGTGATGAACAGCAGCAGGAGGACAAACAAGAACGCCTTGAACGAGCACCATCTAAACTCTGCAGAGACAGCCTACCAAGGTGCATAAAAAGTGTAAAACCACTGCAAGCGCACCTCCAAGCGTCTCATTTCTCAGAGCCAATTGTTTTTACCATCTCCACTGATGTGTCTGCTCGTTTCCACCAGCACACAAGAATTGTATGCTATCCCCTCGCCAGATATGCCCCAACAGTGCACCCTGGAGTAGCTATGTTTTGTGGCCACCTTCCAATGAAAACTTAGTATAGTATAGACCACTTATAACGTAACTGCTTTTAGTGCAGGACCGGATATAATACGGTCTTTTCAGACTCCCGTTAATTTTCCCATAGGACTCTCTGTATATGCGTATTGCTTATAGTGCAGTTGGGGGACACGAAATGCTGGTCACAGTGCGGCTGTCTGGAAGTTTGGCAGTCAACCTAGACGGCAAACGCACCCCTCAAGCCACAAATACCGTATTTACTCGAATCTAGCGCCCACTTTTTTTTCCCATAAAACAGGTCCAAAAATTGTGTGCTTGTTGGAATCAAGTACGACCCTAAATCTGCGTCACCATATAGCCGTCGGCATTTCAAAATGGCCGCCTCGCACGCGCGTCGAGCCTAGCTACCGTAGCTTCCTCTATGTGCTGGAGTACGCGTGCTTAGGCAATAGTCTACCGTCTGTCTTCACGTTCTCTGTGTCTGCTCTATCAGCACGAAGTGCAGAGTTCATCATGATGCCGCATTTAAAAGGAAAGTGATCATGTGTGCGGAGACGGACGGAAATCGGGCCTCATCACGGGCGTTCGGAGAATCCTAAACTTGCGTTCGGGACTGGTGCAAACAGAAGGTGAGGATTTTCGCCAGCCAAGCAATGTGGAACGGTTTCAGTGAACCAAAGCAGGACGTAATCTGCAACGATCCACTTCAGCGATACGATCGCCTTGGCCCTATCTTGAAAGCAATCTGCGACGGGGAAAGTCTGCCGCGCGCCGTGTTTCCTCCACTTATAGGTCGCGTTGAAGCGAGAGGCATGATAGCACGAAGGTCAATTCACTCGCCGCGCTTCGTCACTCGAGTGTTTTGACAGTTCGTATCCGCGATTAACGAGCGAAATGTGTTCATATTTGATTGTGTGCGCGTGACACCGTGCTTATTACAGTGTAGACCGCTTATAATGTAAGTTGCCGGAGTCGCGAATATCCGCACTATAAGTGGTACCGCACTATAACCAAAGCAACAATTTTCAAGGCCCGCACATATGCAGAACATGTGCACTGAACCGCCACGCGTATGCGACAGTCGAGGAATGCGGCTAGAAAATTTGCATACAATTTACAGTCGAATCTCGTTAATTCGAACCAAATCACGCGGCAGCGCCTCCGACCGGCATTGCGCCGGCACCGCCATAGAGTAAAAGCTTAGGAGAGACCCCTCAATGTCGCGCGCGAACAAAACAAAAAAAAAAAAGAAAAAAATGCGGCGTAAATTTCACCCTCTTTCGAATGGCAAAGTCGCCGATTCTGCGTTGCGCCGTAACGTGCGTGTACATGCCGACGTCTCAGCCACGCTACCGTAGCCACGCTTAGAAAATGGCAGTGAACCCTTCTTTCTCATTTATGCTTCCTCTACTTTCTAGTCACGTGTTGACCTTGCACACTGCGGCTACGGCGCAGAGGGAAGCAGCGGTGCTGTCCCAGGCCCGCCAACGCCCGCTTCCCGATAACGGCAGAAAACGAAACTTCGGGGAGCTGGCGTCGGGCCGGCTGTAGCGGCGGCGCCTGCACGGCGGCGGGCGCGCATGGTGACAGTCGAAAGTGAGGGAGGTACGAGGGAGGGCGAGGGGAGCCATCGAAGCGGCGGAGTTGCCGAGGTGAAATCCGCTTCCCTGCCGCCCTCCTCCCTCACATTCCACGGTCTCTGCATGCGCCCTTCCCCGTGCCGTGCCGGCGCCGCCCGCTCCCTGAAGTTTCGTTTTACTGCCGTTATCGTGAAGCGAGTGGTGGCTGGCCTTGGTAGTTTCGTGGCCCTCGCTCGCTATGCGCGCCGTGATATTTCACTACTCGCACTCAAGATTCTGGTTTCAGCCTCACTGGCTGTTCGTTCGCACCACGTCCCCTTCTCCTCCAATTCGTCTTTCTTCCTCGAGCGCTCCTTGGGGCGCCTGTTTGAGGGGAGCGTTCGCCGTCTCCGCTGACTTCCATACTCCCAGGCAGCTGCACTGTAACCGGTGTTTCGTTTCCCGTAACTGCACTATAAGCGATATGTGTATACGTAGAGTGCTATGGGAAAATTAACGGGAGTCTGAAAAGACCGTACTATATCCGGTCCTGCACTATAAGCGGTTACGTTATAAGTGGTCTATACTGTAATTCATTTAGTAAGCGAATACGGATCCTAGAGTACAGTGAGAGCGACGACAGAAATGCGCCTGGAGTGTCCATTATCGCAATAAAGTAGTTGTTTTGGTTATAGTGCAGTACCGCTTATAGTGCGGATATTCGCGACTCCGGCGACTTACGTTATAAGTGGTCTACGCTGTAACTGCCAGTCCTAAAAAAAAAGTGTGTATTGTTGAAGCAGCTCATGTACATAACAGTTCCACATTGTGTGTGCACTTATGCAGCCTTTTCGGAAAGGACTTGGGTGGTAGAGGCAAGCAAAATGTAATGCTTGTGTCATGTGTCCACTTGCCACTTTGTTGGCACATGCGCATAATATATTACTCTTGTATATTAATGCGATAGCGTTAAGGGCCCCGTGTCGCTGAAGATTCGGTGTCGGCGTGTGGCGTCTGCGGCCAAAAAAATTATGCTGAACCACGCCGACCATGCAGGCCCTCGGCGTGGTGCAGAGGCGCTGGTGAACTAATAGAATTTCTCAAAGTAAAATGCATCAGAAAAATCGTAAGGTACGACGTAACCACAACCTACAGACATGATAGCATCGGATTGTAATTTGAATATACAAGAAAAGATAATTCTATTATGCAGAAACTCTAACACAAGCCCCGTTTCCAGCATTTCTACCACTCGTACAGCGGTGTACCGCAGTTTCCTCCTTGCAAAAAACCATCCAGGTGGCGCTCGCCTCGTCGGCAGGCTGTAACAGTGTTTCAGTGTAGACTCCCTACGGCAGCTGCATGCGGAGGTGATGTTGGAGAAAAAGAAAGCTGCAGTTGCTGGGAAGCCTGATAAGCAGCCAGGGATCTTTGAATGCTATCGTGTTCCACTCTTAAAGGCGAAGCTTAAGCG
The DNA here is from genome assembly GCF_013339745.2 of Dermacentor silvarum. NCBI lineage: Eukaryota > Metazoa > Arthropoda > Arachnida > Ixodida > Ixodidae > Dermacentor > Dermacentor silvarum. Next base: position 223,673,745 of record NC_051154.1, on the reverse strand, counting down.
TCCTCCAGTTGTTTTATATTTTGCTGCATATATTAGGAACAACAAGTAGGCTTCACTTCAAGCTCCCCTACATTGCTATATTTAGGTGATCAAACCCATTCAGTCGGCAAGTACCACCATTAAATTATTGTTCAAGCGCATGAAGTTGTCACTTGATTGGTGCTACTTCCCATGGTACTTAGAATACTGCTTTAAACATTGTCCTATTTTTGTACTATTATATTTAACTTGTCTCTCTAGCGCATGCAGTGTGAGTTTGCACCAAAATTACAAAGTACCAAAAAAAAGGGAGTCTGGGTGAATAGGTTACACTGGAAACCCTTGACTTCATTCTCAACTCAGATGCCTCTTTCAACTGTTTCAGCTGCTACTACTATTCAGTAACTGTTTATTATTGAATCTTTATTCTCTCCATGCTTGTAGTGCAGTCATGATGACTCTACGTAGTGTGTATGAGATGTGGGTAGCAACGTACGAGCATAGAGGCTGATGTGTGTCACTGTTCCTACTCCTACAGGCCTTGGGCTGTTTGCTGTACAAGTTGTGCTTCTTCAGCTTGCCCTTCGGTGAGAGTGCCCTGGCAATTCAGAGTGGGAACTTCACCATACCTGACAACTCTCGCTATTCCAAGCAGATGCATTCCCTCATCCGTGAGTGCTAGTTCTCCTTGGTAATAATGTCATGTGCTTTGTTTTAATATCTTGATGCTCATGGAAATTTGGGGGGAACAGCAGTAACAGGAGGAAAGGTATGGACACATCTTGCAAGGAAGCTACTCTTTCTACGTTTGGGAATACCACTGCAGTAGTTTGGCTTACTTTTTGATGCCTCCACTCACCTACTTAGAGACATGTGGCTCTTTCAGTTTGAAAGCACTACTGTTAGTTCGCAGGTTTTGTTGCCATTGGCTTGGATGAATAATGAGGACAGGAATGTTGGTGAGAGCTGCTGTGCAGACCCGAATCTGGCTCAGATGTCATACAAGAACTGGGGAGGAGGGGAAGTCTAAGCTCATTTTTTAACATCGCTACATGTTTGGCTTAGCAGTAATAATCCATGATATAGAGTGATAGCCCATCTGTGTGGCATGCTCGTTGTTGGCCAAGCATACAGAGTGGGCATGTGCGGTCTTCTCACACATACAGTAATGTAGCTTGTCATGTGGGTAGATGCATGTTGGCTGTGTCAGCCCTTTCCTGAAGCTTTGTTAAGCAGTTTTGTTAAATATTGTCAATGCATATTTGCCGTGTCAGCCATTCTTTTCCTGTACTGTGTAGTGAAGTTTCATTAAATATTGTAAGCCCTAGTGAGGAATAGAAGTCACTTAAACTTGGCAGAATTTCAAACTAAAGGTCATTTTTGTGACTGGGCAGAGGTTTGTTTAAGTGCCACTTATGCCGGAATGCTCCAAGAGGCCTAACCTGCTATCTCCTGCTATTTAAAATTTCCCATTTAATTTTATTGCAATGGTGTGGAACTGAATAAAATAATGTGCCACTGAATAAAACTGTGTGGCGCTGAATAAAGCAGTGTGGTGCTGAATAAAGCAGTGTGTCGCTGAATAAAGCAGTATGTCGCTGAATAAAGCAGTGTGGCACTGAATAAAGCAGTGTGGCACTGAATAAAATGGCATGAGAACAATTGTGAATTAAGGCTAAAAGGGCCATAGCCCTAGGTCTCTTCTGAGAGTAGAAATAGTAGGCTCATTTGTGTGAAAGAGTTGTGGAGGCAGGCCAAAGAGGGCGCCATAGCAGCCACAGTTTATTGAAGCTGTCCAGACATGATGGCGATGGTCCCGTGGAGCGAGAGGTTGATGTGGCCGCTCCTGCCGGGTGCACTAGTGTTTTAGGTGCAAATCTGCCATATAAATCAGAATATAGGGCAATTTGGAATATACGTCCACCTGTGGATGTATATTCTCTGATATAAAAAAATTTGAAAAACATTTTGCAAAGCAGTAAACTATACATATACTTAAAATATATCAAGAGAAGGGCAGCATAGTCGAGGACGGCAGAAAACTAGGTGGGGTGAAGTCAGGAAATTTGCAGGTGCAAGTCGGAATCAGCTAGGGCAAGACGGGTAATTGCGAGATCGCAGGGAGAGGCCTTTGTCCTGTAGTGGACTTAAATATAGGCTAATGATGATACATTGGTTAATTTGGTCATTCGTCATGAGTTAATGCATCAAAAATGCAAAATTGTTGAATGTATGTACCATTCAAAATGGCGAAATGGTCGTATTGGGAAAAAACAAAAGAAAAAAAAGGGGGGGGGGGAAAGCCTTAAGTGTGTATGCCCTCGTCCCCCCCCTCCCTTTTGGTTGCAAGATGTGCACCTCTCAAACATTTTGGGGGGTGAACCCTGTGTGTGCATAAATGCTGAATTTATCTTGACTGTGGTAGGGGGGGGGGGATTAGTCTTTCAAGCCTTCTATTTTTGTTTTTTCCTTCAGTGTGGAGGGATTGCTTATTAATGGAGAGAATAAATTAGGGCAGATTTATGTCTACAGTTCAACTTCCTGCTAAAGCAATCAAGTCTGTTCATTATAAATTAACCTGCTTCTGTGGTAGGAAGCACATTTGCATTTTGCCAGCAAATATGGTAAAAATGGATATTCACTTGGTGAAAATTGCAGTTGTAACAAGTCTATGATCATATTTCCTGTACAAGAGTGCAGTATGCAAAAATTCCTCTTGCTAAAAAATGCATGAGAAAAATAAGGTGCTCCAAGGGGTTAAACTTTTTGTTATTCACAAGTGTACGAAGTAACGGAGAATCAAACCAGAAAAAGCATAGAGGAAGGCAATTGCTATGTTTAAGTGGAATGTAGAGATACATAGTAAGGTAAATGGAAAAGTGCACGAAGAGAACTTGCTACAGGTGGGGACTGAATTCACACCTTCAGCATTTCTCTGTGTTATTTTCTTTGATGGGATGTCCCTGAGCTATTCTTCATTTTTCTTTTATAGGTTACATGTTGGAAGTTCAGCCTGAGAAGAGGCCAGATATCTTCCAGGTGTCCTATGTGGCATTTTCACTGGCAGGCAAAGAATGCCCTGTTCAAAACCTTCATGTATGTTATAGCATTCATCATCACTGACTTGAGCTCTTAATTTATCCCTATTACTAGCACATTTGTGTCTAATAGTATGTTTTTTAACACGATTATTAATTGAAGTATACTGTCATTCCTTTTTATGTATTTAGAATTCATCAATTCCAAATATTGAACAGCTTCCAGTACCTCAGTGCGACAGTGAGGGCAGAATGTCATCATCAAAGCCTCCAAGGTAGGGCTTCTCTTTATTTATATTGCCTTAAAAGGTGGCATTGGTACTGTTTAAGTTTATACACATGCATTATTACCCTGGTGTGTGATAACACATTAACCTGTGTGGGCAATGTACCGTATTTTCTCACATATAACCCGCACCAAAAATTGGAAAAGATTGCTTAAAAAGTGGGGGGTGCAGGTTATCTGCGAAGATTCGCGAAGGGTGGGGGTGGGGGTCGGCTTCACGGCAACGCGCGGCCTACTGTGCAGAGTCCGCGTTGTCCGCATGCCTATCGACATCGACGTGTGTTAAGCCAATAAGAGGCCAACACAGGTTATAGCCAGATCCACATCCATAGTCTGGTTAGATGCTTTCCACATGCTTTTCGAATAAGTCAGGTGCCGTTTCTTGTAAGCCCAGTTTGCACAGTTGGCCAGCCTTGTTTAGGCATCACGAGTGTGTCTCGGCGGCAGTCTTTTACATTGAAACAGAAACTGAAGATCGTAGCCGCTGCTGAAGAAATCGGCAACAGAGCAGCTGCGAGATGGTTCCGTAGACGATTACGTCTTTGAGAGCGGCGATGAAGCCTCGGATGGCAGCAGTGAATCGGACGACAGCACTGACAACGTTGTGGCAGTCGTTTTGAAATAAATATGTTTTGAAAACGAGATGATGACTGCGTGTAGTTGTAACTTCCTAGTCCTCATTTTTTTCGAATACGCGTGCGGGTTATACGCGAGGTTATTTTTTTCTTTTTCGTGGAGTTCAAAGTTAGGGGTGTGGGTTATATGCACGGGCGGGTTATACGCGCGAAAAATACGGTATTGAATGGGGATATTCTTTATACAGTATAGACTACTTACAACGTAACAGCTTATAGTGCAGGACCGGATATAATACGGTCTTTTCAGACTACCGTTAATTTTCCCATAGCACTCTATGTATACGGGTATCGCTTATAGTGCAGTTGCGGGACACAAAATACCGGTTACAGTGCGGCTGCCTGGAAGTTCGGCAGTCAACCTAAACGGCAAACGCTCCCCTCAAGCCACAAATACCGTATTTACTCGAATCTAACGCATACTTTTTTTCCGATAGAACAGGTCCAAAAATTCCGTGCACGTTAGAATCGAGTACGACCCTAAATCTGGCGTTACCATATAGCCGTCGCCATTTCAAAATGGTCGCTTCGCACGCGCGTCGAGCCTATATCTATTCTCGAGCCTATAGCTACCGTAGCTTCCTCCATGTGCTGCAGTACACGTGCTTAGGCAGCGTGAAGTACCGAGTTCATCATGATGCCGCATTTAAAAGGAAAGTGATCATGTGTGTGGAGACGGCGGAATTCGGGCCGCATCACGGGCGTTCAGGACTGGCGCAAACAGAAGGAGAGGATTTTCGTCAGCAAAGCAATGCGGAACGGTTTCAGTGGACCGAAGCAGGACGTAATCTGTGACGATCCACTTCAGCGATACGATCGCCTTGGCCCTATCTTGAAAGCAATCTGCGACGGGGAAAGTCCGCCGCGCGCTGTGTTTTCGCCGCTTATAGGTCGCGCTGGAGCGAGAGGCATGATAGCACGAAGGTCAATTCGCTCGCCGCGCTTCGTCACTTGAGCGTTTTGACATTTCGTTTCCGCAGTCAGCGAGCGAGATGTGTTCATGTTTGTTTGTGTGCGCATGACGCCGTGCTTGTTAATTTATTTAGTAAGCGAATACGGAACCTAGAGCGTACGGTGACAGCGACGGCAGAAATGCGCCTGGAGTGTCCATTATCGCAATAAAATAGTTGTTTTGTTTATAGTGCAGTACCGCTTATAGTGCGAATATTCGCGACTCCGGCGACTTACGTTATAAGCGGTCTACACTGTATTCATAATGCCAAAAGCAATATTTACTGCACAGCATAATGCTTACCTGCAGGTTTGCTTGTCATGGAGAAGCTTCTTTGTAGAATTTTAATACAGTCGAATCTCGTTAATTCAAACACGCTTAATTCGAACTTCCGGTTTATTCGAACTGACGCTGTTGTCCCGTCAAAGTTATGTGTACTCATATGGGTGAAAACGCCCGGTAATTCTAACGTGAAAGCATTTGCAACGGTTAATTCGAACATACGGCACACCGACAATGCCCTCAGCAGCGTGCCAAATCACGCGGCGGCTCCTCCGACCGGCATTTCTTTGACACCGCCATAGAGCAAAAGCTTAGAAGAGACCCCTCAACGCTACGCGGCGAAAAAGAATACGAAAAAAATGTGCCGGAAATTTCACTCTCAAATGGCAAGGTCGATGTTTATCCGTCGCACCGGAACACGCGTGTACGTGCCGACGTCTCAGCCTACGCTGCGGCTGCGGCGCAGAGGGAAGCAGCGGCGGAGGCCCAGTCCGGCCAACTTCCCGATAACGGCAGAACACGAAACTTCAGGGAGGGGGCTAAGCTGGCGCCAGGCCAGCAGGAGCCGCGGCGGCGGCACAGCGGCGCGCGCGCGCGCACGGAGGCAGTCGAAGGTGGGGGAGCTACGAGGGAGTTGAGAGGGAGGGCGAGGGGAGCCACCGAAGCGACAGCATTTCCAAGGCCAAATCCGCTTCTCTGCCGCCCTCCTCCCTCACCTTCAACGGTCATCGCGCAGACGCACGGACGTTGGCATGCCCGCGCCGCCCACTTTTTGAAGTTTCGTTTTCTGCCGTTATCGGGAAGCAAGCGTTCGCCGGCGTGGGCAGTTTCGTGGCCCTCGCTCGCTGCGTGCTTGCGCGCCGCATTTCACGACTCACACCATTCGTACATGGTGCTATGGTCCACGAATACTACAAAAATAAGTCCTCCTTTTAATTCGAACTTCTTTTCATTCGGACAAATTTTTGGGCTTTTTTGAGTTCGAATTATTGAGATTCGACTACACAGTCAAACCTAGATATAACAAAGTTGGACTTGCAGCGAAAAACTTCGTTATATCGAGAATTTCGTTATATTGAGGTTTTGTTAATTCCATAGAACTATGATCAGGAAATAGACATAGTTCATTACATTGCAGATTTCATTAAATTCAGGTTCCTTATATCGAGGTATGACTGTACACTTGAACCTCGTTGTAACGAAGTTGAAGGGGGAGCTGACATTACAGTAGAGCCTCGTTGATACAATCCCGTTACGTACGATTTCCCAGGGCCAACGTTCGCGATCGAGAACAAAAAAAAATTGACCCAGTAGAGTTACGCTTATTTTTTACTGGTTCGTAAGGTCCCGGAAAACACGATTTTTCGGCACCAACGTTCAGTACATCACCAAACTAGGATTGTACGATACGTTTTCCTGCCACTAGATCCCATGTGAACAAGAAAAGGCCCGAGGTGCGCGCGATTGAGAACAGTATAGGTGCCCGTCGCATGAGCTTCCCCACAATACTCGCCCGCTCGTCTCACGTGAAAACGCCGGCGCACACTGTCTTATTCCTGTACTAGCAGATCTACCAGGTCGTCGCACGCCGCATTCACTGCTATCGCCGCTGAACATATTGCGATAGGCATCTTCATCTGTTTTACAGCGTAGGGCGTAGTACCGTTCGTAGCGTACTGCACGCGTTTAGTAGGTGAAAATCCAAACGCGCCACCGTCCGTGACGTGAGCATCCTGTTTTGCTTGGGCGGCATCCGGCATCGCCCGCCAGCTTGATTTTGTTTCGGTTTCCCTTGGCCGTCTTTAAACACGGCACAATAGGAAACCAACAAAACGTGTGTCTGGCCACCAAAGCCCCACCAGCTCTACTTGCATCGGCGTTTCATGCGCAACCATTCGCGCAGCACTTCGCCTTACATAGATGTCAAATACAGTTAAGTTTGACAAATTTTTTAGTTACTTTGGATCTTACGTTTTCACAGTTAGTACGCTTTTTCTCGCATTTTTTTACACAACATATGAACTAGGTTATACTGTACTTCGTTATACCTATTACTTCGTTATAACCATTATTGTCATTTACTGCAATATATGCCCAGTAGGGTGCACAATTGTGAACATGAAAATAAGATGACTTTGCGGCCCGCGGAACCGCTACACGGCCACGCATACGATGAAATTTCGATAAAACAACAAAAGAATCTTCGGCGTGTAAAACATGCGACTTAGCACCTGACGAGACAGCCTTTAGATAGTAGCCTTTTGTTTCATTGCGATGGTCTTTCATGTCTGTTTTCTACTTGAGCGCTTGTCGCGGTCGAACAGCACGTGGCACAGAATACAGCGCTGCGCTGTGGGATTGAGGAGGCAAGCAAACTTCACTGCGCAGGCTTGGCTCAGCCGGCTCGTAGCCTCTGTGATTGCACCGATGCCAATGCGATAGGGAGCCATACCCAGCTGCCAGCCCATGTGGCCCGCCGCAGGGAGAGGGACAAGTGAATGCACAGCCTGGGCGTGACCCCCGAGATTGCTCCGGGGAGATCTCTGAGGCCAGGCCCAGCTGCGGCTGCCTGCACAATGCGCCGTAGAGATAGTAGAGTGAATGCACCAATCTTCTGCACCGCCGCGTGTAGCCATGCAGCCAGGTGCAGGCTTGCGTGTGACCCCCAAGATTGTGCTAGGGTGTCTTGGAGGTTACGCCCAGCTGCGCTTGCTTACGCAATGTGCTGTGCAGTAGTAGATGCACTAATCTTTTGCACCGCTGCGCGTAGCCGTGCAGCCAGGCACGTGCAAGAGAGGTCACTGGAGAAGTGCGATAGTGAGCGGCTGCTTGTGCGCAGATGCATAGCTACGCCCGGCAGTGAAAAATTCCAGTGTTGCTCGATGACATATTCAACGTAGGGACACTGGAGTTCTGAATTGCTGCGGCAAAGGAGGGCTGAACCCCGCGGAAAGCGATGTACTCAGCAAGCAATGGTTGGGTATTTTTTGATTTCGAAGACAAATCTAGTTTGTTATATCTATTGGCAGGACACATTCACTTTATTAAAACAAGGTTTTAAATACATGAGTCTCTATGGGGATTCCAAGGGGAATATCATTTAGTTATGTACATTTTTTCGTTCTACAGTAAAACCTGGTTACAAGACACTCAAGAGACTCGGGAAACATGTCTCTTGTAACCAAGGTCTCTCGTAAACAGAAATTCTAAAAACACTGAAGAGTCGAACCAGACCACTTTATTATACATTACCATCAAAGTGTGTAGCAAACATGGCGTTGGCTTCGTAGTCAGACTACAGGCATACAAATCGACCAGCACCGCAGACGCTGTGATGGAAATGCAACTCAATGGTACTACCGTATTTACTCGAATCTAACACGTACTTTTTTTCCGCTAAAACAGGTCCAAAAATTGCATCCGCGTTAGAATCGAGTACGACCCTAAGTCTGCGTTACTATATAGCCGTTGGCATTTCAAAATAGCCGCCTCGCATGCGCGTTGAGCCTAGCTACACTTAATTTAGCCTAGCTACACTTTAGCCTAGCTGCCGAAGCTTCCTCCATGTGCTGCACTACACGTGCTTAGACATTAGTCTACCATCTTTGTTCCTGTTTTCTGCGTCTGCTCTATCAACATGAAGTGCCGAGTTTATCATGATACCGCATTTAAAAGGAAAGTGATCATGTGTGCAGAGACGGACGGAAATCGGGCTGCATCACGGGCGTTCGGACAGTCCAAAACTTGCGTGTGGGACTGACGCAAACGGGAGAGGATTTTCGCCAGCGAAGTAACACGGAAGGGTTTCAGTAGACCGAAGCAGGACGTATTCTGCGGCGATCCACTTCGGCGATACGATTGCTTTGGCCCTATCTTGAAAGCGATCCGCGATGGGGAAAGTCCGTCGCGCGCTGTGTTTTCGCCACTTATAGGTCACGTTGAAGCGAGAGGCATGCTGGCATGAAGGTCAATTCGCTCGCTGCGCTTCGTCACTCCAGTGTTTTGACAGCGAGTTTCCGCGGTCAAGAAGCCAGATGTGTTCGTTTGCTCCTGCGCGCGTGACACCGTGCTTGTTAACTTATTTAGTAAGCAAATGTTTGGAAGTTTATACCGCCGATAAAACTTCTATCCTTACTTCATATAGCGGTCTACTAATTTGCTATCGTATTCGATGCTTCACCTTGCGGGCGGAACTGCGACATTTTTATTCACCGCAACTTCAGTGCATAGGGACTAAATGTCTGTTTTTCCAAAAGAGTGAAAGTTCTATTTCTGTTTGAAAGCATGAGGTGCACGGACGGTACTGTAAAGGATATTTTTTTTTTGGTCACGGAAAACGGGTGCGCGTTACAATCGAGGGCACGTTGGGATCGAGTAAATACGGTATGCCGCAGAGTTGGTTTGGGAGTGTGACAATGATTATAAAAGCATAATGACAGAAAATTCAGTGTAATTGGTAGTCGCAACCATGCAAGAAGTAACAGCCGGCTGCGGAACGGAATAAAATCGAGCCAATGGAATGAAAATTGCAGCGCATACCGGTTGGTACGAGGTTGGCTGCGTTGTGTGACCATGTCTGGGTTGTGTGTCTTATAAATAGTGAAAGTGAAAAAATTAGTGAAAGAATTTACTCTAGGGACCTAAAAAGTCCTTAGTAACAGAGTGTCTCTTGCAACCATGTCTCCTGTATGCAATGTTGTTAACATGGCGAACATAAGAAAACCAACCAAACCATTTTCAAATGTCTCTTATAACCGAGTGTCTCTTGTAACGAGATTTTACTGTAGTATCACGTTTTGTTATAACGAGGTTTGAGTGTATTCTGTTAGGGTTAACACTGTGCAGTGCTGTTTTTTGTAAGTAAAATGTGGCAATGTGCGCATAAGTCCTTCTGCACATATTACTCTGCATTTTTGTGTGGCAAGAAAGTTTGACGTGTATTGTATTTCCATGATTTTCACAACCTCTTCGGCCACGTGTGTGCAGCAGATAAAAAGCATATGTGCAATTGCCTTATTCTCAAAGACTTAACATACTGTGGTCAGCTTTCAACCTGTGCTTGCATTCTGTGCTGTCGTCGTGATAGCAGGATAAGAGATAAGGGTTGCCACCTGTCTAATTTGCCTACTGCAACACTGGTTTTTTCTTCATGGTACTGGCTGGCAGTCTGAACCTCAAACCAGCATGCCATTGGCCGGTTTTCCAGTTGTCCTTAAATCTGCGCATAACTTGCATCGCAAACGCTCTGTCGGGCAGACATACATAACAAACAACTGAATTGCCACTAGGGGATTCATTCCTACCAACAATGATGTGACGGGGCACATGTTCACCAAATAGTGCGTATGTATCGGTGGGTGGATTGTGAATTAGCAGTTGATAGCAGCGCTCATCTATGTCTATATTTTTTTTTGTTTTTTTTGTTTCTCTGACAACTAAGTTAACATAGAATGCAAGGCTAACTAGCCCAGCAGTCGGTCCTCCTGAAGGATCTATTCCTAATTACTTGAACTGTTCACTGTCATAAAGCTATAGTGTTATCCGAAGTTGTGAGACTGAGCGGTCCAGTCTTTCACTTTTTCTTTCTTCAGAGGTTGTTCCTATGTGTCAAAGCACAACTTCTGCTTCTCTCCTACGCGTCTTCTCGGCGGCCAACCACTACTGGCACTTATGGTGTCAGTTGACATGACCAGTTTGGGCCTTGAGCAAAATAAACTTGCATTGTTTTTCTTCCTGCCCGCACACATTCTTGGACTGTGGAAACAACGCTCAGACGTGGGCTGTTCGCTTTACCCGCTCGTTGTCTTAAAAATTTTGAATGTGTATCAAATTTTGTGTAAAGCCTCTCAATAAATTTTAATCATTCAATGTTTGTAGTCTGTGTGTGGCAACATAATTTCATCTTGTTGGTATTTTAACTGTATTTATGCTGTATCGAGGCAGAAACCATGAGGTGGAAAGCATAGGAGGAAGGTATGGCGAAAGCGTGAGAAGAAAAGTGTAGTGCCGCGCAAAATAGGCGACGACTGCTACGAGATGGTGCCAGAGTAACGCGCTGTCATCTGTTCACTGATGGCATGCACCGAGCGCATCCAACGATACCATATATGGAATCAAAGCACTGCATGATTGGAGCTCTGTCTGCGGCGGCTGCTGTGAATCGCACCCACTCTTCACCCACGGACTGGCTCTTGCGATCCTCCGATAAGCGAGGCAGTCACGTCACACTTAGCTTTGTTTGCAACGTGCCGCACGAGACAGATTTTCCGCACCAGACAATATATAGCGAAATGAAAACATGTATGGAGCTGCGCTCAAATTTTGCATTAGGGAGTATCGCAATCATCAGTGATTTTTTCTTTTTTTTTTCTCTCTCAGCAAAGGGGGCAACTCTATAAGAGATAGAGCTTGCAACGTAACATTTGCACACTAGTTTCCCAACCCCACAAGCTTTGATCCAAAATTTATTTTAAACTAGACTGTGTATTTTGATATTTTGAGAAACGGGACTTTCACACTGCAACTTTTTGGCTAGAGTGGTATTGGATCAACCTGTTTGCAGTTGGAAGCATTGTTTGCATTCGTGTTTTATTATGGCTGTTGCCACAGATCATTGCAGGTACCAGTTGTGGAGGGCACATCAGTAGCTCCTCGACAGCGGCCCAAGGGGTCGCAAGCCCCACCAGGTGTCGGTGGGCTGCCCCTCATCCCTCAGAATGCTTTGCCATCCTCTCGTCGCCCCACACCTACCACTCCACAGCCACAGGTGCCCCCTGCTACACCAAACCCTGGTGAGAACACACTTTTTCGTAAATTAAATATTTTCTTTGCTATCAAACAATACTGAGATCTGGGGTAATACGACGGGCACCTGAAAAGTTTGTGGCCTGACCCGGACGTAGTGACCGTGGGTCGAAATTTCGCAGTCAGTTCTCTACATAGACCCCCTTGAAGGCCACACATGTATGTCATCGCTCTTAGAGTTTCATTATTCCACTTTGGTAAAACGTTTCATCCTGCTCCTCCAAAAAGTATTTTACGGCGTCCATGACAGCTTTATCAGAAGGAAAACGACTTCCACCAAGGTGCTTTTTCATCTGGGGGAATAGGTGGTAGTCCGAGGGAGCCAAATCAGGGAAATAGGGTCGGTGCTGAAGCAGTTGGAAACTACAGGAGTGAATTGCAGCCATCGCAACAGCTGATGTCTGAACTGGCGCATTACCCTGTTGAAAGAGCACCCTTTTCCAGAGCATCCCTCGCCGTTTTTTTTCTTAATTGTCGACCTCAGATGACGCATCTGAGCTGCATAGTACTCACCGTTGATAGTTTGACCTTTCGGGAGGAATTCCAGGAGAATGACACCCTTGCAATCCCTAAACACTGATGCCATAACCTTGCCAGCGGATGGGACCACCTTTGCCTTTTTGGGGCGGTGGAAGGTGGGATATTTACACTGTTTCGGGGCTTCTTTTGACTCGGGACGGAAGTGATGCACCCCAAGTTTCATCCATTGTAACAAATCTCTGCAGAACAAGATTAATATCAGCTTCAAACAGTTGTAGATTTTCTGGAGAGTGAAGTTCTTGTTTGTTCTCTAATGTCAAAAGTCTGGGCACCCATCGGGCTGAAACTTTGTGCATGTTCAGGAGCTGGTGTTAGGATATGGCCAACCCTCTCCACTGATATGCCCACACATTCTGCAATGTGCCACTGTGTGACACGTCGATCAGCCATTACAATGTCTTGCATTTTTTGGACATTTTCATCTGTGCTTGCTGTTGAGGGCCGACCACTGTGCGCAGCATCTTCAATTGATAACTGGCCTCGCTTCAAATCGGCAAGCTACTTTTTCACCATAGCATAAGAAGGAGCATTGTCCCCTAATGTCTTCAGCATTTCTTTGGGAATTTCTTGTGCTGTCAGTTCTTTTTCCAAAAGGTATTGAATGACTGCTCGCTTTGCGAATTTCTCCATTTCCATACTTCAGCTTCTTGACCTTGCTTTAAACCGCTGTACTTGAAAGCAAAAAAATCAAAATAAATCCAGATTGCTCATGAGACCATTCATATAACTGAATAACATATTGCATTGCAAAACAAGACCACGCGAAAAAGATTTCACGTGTGGGCTGCAAACTTTTCAGGCACCCCTTGTAACTATATGAGTTATCCCAGCTAACGTTAGCCAAGCTGTTCAACAAAAGAAATATAAAAATATACTGTGCAAGATACGATTTTTAAGACCTACATTGTTCGGTCGTAAGACCTCCGTCCGAATACTGTAAGTCTTATAATAGTATCTTGCACAGTGTTTCTTTAATATATATATATTTTTTTTCGCTGAACAGCTTGGTTGACGTTAGCTGGGATACACAGTATGCATTTTTTGTTGATGGAATAACAGGTGGTCATGTCATATTGCGAAATAGATTTCTAAACATCTGAATACTAGAACAAAAACTTTGTGTTTAAAGTGCCGGGCTGTGTGTTTTTGTGCCTCACGTGTCTTTGCTTTTTTGTGTCCAAAGTTGTAACTTTTGAATGGTGCCATTAGTTTGCAGTGTAGTACTGGCTTTTGTCAGTCTTTTCTTGTGGGCCCTCCCCAAGCTTCCTGTGGATTCCGTGAAATGATTTTGTTGACCATGTTAGCAATCTGCACCTGAAGCAAAAATGAAAGTTTTTGTTCTATAAAGTTTGCTAAACTTATTGACCGATTGTTGGAAAGGTGCAGTGTGCTTGGGCTTTGTCACGTGGTCTTGGGCTTTGTCTGGATCTGGAATTTGTTTTTATGCATCTACAGTCGCGAGCAAAATTCTGAAGACCGCAGATCCCGCGAAAATTTTTTCTTCGTAGTCTAGGCATGCAGGCTGCAATAAAGTGGTGCCAGCCTGGTGTAAAATGAAAACACTTTTTTCTGTGAGCCACGTGGGCTGTACGTTTGTCTGTGCCAGCTGCATGAAGTTAACATGCAGGGTTGGAACTTCCGTGCCATTTCTACCACTTTGTGCCACTGGAATTTCTTTGTTCTACTTTGCTGCATCTGAAGTGTGCAATAAACAACCTGATTAAACTGTAATGTGCAAATTGTATTGAAATGAGGGGCCAGGTAACACTAGTGCAACTACTCTTTCTCTTCATAAAATTTCATGCTTCAGTGGCCTATGAACCAATTACAATAGGTGAAAGAATGGAATTCAAATAGAATAGTTGTAGTGCGTCTCCCTTGACAAGCAAAGCATGTTTTAGAGTGCAGCTCTTAAACGCCCGTTTTTGCGGCGAGCGGCGGCGGCGTAGCCGAGCGAACGAGCACAGCGAAAGACGAAAGCGAACACGGAGCACAGTGGAGGATGTAAGACATGAGGAAGAAAGCGGAGAGGATTGTGCAGCAGTACGATGAGGCGGAAAGTGGAGGAGGGTATGGCAAAAGCGTGAGAAGCATACTGCGGCGACGAAGGCTACAAGATGGTGCCAGAATAGTGCACGTCATCTGGGAAGTCTGTCGGTGGCGGCTGCTGTGAATCACGCCCACGCGTCCCCCATGCACTGGCTCTTGCGATCTCCAGATTAGCAAGGCAGTCGCGCCACAATTTGCTCTGTTTGCAATGTTCCACACAAGACAGATTGTCAGTGCCAGCCAATATATCACAAAATCAAAACACGTTTAGAGCTGCACTCCAATTTCGTATCATGGAGTATGATAACTGTCGGTGAATTTTTTCTAATTTTATTTTCTCCAAGTTTGTCTTATCAGTCTTCAACTCTGGTTTGAATTTGTTGGACCCCCCCTTCCTTGAGTTGGCTGAGGAAGCCCTGTCCAAGGCTTGCACATTGATGGAGTTTGCTGCTGCTATGCTGCTGATTTTTAAGTTCACATGTAAGACTACTTTTGGCCTCTCTGGTAATCGGTTAAACATGCATACTTATACATTATTTAGAGGAGATGTCAGGCGCCAAATTTTCAGAGCCGGCCAGAACTTGTGCACCGACCAACCTCAATCCCTCTTTTTTCTGCTTATATCTAATGTTAAGGCAGTTTCCTTTGCTTTTAACTATGCATAGTGAAACCTCATTATAAAAAAAAGGGATATAAAAAAAATAATGGATATCATGAAGTAAGTGAAGTTCCCCTTGAAATCCCCATAGATATAACATAGTGCATAACATGCAATAATGGATATAATGAAGTAATGGATATAACAACGTAATTCTCGCTCCCCCTTCAACCTCATTATAGCTAGATTTTGCTGTATATGCTAGTGGTGTGCCAGTGATTCGTGTCTTTGGCAAGCTTATGTAGCCCCTGGTGTGCTTGATTTCGGGGTTAACCGCCTTATGCAGCTGCAGTTCTTACTTTGTATGTCTCGACAACTGTGTCAATTAGGAAAGGTTTTTATGGCTTTGTTCAATTTATTTTCCCCCACGGTGGTAAAATTTTTCGTCTTGGTTGGAATAGTGTGTACATTTTACAGATAAATTGATTGTGCCACATACAGATATTTTACACGTGCCTCAAATACCAGCGACTGCAGTAGTAAGGATATTCTGGTTTTAGAAGAGTGGCAGAAAAACGCTGTGCAAAAGATAGTCATGCTCACCTATAACTATGTTGAAATGCCAAAGGAATGACATCATTACTGATAATTCTCGTGACTTGTGCTGAAAAAGCTGTGTAACTTTTTCTTTAATTTAATGATTAGAGCACATTAAGCAGGTTACAATATCCACTGTCTCACAGCAAAATAGCTATAGCACTAACTTAGCAGACTTCTAATGACTACAAGCCTATGTTGACTATGTAGTTTATGCATTGACAGTACAAGTTTTGTGCCCTCTGGTATGCCAAGGGTCACAGCACTCTGTAATACCCCAGTCACACGGGCATACCGAAGGTCCTTTGATGTTAAGGAGCATAGAGTTCTCAAAGGAACATTAGTTCAGGGGATATGTATCAGTGCTACACGGTCGCCAGGTGGTCTCCGCTGTAGCTTTTGGCAGAAACCGCAACGTACTCTAAAACGCAAAAGTGACGAAAAAAAAACACACACGAGGACACTTCGATACGTAGCAGCCGATAACCAAATCGCACATGGCACCCATTTTGCTCACGAGGGTTGCAATGTGGGCTTGTTGGTAACGCATCTTGGAGGGTTAAAGGCAGTGCGATTAAAAGTACGAACTGAACTTCGATAACAAACACCGTTGGAAGTTAGCGCCGTGTCTTTTAATCGCGCTACTGTAAACCCTCCAAGACCCATTTTGCGTCGGTGTTGCTGATTAGGACAATCCGTGCCGGCGCTGTTGTACCGGCGCATTCATCATTGAGACTGCGGGTGTCACGAAAGTGTTTAGTGCTTGTAAATTTCTATGATATAGTGAAACTTGTTTTAACAGGCAAAAATTGAACTTTCGTATTTATAAAGAATTTTGTTTTCTTCTGTCGGACGCCCTCTGGGCTCAAAAGTATTCCTTTGAGATTTCAAAGGACAAACGCGGACTCCTTTGGCTCAAAGCTCCCTTCAACTAGGCCTCCTTTGATACGCCCGTGTGACAGCGCGCGTCCTCCCTTGAAGTAAAGGATCTTTGATTCAGAGGACTTTGAAAGTGCCCGTGTGACTGGGGTATAACCTTCATTCTAGGCGATTCACTGACGATGACTTCTTAGACAAGATGGAATTATCATCAGTTTCAAGGAGTTGGATGTCAATATGATGTGCTATTTGGCCTCTTACTTCTAGCTCTTTTTAATTACATTTAGGAGAAATGTTGTTTAGGGTTTTGGGGTGCAAAAGCAACTTTTGGCTATAATGCGCCAGGAAAATTGGAAAACCGAATATAATCTGTGATGCCGAAATATCACATTTGATCGGATGTGTTGTATTATAGTTACATAAAAGTTCATGACTGACATGAGCTTGTGTGCTTGCGATCTGGGAGATTGCGATCTGGGAGCGTTCATTAGCAGCATAGTGCCGCAAGCACAGTCAATGGGGCTGTTTTTGAACCAATCTCCTGGAGCGAACTTGCACAACCTATATGCTTTCTTGCAAGTTCGAACTCTCTGCAGATTTCTTGAGATGTTGTAGTGGTCGTGTACGACTTTCTCAGAAAGATCTCTTAGAAATCTTTCGGCAGGCACGTAGGCTATGGTATCATGTAACATCTTGCAAAAACCTTCAACATGAGACTAGTATGATGAGTACAGGGGCCGTATTTTGTAACGGTTCACTTTGGAACTGGTTCACTCTGGGTGTTGCATCACTCAGAAAGAGTGGAACGTTGCGGCGCGAGGGAGACCAATCAACGAGTGGCTATCTGTTGGGAGTTTACGCCATCATTTTTGTTTCTACTTTGGGGACGATATAGTAATTGAAGGATGTTGCTAGCTCGATGAAAAAATATTGGTTTGTATAAAATTGATTGTTTGTATATAATATTGATTGTATAAATTTGCAGTAATAGCTGTCAGCTTGCGTAGCGGACAGCCACTAGTTGTTTAATTTTATATTGTGTTGCTTTATTATTATTAATATTATTATTATTATTTTCTTTTTTGTCGCTAGGTGGTGTGCCATAAGTTAAGCAAACAAGGCGGTTCTCTTTGTTTGGGTGTAGGTCGCGCCTCTAATAGGATTCTGTTTCGCTGGGGCTGAGTTTGTTAGGGTGGACGATTGCAATCAGATTTTCATACACACATCCCACCACTTCGGGAATCTTGCCACGGTCAAGAAGCGTTCCTTGACTGTGGGTTTCTCCTGCGTCATGGAGGGGATGTCACCTGCACTTTTCCTTCTTCGTGGCTGTAATGATGTGACTGACTGACGGTTGCAACAACCCAATTGCTTAAAATGTAATTCCAGATGCACTGTTAAAAAAAAAAAAATGTCGCCGCGCGTGGCACTTTTGTGGCAGTGTCAATGGCACTAAATATTGTGGTCCGAAATATTCTTCTAGCTCGTCGCAAAGCCATCGCACTGGTTCATTGGAGAGCCTGAAATGCCGTCGAACTCTCCCTCGCTCATGTCGCACGCATCATCACGTCTTCTTTTGCCAACGCTCACCAGTAGCACAACTAAAGGAGCCGCTATTGGAGTCTGTCTTGTCGCCGGCCAGTGCGAGACTAGCAGGTGGCCACGGTTCACTTAGCAGCCCTCGAGATCATGCTCGCAACTGCGCGCAACCCTCTTGAGCAAATCACTTGTCCGTGGCTCCGCTTTTAGCAGATGACGGGTTCGCTATGCAGATGATTGACAACCTGTGTGACAAGAGCAAAATTTATAGTCACACCCACCAAGGATGACAACAAAGCACCAGCCAATGGCGTTTGTGAGAGCGAACCGGTTCCAAAGCAACCGTTGCAGAGTATGACCCCAGTAAGTTCTATTGCACTTAAAAAGGGAAAGAGTGTTCTGACGCAATCTATCGTCTTGATGTGGGATAGTGGGGACTGGGTGTGTACAGAAGGGAAGATAAGTACTGAAAGGCTGTGAAATAACAGATGTGTTACAGTCATATGCGTACTTAATATGGCTGACACTTGTCTGGATGGTTGCCTGTCAGCTGACTATAGTCCAAGCCAGTTTACGGCCCCATTACAGAAACACTTAATTGAATACCCCATTGAAAAAAAGTATTCTGGGAAAGTTCACTGTCTGGCTGTCTGGGCTTATTACATGCGCCTTTTAAATAAAACAGCTGAAAAAAATAAAATGAAATCATGTTTATAAATGTATACATAACTCAGTACTTCTGAGGAACTTGAAATGTACTAGCACCTTGCACAGCTAACAGCAGCTTTAATGACTTTTGTTGCACTGTTACTATTATAACGTTTCCTTTAATTACGTCACTTTTTCAATAAAGAAAGTTTCATAGTAGCTGCTATACTTGTGGACAACTTTTCTTGGCTATGAAGGGAAAGCTATGGGGGCGGAGCTTCTTCACATGTGCAGTAGAACTTCGTTGATACGATCCCATTTCATATGATTTCCCGGTGGCAACATTTGCGATCGAGAACACAAAAAATGACCCAATAAAGTTATTCAACCCGGTTAATATGTTCCTGGAAAACATTCTTTTGGCACCAACATTCAGTACATCGTCAAGCTGCGATCGTATGATATGTTTTCCGGCTACTAGATCCCATGTCAACGTGAAAAGATGCGAGGCGCGTTTAATCGAGAGAAGTAGGTGCCCGCCACAGCTGCTTTGCACAGTACTCGCCCAGCCATGTCGCGTGAAAATGCTGGCATGCACTCAATTTCCTCTTCTGGGACCAGCAAAACTCCACGCAGGTCGTGTTGTTCATCGTACTTCACATTTGCAGTTATTGCCGCCGACCCTATTTTGATAAGCATCTTCACCTATCTGTTTCATAGCGCGTGTGGCATAGTGCCATTGGAAGCGTACTGCACTGCACGCTTCTAATGGGCGACAACGCCAATGCACCGTCATTCCCTGCTGCAGATGTTCTGAAGTGAGCCTCGTATGTTTTGCTCTGCTGTAATCGTATTCCGGCGTCGCCCACCAGCTCGATCCGCGTCGGCATCTCATGCCACAAGGATTCTCGCCGTGTCAGCACGTCAAAACTTCCCGCCAAAATGCACTGCCCGAAGAAGCTGCAGACCCAGACTGAATTGTAAACTTACTGAAGCTGCAAAAATGACAACACATGTCTTGGGCAGCTCGAGCCCCACCAGCTCGGTGCGCGTTAGCATCTCGTGTGGAATGATACGCCCAACACTTCGCTTTACGTAGATGTCAATTACAGTTGAGTCTGCCAAATTTTTAGTGATGTCGGGTGGTACGTTTTCCCAGTTAGTACGTGTTCCAAAACATAATGTCACGTACGAGTTTGTACCGCTGTGGACAAAATGACGTTGGTTGGGGAAGAAGAGGCTGAAGTGTCTCGGAGCTCGGTAGATGGTGTCACCCTGGCCACAGAGCTACAACCCTCTAACTGTATATATTGTAAATACATATATTTTCTCCCCGTAACAATATGAACAAGGTTATACAGTATTCATATGCAATGTAGGCTGGGTGAGTTTTTCGCCGATTTTGATTTTGATTTCTCCGACCTTGCATAGCTCCATTACTTCAGTGAAGGCAGACACGGTCAACTTGGCATGAATTTCTGAAGCTAATTTATGTTTATAGCCATCCCATATGTATAGAGTTCTGAACAGTGAGCAACGCAGCTTGTGTCGGCCTAAGTGGCCGTATGACCTCGGCGACATTGAGAACCCGCAACCGCCGCCGCCATTGATAGAGGCAGCACAGCCTGTCAGCTCGCTTACTTGTTTGCTCACGCCATCGGTTGTGATCTTTCGATGAGTTCACCTGGTTTCCATATAGACGTTGCTCACAGTTTTTTAGTGCGCTTCGACAGCCATTTGTTGCTGAACTTGGTCTCAGGGTCATCAGTCTCTCGGGAGAGCTGACAGCAAATGAGAAAGATTAACCAGAAGACGGGGGTGCCATTTTGCCTTTGAAGAATACATATAATGTGCAACGGTCTTGCATGTGTGAAAACTGGAAGGGGGCAAACTAAAGAATACAGTAAAATATCAGTAGCTAACAGGTGAAGGGGACATATCGTTCAAATTACATGCAGTAAAAACAAATTATGTTCTCTATTTTCCACGTACAAAAATGTGAATGAAATTGCGAGTGCTACTTCCAGCAGCGCTGCCACAGGTGTGCTTTGGTTCCTTAGCCTTCGCTTCTTAGCCAAGAAAAGTTGTCTGCGAGTACAGTGTGTGTGAAAGTAGCAAGTGCAGAGTTTTCAAGATAGGAAATGCAAGCAAGACGGATGACGATTATTGTTGTGTGGCAAACATGCACCTCGAAGTGTGCAACTGTTTTTAGAGTGCAGAAGTTCCTAGTCATTTGTAAAAATTACTTAACCCTTTCGGACGCTGTGTACACAATTGTGTACACCAAGATAGGGCATTAACCGCAAGAGCACTGATGAAAGTAATGATATTTAAAATGTATCGCATATATCTTGACACTTATGATTGGAATTGTACTGCAATTTTGGATAACATGTGCAAAATGTTTTCGTAAAATGAGTGGGAAGGTACGTTGGGTGTTTTTGCTGGGTGTCAGTATGTTCAATGTAGCGGGTTCACTTCTTTCATTGTTTTTAATAATGTCGTGCACCAGGCATAATTTTCAAGCGACTGGATAAGTGCTTTTCAAGCTTTTCAATACATGAAATAGTTGATGCTCTCATATTTTATGTTCCTGTAGTGAGTTTTCGCGTGGAGTCCACATTCTGTAAACTTGACAAAACTCACTAAAGAATTGAAAATTCTTAATCTTTTCTGCAGTATCTGAAAGGGTTCAATAGGAAGTTAACAAGAATTTTACCTCTACACAAATGAAGTTTTCGAAAGTGTTTCTTCTATTGTAAAGCATGCATCCATTGCAAGTTTTTTTTAGTGCCACTGGTAAAATTCTTGATCCTGTGTGCATGCTTTTCCCCTCCTCAAATTTTATGTAATGCTTATGAGCATTGCGACAGTTCTTTTGGATACTCTTTAGTATGCACAAGGGCTCCAACAAGGAAGTTATTATGGCTATTCTTTATTGAAGCCAAATTCAGTTGTGCAACTGTCATAGGAGGCCAATTGTGCTGTAAGCATGCCATGCAAAATTTAAGAAATGCACTGGAAGCTTGCTTAATGTGATATTGCAACTCTTTCATCGGTACAGGAAGTGATCCTAAAGAGGAAACAGTTACACCAGACATTTCAAGTCATCAACGTGAAGGTCAGCTGGATATCCAAATGTTTTTTTTTTTTTCTTCTTTTTATTTGTTTGGGTTGTGTACCAAATTCTATTGAGTATCAAATTCTATTGTGTTGATTCTTTTATGAAAACGTATGGGTTGTCCCAACTAAAGCTGATTGTAATAACAAAGACATGCAGGGGTGTGCTTAAGTGGAACCAACTGTGTGTTTCTACTAGTTGTATATAGCCCATGAGCACCATCTGGAAGTGATGGTGCTATTGTTGCATTGAAAGTTGGATTGTGGCGCACCACTGTGCTGCAGAGAGAGTGCCAGCAGCTTGAATGAAATCGTCATTTAGATGCATTTGTTCTGTTGTTGTTTTTAAGGAAAGAAATACAGTAAAAGCTCGATGATACGAATCTCACGGGGTCACGAAAAATATTCGTATTAGCCGAAATTCGTATCATCGAAACAATTAAAACTACTGTCGAATCTCGATAATTCGAACTCGATGGGGCCCGAAAATTTGTTGGAATTAAAAGGACGTATTTTTTAAGTATTCGTGCACCATAGCACGATGCATGAACGGTGCGAGTCGTGAAATATCGCGGCGAGCAAGCGCATAGCAAGCGCGGGCCACGAAACTGCCCACGCTGGCTAACGGTCGCTTCCCGATAACGACAGAAAACGAAGCTTCAGGGAGCGAGCGGGCGGCGCCGGCACACGGGTGCGCGCGGAGACCGTCGAAGGTGAGGGAGGAGGGCGGCAGGGAAGCAGATTTCGCCGCGTCAACTCCGCCGCTTCGGTGGCTCCCCTCGCCCTCCCTTTCAACTCCCTCGTAGCTCTCTCACCTTCGACTCCGTGCGCACATCTCCGTGCGCGCCCGCCGCCGTGCTGGCGCCAGCTTATTTTAGCCGCCCCCTGAAGTTTCGTTTTCTGCCGTTATCGGGAAGCGAGCGTTTGCGGGCGTGGCAGTTGCGGGCGTGACACTGTGCCTCCGCCGCTGCTTTCCTCTGCGCTGCTGCCGCAGCGTGCAAGGTCAACATGTGACTAGAAAATAGAGGAGAAGGGTTCGCTGCCATTTTATCCGCGTGGCTGAGACGTCGGCACTAGTGTGTGCTAGAATACGGTTGTCTAGAACACTCTAGTCGGCACGTACACGCTTGTTCCGGCGCGATGCAGAAACGGTGACCTCGCAATTTGAGAGAGGGAGAAATTTCCGCCGCGGGTTCTTTTTTTTTTTCCCCCGTTCCTTCGCGCGCGGCATTGAGGGGTCTCTCCTGAGCTTTTGCTCTATGGCGGTGTCGTAACAATGCCGGTCGGAGGCGCCGCCGCGTTATTTGGCGCGCTGCTAAGAGCATTGTCGGTACGCGGTATGTTCGAAGTAAGCGTGTTCGAATTAACGAGATTCGACTGTAGCTAAATTAAAGAGTCAGAGGTGAACTCACTCAGGCACATGTACGTAAAAAGCATTTATTTCTTGAAGCGCCACCGCTTCAAACTCTTCGCGCCCAGTCGCGGAGTCCGCGCTGTCCGGCGCCGCGCCTCCGCACCAAAAGAGAAGGAGAGAAAGCGCGTGACCGCACGCTGTTCTCTTTCGCGGCCGTCGGTGGGGCGGCGTTTATTCGTATCAACCGACGCAGGCTGAAAATCGATTCGTAACAACCGTTCTCTAGCCCGTTACAAAGTAATGGGGCTCAGCCGGGACCACAGAAAAATTCGTATCATCCGGAAATTCGTATTAGCCGTGATCGTATCATCGAGCTTTTACTGTATTGCACCTTGTAATAACATACTAACACTGACTTTCATATTAGCAGTGAAAAAGTAGTTTGGAGCTACCGAGATACTTTTAGCACGAAGGGCCGACTGCAAAGATAGTCAAGGCCCAGTTCTCCTTTTCATTCAGAGTGTTTGTTTAGGATGCAGCAACAAACTGTGCTGTGCAAAAGTAACTTGGCCAGAGCTGCCAGTCTTTTATTTGCTGTGTGCATAAGTGGACCTGAACTTTCTATGTTCGGATTCATAATTCTGGAATTCTTGTTAGCTTTAGGCTGTTGAATTCTAAAATAAATTGCTCTTTAATGACATTGACTACACATTCCTTAATCTACTGTTGTAAACAGAAGGTCTTTAGCATGCTTTCTTCGCAGCAGATAGAATAAGTCTTGGCTAGGCACTCATGCCAGTAGCACATACATTACTAAGTCATTTTCACTGTACAAAACAAATATAGCCACCCCCAATACCTTTTCACAGTTGTTCTTTATTTATTGGTGGTCACTGTATTTTAAAAGCAGAGAACTAGAATCAAACCATACATGCTTCACTGAGTCACAGCCTCAGTCAGGCATGCGGGGTTTGATTGTGCACCACATACAGAATGGCCCAGCTAACTTCCGCCTAGTTGAAAAAAATATTAGAGTGCACTATAGGAGAATGTGACTAAAAAGCATGTTATACACTCCATGGCGGGTACAATAATTTTTTTTTAATTCTTTTTACAGAGTTGCTTAATTGGTCAAGATTATTTCATTAATTTTACAAGCCTTTAGGTTAGGTGAAAACATCCAGTGAGGTGTCCTAGAATGTTCTAAGAAACGTCCGACTCACCAGTGTTTAAATTCCTACTCATGACGCGATAATTTTTTTGCATGTCATAAAGTAAGTCTGGCAAAAAAAAAAGAAACTCCCACACGACTACCGTCAACAACCGATTTCCCGGACGCCCGATTTTTCGGACAGGCAGCGAAGTCACTCACAGGTTTGCGGCAGGTATCCATAAGGTCGTTGGTCGGGTTCAAGGTCGGGACGCTAGAGAGAGTCTTCTCTGGTGATGCTTTTTTGTTTTTCCCTTCATGAGGGGAATGACCTCCTCACGCGTTGGATACCTTTCCTGGAGTCTATAGAAAGGGCACGCACATCATGGCAGAGAACTGGGAGAGGGCGTAGTGCGTCTTTTCCGTGCCTGCCCATCAGCTCTCTACACGTCCACAAAATGCTATTGCGCCGATCTGAGCATGCGGGAGTAAATGGGCACGTGTGCTTCCCACAGGGCGAAATGCAAAAACGCCCATGTGCTGTGCATTGGGTGCACATTAACTGACAAGTGTTGACTAACGACAACATACCAGAAAACATTTTTTTTTTTTGCTGAGTTTCAGTATTGGGTACGAAGTTTCTGAATAAATGTCTTCAGCCAACACTGAATGACAGGCATCAAGCATCAGTGTTGGTTTAGAGCAGGAACACGAGCCAAGGAAGAAGCTTGGCATGTGACTCGCTTTTTTTTTTTTTTTTTCAAGTACTGTTGGGAGAGATCGACCGATGCAAGATCTCAGACTGGGGTGGTGTCACACATGGGGGGATGTAAAGCTAATGAAATATACTCCTATGGTTCACATATGACAAGAGCTGTCTATACAAATTTCAATTGAAGCCGAAGGTGGCTTGCGGTGAAGCCCACATCCAGTTTTCTGCCTGCTGTCCCTCTCTATTGATAAAAAGTTTCTGCAATATGTTTTTTTCTTTTCGTTGATTATGCTTATTCTATGGCTTTACACATTTAGAAGAAAAATTCTTTTTTCAGGTATTTATATGATCCGTCATTAAAGGGACACTAAAGGCAAATATTAAGATCAGCTAAAGTAATAGATTAATACTCCAGAACGTCTAAGGCATCAGTATCATTGCAAACAGTTTAATAATTCAGAAATTGAGGTAAATGTAGGACACACTTTAGACTCACCCGAGACATTCAAGTACTAGCCTGATAACCTAGGCACTCCTCATTATTAGTACTCAACCACTCAATAAAAATATCAATTCATTACATTATAAGAAGGAAGAAAATGCTACTTGGCCAGTTCTATTCAGTTTCTAGAAAAAAAGAACTCATTGATGTTAACCTTGACAACGACGAGGGCACTCGAAAAGTTTCGTTTTTGCTCAACTCTGCGCTACCCACGCTTTCGCATTTCAGTAGTTTCGTAGTTTCGCATTTCAGTAGTTTCGCATAGTGCTGCACTGGTTTTGCTGGCTTGAGAAACTCACACAACCTGCAAGTAGCCAAGAATTTAACATCTGTGTAATATTGCCGGATGCCTCAATGGTTCGCACCACTTGACCAAGAGCAGTTGCAGCAGCGAATCCAACGCTCTGTCTTGACTTTGTTTCTCCATGGCCACGCATTTGTGTTTTGCGCAAAAAACTGTTGCGTCGTCTGTCGGGCACCGCTTTTCTCACCAACGGCAGTAAATAGCAATGATGGCATATGCAATGTCACCACTTCCCGCTCGGGTGCAGGCGATTTGGATTGTGCCAAAGATATGTGGACCCTTTAGACGTGATTTTCTCTTAACCTAAGTCTTTTCTTGGCATGAAACAAGTGCTGCAAGGTTTCTGGAATGGTATTTTAAGTTCACGTTCACTTAATATTTGCCTTTAGTGTCCCTTTAAAGGGGCAAAGATCCCCAGCTGGTCGAAATTAATCTGGAGTCCCCCACTACGGCATGCCTCATAATCAGATCATGGTTTTGGCACAAAAAACCCCAGAATTGAATTTTTTTCTTAAAGAGGGAGTGATGGTGAAGCTGTACAAATGTTTGCTTGTTTCAAATAATTAAAGTGGTTGTTTCTTAATTTTTATTGATTTTAATTTGACACTTTGTTCACTAGATTAAGTAGTCTGGATCAGTAATTTGGTAGAACAGAAAGAAATGCTAAGGCAAAAAAAGCAAAAATTTGTAATCAAGTTAGTAGCAACACACAGATGGTTCCATTCGCATTTTATGCTAATTTACTTATCGGCTTTCTATCTTTCTTTCTGTGTTGTCAATGTGTATTTGAAGAATGAAGAAGCTCCATCCAAAGTTTTAATTTAAAGCCCAACGTTTCAGTGTTTGTATTTGTACTTGTATTTTTAGTGCTAGTGTAATTGAAGTACTTAGATCTAAATGTACCAGCTGCATTGTAAAATGGAAAGGATAGGACATCTCAGTGGCCACATTTTATGGAAGATATGCATATACTGGGGCTACTGTAGCCCTTTCCTGCTATTTCTTACAAGGAGCCCTGCCCTTTGTAGTTGGGTTGGGATTTTATTCATAAGGTTGTATTTTGATGCTTAAAGGCCAACTGCAACGAAATTTTGTTTGGGCTAAATTGTCTATAAATGCAAGCATATACTATCAAAGTGATCTTGGTAAATCCGTAGAGCTGGTAATTCTCATTTTCTTAATCGCAGCCTTTAAATAGCACCTAAGCAGACAGCGCGAGCACCTGGTGGTGCTGGTAGTGATGTGGATATGGCGAAAGTCCCAGAATCATACACAACTGCTGATTTCTCAGTTGTACCTATCCCAGGCACATCACTTGCTTAAGATTTGCTGGTTGATGGGTGTCTCTCCCGGCATACTTTCTCGTTGTTTCATACTTGATTTGAACTGTTGGAAGAATGCCGACGTGTTGCATGGCCATCGGGTGCCTGAACGTGTACTCAAACACGAGCGATGGCTGTGCAGTACACAACGCTGCGCAGAGGAAGGCAGAGCACATCTTTCCTGTACCGGCTTTCACGGTACAAGCGTTTACCTTGCCGCTGCAGGCAAGTGCAACGCGGACCAGCCAACGTGCACAGGCTGCATTTCGCGAGCACATGCAGTCATTTACCCGTGCAAGATCTGCTTCCCAAACACTTTCTCGGGATGACTTTAAGTACACTCAGTTCTATGAAACTGCGTTATTTGTTCCAGGATACCATGCATTCGACAGATCAGATAACCAAAAATGTAAACAAATGCATTCATACTGCCTTCATATAGTGCGTTTTCAATAGAGGGCCTATTTGCACTACAGGCGAGTTCCATTAATTCGATCCTAACGGGACCGACTAAATTGACAGAATTATCCAGCAGGTTGAATTAAACACAATGCAGAAAAAACGATCAAAACACACAGCTGATTCATTTGGCAGCATTTGGCCGATTCTAACACGCGCCCAAATTGAATGTGCACCCACTTTCTGTGTGTTCAGAGCAGGCTGAAAATAGGTGTCAACAGAAGTCGTGTTTTCAATGCATTCACTGTTCCCGAAGACACATGGTGCCAGTAACGGGGTCACTATTGGGGTCACCATAGGTTCAGGCAGGCTGGTCAAGTTTGAATTATCTGGCAAAGGCCAACTTAGAATCAAAATAACGAAAGTTTCGGCCCATAGAAATGCATGGGTACTGGCGGGGTCTTCAGTCGGGATCAAATTAACTGTAATAGAATTAATGTAAGTCTACTTTACAACTTTTCATTTGCCGCCAGTAATATAGTAAAATAAATAAAAATGGCAGACTCAACTGTAGTTGACACCTACTTAGTGCGAAGCATTACCTGAAGCAATGCAGCATGTGATGTCGATGCGCACTGAGCTGGTGGGGCCTGAACGGCCTGAGATGCGCTTTGTCGCTTTGCTATTGCCTAGTGTTTTAAGATCAATCCAGATGGCGCATGAAAAGCAAAGTTGTATTCAGGGACGATATTCTTGAGAGATAATTTCCAGTGGTGCATCATTTTTGAGACAGTTCGCATGTGTCTACACGGAACGCGTTGGAGTAGATGAATGAAAAGCTTTCTGACACAGCGCCAGAAATGCTGTCAGCAGGAACTGCATGCTGCATTTTTCACGAAAGAGAGCACGACGCGGGGTCCATCGTGCAGCAGCAGCAAACGATGCTGGAATGCGATGCCGCCAGAGTGAAATGCGTGAAACTTCACTTGCAGTTTGCAACCCGAGCCTCAGCTACTTCTTGAATTCCTTTACTACAGATGGTGGTAGTTGTCTGCTCGGTCCAGGGTACCTTGATGTCCTCCTCATCCGGAGGAAGTGCGCATTGAAGCAGCCTAACTCCGTCTAAGTTGGTCACCTCAATGCACTCCTCGTCGCCGAGCTGGGGCGGAGCGCCTTGAGGCTCTGCTCGTTGAACGTAGACAGCCAGATAAAGAAAACCCGCTCGACTCGGAGAAGAATGCATTAAAAGAACATCACAAGTGTGCAATGGCATGGGCACAGCCTCCCGAGGCAACTAGCAGTATACTAACTCTATGGCTAGCAGACTTGCGGGATCTTTTTGCTGATGCACAGGAACAGTCAGTACAAGCAAGGGAAGCAGACAGCACGGGCGCTGGTTGTCTGCGGTCTAAGTCGTACGTCACTTCCGGCAAGTGATAGTAGTGACTTTTTTAATGCGAGAGCATTACTTAGCTCATTGTGCAACCTTGCCGTCATCAGGAAGCCGTGGCAGAAAAACGGCACACAAATTACGTCATCTTCATCTGATTAAAAATCGGCCATGGTGAGGATTTGATCCTCTGCCCCACCGCCTCTGCTACCGCTCCGTAGCCGAGCGCACTAACCACTGCACCACCGTTGCATTGTGCTACTGTTGCAACAGGCGACAGTGATGAAAATCTTCGAAGCTGTTCATTTGGCTGGGCTCTGCCTGGCGGGCGATTCACTAGATTGCACATGATAGGAATAGTGCTGTTGTCGGCGCTATGGAGTCTTCATCGTCCGAAGTTGAATCGCTCGCGTCTAGATCATCGGCCTAGGCAGCAAAGCGTGGCCGGAGGCACCAGTTCACCACTGACGAAGTAAGAGACCATTGCAAAGCAGCAAAACATTCGAAGCGAGCTGCTGCAGCGAAACAACGTTCACCACTACATCCCTGACGACGCGAAAGACGGTGTCAACACCATGATGCCACTTGGCAAAGTATTTTCATTGCTTGGCAAAGTGGTGTCGTCGAGAAATCATAATTGCTTAGGTGTGGCCTATAGTTTTTTTCAGTTTCAGTATGAAAAACATCTATTTTTGCGAGCGTTTTGCTATGCATCCACTTGTATTTCAGGCATAAAAGTTTGCACAGAGGCTACTGTATGTCTACATTATCTGAAACTGGGGTTTTTGTGTGTTCGAAAATTTTTTTTCAGTTGACCTTTAATGACTGATACCTAGTCTCACATAGTAGTATGTCTGGCACAAATTGTAAGGGTGCTACAAGCATGAACAGCTTTGAGATCGTCCTGTCCACAAGTAAGATAGACAGGAGCACCAACTTGCCCGATTAAGGCATTCCAACTTGTCTGGGTAAGCCCTGCGTTGTGGTGCAAATCATAGATAGTGCTCGAACTTGTTACAAGCACCCAGAGCAGCACCACCTGTAGCAGCCTATGTACAGTGAGGCAAAGTGGGTTTTCAGTTTATTCGACAATGTGCCCGTTGAACTTTTGTGTATGCAAGCTAGTGATTTTTTCTTGTTCCTTGCCGAATTTGCGAGGTATTTCGTTGCATTTAAATGTATGAAAATTTACTACAATAGGTGCCACTGTCATGGCTGTGGCTGTGAACAAGCTGATTTTGTATGTTGTAATGTTTTTACTGAAGTTTATATTTGTTTATAATGAACTGAAATGAAAAGCTGTTGACAGTTGCCTCATGTTTGTGGGCTTTCATTGTATCACTGAGAAAAAATATGATGTCTAGCTTTTTCTATGTGTTTGTTTTCATATCTTGTCTGTATTCATCAATTCTTATTCTGTTATTTCTAGAGAAGGCTCATTCTAAATAAGAAATTAATTTGCACTACTGTTTTAAACAAATCTTCATAGCCTTAAAAGTGGGAATTTTTTATCACTCTTGTGGTAGCCAGATTAGCATCCACGCATAAAGCATTTCACTTTGCTTCTTTCTGAGACCAGCTTACTGCCTGCAGGCATAATCCCAAGCCAAACATGCCTCTGCTGCTCCACACAGGCAGCATGCTGTAATTGCCTTTATCTCCGCTAGTAAAACTGTGATGGGTAATTCTGGCGACACAAGACTTTTACTCCTGGAAATAGTGGGATCACATCTTTTCCAATTGCAATCGATATTGGATAATGCGTTGGAACGGCCTTCCGTTTCAAGTGGCAACAACGTTAAAAGATAACGTGGCCTCCAGGCACTTAACATTTTGCTAGCTCAAAGGGTTCTCAACATGTTCTTTTCTTAACTTGACCCCCATGCGGCGTGCACATTTGGCACTTATAGCTAAGCTTGGAGGAAGAAAGGGAAGACGGGTGCTTAGGAAAGCCATGAAAAAGAAAGGAGGTGAGTGGAGGCAGAGAGGCACAGTGGAATGCTGGGCGCGTTCTAGAGCTGAAGCATTAGCTGGCTATACCAAATGCACTGCAAGATACGAGAGTCGGTGTTCCTGTCTGTCTTAATCCGTGGTCCAGTCAGTTGAATCCTGCTACAATCAAATTCATGGGACGCATACAAAAATTTGTCATTGTGGAACCTTGTCATGAAATTGGCAGAAATAGAAAATAATGGCAGACTGAACCTGGCTGCGTTAATTCACTATATCATTTTTTTAGTATTTTTTTGTATTTTTACTATGTGGCTCTTTATACTATTATGTCTTTTGTACTTATCCTCCCAAGACCCCTTGTACAATGAACATATTGCACATTGCCTTTAACTTTTTTTTTTTTTTCGAAATTCTTTTAGAAGTGATTAGGCAAAATATTCATTCTGGGTATGAAGTGCGGTGCATGTGTAACTGTAAAGAAGTTGTTTACTCATATTCTTGTCATCCACTTTCGAGAAATTTGACACTAAATTGATCTAGACCTCTGTGTCGTCCCAAACAGCCAAAAGCAACCTAGAAGTGCGTTTCGAAATCACTGAGATTGTGTGAAAATACCAGACGCAACAACGACATAGCAATTCACTACACGTATTTCCATCTTCATCTTTGCGTTTAAGCAATGAAATGCAGTTTTTACCATAGCAAACATGAGATCATGGAGATACTGTATACTGCATGGAGACACAGCTTTTGGCATGTAACGGTGGTATCTAAATTTTAAAAATTGTTTTCAAGTTCATAACATAACAGTAGACAATAAAAACCATCTTGAAGAGCAAATGTGTCCCACAGTAATGTTCGGGTCCCAGGAGGTTGTCATTATGTATGCTGGCAACTTTATTGTGTCAAACGTGTAAAAGATGAGTCTTATAAATGACACACTTCCTTCCTGCCTGCCATTTTGACGTAAAGATGCATCATTGCTCGTAACAAGTTGAAATAGCAAACACTGCCATGAGCACAGAAATTGGTAAACAGTTCTCCTGCACATCAGGGATGTCGTATGTGAACTCCATTGACGTCAATCTCTTCCACAGTGCATATAAGCTTAGCCGCAGCAGAAGGTTGAGTGGTGTATCAACAATACTGTCATTGATCACAGGTTTGCCAGCCAGCCATCGAAAAAAACTGCATGTATGCGTCAAATTCTACAGCAGGTGCATGCGGTTCAGTAGCAAAGTGTGTTTCAGTCTGAAACACAAAATAGGCAACAGCTGCAACGAAGTCGTAACTGGTTCTGCCTGTTTAATTCTGTGTCAGCATTGCACTGATTTCCACTGGTTCGTGCAAGTGTGTAGTCACCCACGCACAGCAGAGTTTTTGTCTATGATGTGTGCGGCTCTGAGACTCTTTACTAGGTTTGCGACATTTATGATTAATAATTGATACATGATTGTATGGGTTATCTAAACGCTTCTAAAAGCTTTAGTTGAGAGTTTCTACATCACATTTTGGGGGGGTTTGAGGTAAATTTTAAATGCAATTTCTAAAAAGAAAAAGGCTAATTGAAAATAGCAAAGACTATTTCTGTTTTCCTCATTCTCTATGTGTAATGACTACCTATTGTGGGCGAGGTGTTATGGATTATAAAGTGTATTACAAAATTATTGCCTTGGCTTGTCAGCATCACTCAAGCGGGGTTAGACAAGGAACGTGTACGAAGTAAGGGTGTTGTTTCCTAGCCACAGCGAATGCTAGATACTGCTGCACAAACAGCGAGCACGTGGGTCTTCCTTTGAACAAGTGTTTTTGCTATTTCTAGCGTCGTAGGTTTGAGCACATGTGAATGCAAAGTGCCATGCGTGTCCTCTTGCACCAGTTTATTCTTTCCTTACCATACAAAAAATGCCAACATTTTAAAGGTTTTAGCTAAATTTTTTTTAATGCATCAGGGCTACAATAATGTGCTATACATTAATAGAAAGCTCATGAAATGTATTTTCCAAGAATATAAGTTCTTGAAACACATCTTGGAGTGTAACATGTAATATAAATTGCAAAAAAAAAAAAAAGCTTGACTGGAAAATCCAGAACTTTTTAAAAATTTTGTATATTCAGGTATACATACTGCTGGTCCCCTTCAGGTCCATGCCGGAGTGGATAAAAAAAAATCTTTGTATAAAGCGCAAAACAATATCAAGTAGCAAATATCAAATATAGCCTTACACACAGTCTTTTCTCACTGTGACAGTACTCTGCAGCTATGGATTTTTGCATCACATACACACACGCAAAGATCATATGTTAACCTTAAATCTTTAAGCCACACCATTTACTAGCCTAATAAAGGATTCTATACTGCTAGCATTAACCACGCTTTCTGGTAATCTGTTCCAATAGAAATGATATGGGAAAATTGTGCAATAATGTGACTGACAGGTTTCCATTAATTTTTTATGGTGTGTTCTGTGAAAGCACATGAAGGGCTCCGTTCTGTAATATTCTCAAAATAATTAAAGTGACTGTGGTAAAACTGATATATTTTGATCTGGACACTGTTCTGCACTGTGCAAGTGTTTGTAACTTTCTACTGTTACAAAGAACAGATATTCTTGAGAAATGTGAATAAAGTGAAGTAAATTTTGCATCCTTTCAATTTTATTAATTAAATGTCTATGGTATGGTATGATAAGGGGCTCCCAGCGTAGATTGTTCATGATTGTAACATGTGCATGTTCCACTTGTCCAGTTTCAGTAAGATCAGCATTATTGAAACACTCAATCTTTATTCAACATCTTACTGATGTTAGAGCATGGACAAAAAGCCTGAGAAAGCTTGACTGGGTCCATGTCCCTAAATAATGGCATGCAGTGGCAGCAAGCTTGCAAGCATATAGATTGCAAAATAGTAAACAAGTATAGTAATGCAATAAAAATATCAATAACAGGTAACAAGTTCACAGATTGCCAGAAAAAAAGCAAAATACAGTACTAATTGCAAAAAAAAAGAGTAATTCTGATGCAAAACCTTCCACATTCAAGTAAAGAAACATGTAACGTATACAGTACAAGGCGTACATTACAAATATATCTAAGCAATAGTTACTGCACTTTCATCTATTTATACAAGTATGAAATTCACTCTTCCAATATATCAGTATGGGAGAAAAAAAAAGTCTGTGCTGCAGACGAACTGTAAGGTCACGACAAATGAGGAATGCACACAATCGCTGTGAACTGAAATGTTGATAAAAGTTGTACATATTTACTGTAAAGATACTTCATAAAGTTAGATTCTAGATTTCTGTTGCTGTTTTTTGTGAACTCGTTTAACAAGGCTAAAAGTCTAAAACGTACGATTTGTTTACTGTAACCAGTACAATAGTATGATTTTTCCATTGTTATGGATTTAAAGATATATATACTTTTGTAAGCACTAATGGAGTCATCCCAATCATTGTGTGTCTGCTCTATTTCTGCATAATAGTGCAGTGGTGACTTAATAATGTGTGCCCATAGCATGCATCCAAAATTGAAATTGTCCCTTGAAAAGCCAGCTGCTATGAAACTTTGTGCCATGTAAGAAGCCTTGTTTTATATTGCAGATATAGAGGATCCTCCGTGCAAAATTTTACGTTTGAAATGCGAGTGGGAGTGTCACGAAAAGTTCACAAGAATAGCTGAATAGCTGTTTTCGATCACTCGCTGCCGTTATTGTTACTCGAAATGGACGCATCGCCTGGAAGGCGCAGCTCCTCTGCATGACCTTCGAGATTGGGCAGCGCCCGCGACTGCACATGGCACTGAAAATTCCCAGAGGCCATGTGCTGGGACTTGCGTCATAGCTGCTAACCACCAAGTGCACACATTGTTTGCTTAGGTGGTGTTTAGAGGCCGCTGATAAGATTGTACAAATGGCATTGCCAAGATTGTTTCATTATTATATAAGTACTCATTTATAACCAAATTAGCCAAAGTGAAATTTTGTTGCAGTTGGCCTCTTGCTTCATTTGGTGTTTGTGAAGCACTGGGCAGTAAATTTTCACAGCTTATAGTTTTTTATGTAACGACCTAACAGCTTACATTGCGAATTGCCTCACTGTGTAAGGTAGTGAACAAAGACTTCTTTTTTTGTCACAGGGCTTTTTCTGCATTAATTTCAGTGTGTCATTGCACAGAAATAAAAAAGTCCATTGTAGCAGAAATTGTGTGAAATCAGAATTCATTGTAGCGGAACTTGACTGTTTGAGCACAGACTTGAAGTTCTTTGTTTACATTTGTTAGATCATAATTAAAATGCTGAATCTGACTTGACTGGTGCAGCTGCTAGTTTTAGGATAAGTTGCAGCTGATCCGTAAGTTGCATCTAATTTTGGCTTCTTGCACTGTTGGCATTTCAGTTCAAGAAGCAGTACCAGGTACGACCTTGGCATGTTTCATTTCTTACAGCTTTATTGCTTGTGTATGTTCTGGAGCTCTTGTGTGATAGTGCCAAATGAATAGTATGTTCAAACACAAATTATGGCTTCTGTTTACTGCACCTTATGACATTTCTGATATGGGCACTTTATTAGTCACATAAGTCTTTTTCTTGATTACTATATATGATTCCAGTACACACCAATCACCTTAGTCTGCCAGTATTGCAAGACTGTACCATATATTGGTTTGGTCTTTGCCATTGGGGTACACATGCACTGTGTGTGGAGCCATGAGGTGTGGTCATGCTTTAACAAAAAACCACGTAGGTGTTGCGTAGCAACAGAACAGGTTGGCTTCTGCAGTTTTCCTGCATCCTGGTTCAGGCATTGCTGCTGTTTTATTATGCAGTATCATACGCTTTCTGTTATTTTTTGGTTTTGACTAGCGCTGAAGACGCTCTTTTACAAAAACAGTCTGTCGGAGTGTCTACAAGCCTTGCCTTTGCTTCTCTTCTTTTTTCCAGTAATCTCGAGAACTGTGTGTACAAGAAGACCATTCATATACATGTATTTATGACTCAGTGAGCAAGTGCATGCAATAAATAAGTGATTGGCTTCAGAGCCAACAAGGACTATTGTTATGCAATCCCTAACATATTCTTTTCCTCTAGAGCTTTTGCTAGCTCAGGTTCTTATATTTCATGTTTGTCATTTGTAGTATACCACATCTGTGTTACATTTGATTGTATTAATGCACAGCACTCTTGTTTCATCATCAAACATTTAAACAAATTGTCAGACCAGGAGCATTTCGTGGTTGCCTGTGTCTGCTATCTTTCCTTTTTCCAAAAGCTGATTGCCAAAGAGCCTGCGATTTGTTGTGTGCCTAGTCATAGGTGTGCTTTACACTTTACTGCCAGTAGATATTTGAGTAAGGGCACAACAGTGAGAGGAAGAGGACGGGCACTGCTATTGGTGAAATGCTGCACTGTAGTGGCCGTAGTGACACATTGTCTCAAAGTACTTAGCGGCACCCACTTCAGCTTGCCAAGGATGCGCATTATAGGAAAGAGGATGATGGGCTATTGAAAAAAAGTGAACTCAGCATATAGCTAAACCTTTGAAATGTTTTTGTGTATTAATGTTTCTTAGTGTGCCAGTTTCAGCCAAAAATACAGGATTTTTAGCCAAATGTGATATAGGAGCACTTGCACTGCTTCTTGGATATTTAATGTCTAAATAGCTGAAGCATCCAGGATGTTTTGTATTGCCTCTGTTTAATTAATTAGTTGCAGTGCATAAGCGGGGTGCATTGTCTGCTTTTTTAATATTTTGGGGCCTTTCTTTTAAACACAAAAAAAAAAAGAAAATTCTCGAAAGAGGTAGCATGCCACAAACAATTCACATTGATGTTTTAGAATTTATTCTAAAACATAATGTTAACGTGTGTTGTAAGTATAATTACAAATTAGGTAAATATTTATCGCAAACGAAATATGAACAATAAAAAAATGGACACATCAGGTTGCTGCTAACATGCAGTTGGTTTCATCCACATAAATGCATTTTTTTTTTTTTTTGGTGCCACCTACTAGGACAGTGTATATTAACACAAATGTAGCACAGTGGACTCGTGAAATGGAACCTCAAGGGACGAGGTAAATAAATTCCGTTTATGAGGAGTTCTATTTACCTAGACATTCATATTAGAAACTAAAGTAACATAAGACGGATCAAAATGCTGCTGTCAAAGGGGTTAGACGTTTCAGCTTCTACACGGAAGCTGAAATGTCTAACCTCTTTGACAGCATAATTTTGGTTGGCGTTCTGTTAATTGCATTTCTAAAATGAATCTACTTCCCAACCAGACGGGATGTCGTCCAATTATTGATTTCACTGAGATTGAGCTCAAGGGCACACAAGATGCTCTTTTGAAAGCAGATAATATGTATACCAGATCTGATTACGAAGCTGCTGCTTAGAAAGTTTCTACTTGCTCGCGGCTGCTGACTAGAGCTAGCACCACAAAACATAATTTAAGCAAAAAAAAATTGTCAGTAAAAAAATGTTTAGAGGAGCAATGGCTCTCGTAGTCATCAATAAGTTTGATTGCCTCCAACGTGAGCACATTGTGCGGCCATTTCTGTGCTACCATCAGAAAGGCTAAGTAAACTCGCCGCTCACCGGCATTGCCAACACAAAGAAACCACATTAGAGCCATACTAATCATTGTGGAGTTGCTAACTACAATGCCAACAAAAGCCCCCTTGGTGATAACACATTGAACTGGCAAGAAAACCTGAAAAGGAAAGGCACAATGATGCTTGTCGCAATGCCGCTGAGATTGGCTGCTCAGCTTTGTTTTCGGTAAAATTTGTCAGTTGTGTTTACCCAAAAGAACTTTATTGAAAGGTCCGGTGAGTTATTTGGGGATTTGGGAAATATTACCCAGAGTTGGAAAAATGTGGTTCCATTTAGAAGCTTGTTTTTGCATTGCCTTAATACAAAACCAACCAACCATAAGGTGGTTGTTTCATTTAAGCGGTAATTCCATTTAAGCGATTGCATTCACTCAGAGTATACTGTATATAGAAATTATTCCCATTGCTGTTCTTGGTGTCATTATGCTGTTGATATATTTTGCTAAGGTACCTTAATCAGTTTATATTTTGGTGAGCTTAAAGTAGTAAAGCAATAGTGCACCTGAACGTAGCATGCTCCCGATTTTAAAAAAAATATATATATATATATATTGTGAGTGCATTTTGTGCCTATCGTCGTCATCTGTACATACGACTCATCTTGTGTGAGCGCTATTTGTGCATATCGTCGTCGTCATTTGTACATACGACTCATCATCTTTTGTCTCGTGCGGTGCTTCGTCTCTGACTCGGGCGGCTGCTCGGAAATAAAGGCATCGCATCGGCCGACGTCTCACAATATATATATATATATATATATATATATATATAGCAGGCGCCCCTCCAATGACCCCTCCCCCCCGCACGCGCACGCACACACACATTTGCAATCAGAGAAGACGAGGCACACAGAATTCACCTTTACAGAAAGTACTTTCTTAAAGACGACAGTCTTTGTTGGGCTACCTAAACGCAATAAACTTTTTCTGTCTGTCACTCGATTCAACTGCCAGGCCAAAACCAAGCGTTAGGAGAGGAGGTGCAGAAAGAGAGAGATGGAGAGGGAGACTAATAAATAAAATAAACTTCCTTGGCGAGGCAGGATTCGAACCCGGGTATCCACTGTCTGAAGGCGAGCGTCATAACCACTGGCTATACACCCACGCTTGTAGAACATGCATTTAGGGGACCCATATGATTGCATTGTACCGATTGTAACAGAACTTGCTATGGGCGAGAGAAAGAGAAAATGAGAGAGAAAGAGACAAAGAAATGAAAAATGAAATTCTGCAAATGAAAAAAACGCGTTAGAAAGGTGTCGAAAAGACGCCATGCATCAAAAATGAGCCGACTGAAGCCGCGGCTTGGTAGCCGGCTTTAAACCAACAGTAATAAAAGGTCCCAACAGAGGGCGCGAGAGCAGGGCGAACGCGGGAAATTTGAATTGAATTCAGCAAAACCTCCATTGCATCCACCATGGGAGGAGAGAGGGGAGGGGAAGCGCGTGAGGGGTGGGAGGGGGGAGAAGAGAGGGTGTTGTGTATCAGGGGCGGCAGAAGACTATCGTCTTTCAACGTCATTTGCAGCGAAGCAAGTAGATATGAGGCCAACTTTTTTTTTCTTTTGTCGCCATTTGCGCTTCACTGGCCACACCAAGCACACGGGGGTGGTATTCTCGAGTGATCGCTTTTAGAGATGCTACTACCACTTTCGCAAAATTTTAAGTGACTTTATTCTGGTACTCTGGACTTGTAGAAGTATACGGCCGACAGCATTCCTAGTCCTGTGCGCAGATAACGAGCTTCGTACAGTGTGGGAACACTTTTCGTACAGCTTCGTACATGCTTCGTACACTAGCGGTCGCCAACGCATCTAGTGCCAAATCGTGTGAAATCTCACGAAATTGATATACCGAAAATACCTCTCCAGATAGCACTCAAGCACTAAATGAACCCACAGCAACAGCAACCTTACGAAATTGTGCTCTGTCGCCATCCTGTGTGTGATGGTGGTAAAGGTAGGCTGTTGCCATTGCAGCCAACACAGTTTTCATTTTGTATCCCATTGTACGTGCAAGCAATTCTCGGACCCATTTTCTCAAAAATAAATGTGGGCATTAAATTCGGGTAAATACTGTATGTTGCATGTATAAATTTTATATGATCAAAGCATGTGGAAAAAATAAGCCTTCAGCTCAGTCTTGCTTTCCAGACAATCCAAGCTTGTGAGGTGCTTTACATTCTCTTTACCACTAATGCACAGTGTAATTTGGAAGAAAGATCCTTTCAGGTGCTTACTTCAACCTTAGCCTGAAGATGGTGACACTAAACATAGGAAATGCTGGATGCTGTTATTTCGGTTACTAAGCTTGGGAACCAGCTTTTTCCTGTGGTTTTCAGAGTTTCAATGATGACATTGAAAAGGCGTCCGAGCGCAATTCCGTAACTATTTTTTTATTGCTTGATTGGCTCTGGCAACAAACCACACTGGCTTAGTGTCTTATGTTCTGCTGCTGGCATGACATTGCAGGGCTGGATTCCTGGCCATGTCAGCTATATTCAAATGGGGTTGGAATGCAAAAACGCCTATTTCCCATTTTTTGGGGTGCATGTTAAAATGACCCAGGTGGTCATAATTGATCTGGAGCCCTCCGAAACTTATTATTTGAAGTAAAGCTACCTTAAACATTTTCTTGAAAAGTGTGTCCCTGTATGGGAACAGAAAGTACATGCTTGGTACCAGGAATCATTGGCATTTGTAAAAAATTTAATTAAAGGTATTGTGCGAAGTTTTTTTTTT
This sequence comes from Dermacentor silvarum, assembly GCF_013339745.2. Lineage (NCBI taxonomy): Eukaryota > Metazoa > Arthropoda > Arachnida > Ixodida > Ixodidae > Dermacentor > Dermacentor silvarum. The sequence continues at coordinate 223,633,352 of NC_051154.1, read as the reverse complement.
TTTTTCTGGAAATAATTTCTATCCAGTGTTGATATACAGTAGAATCTCGGAAATCGCTTTAATGGAATTACAACAGCCTCTAAATTGGTTGGTTTTATATTTGGATAATGAAAAAGCACTTTGGTTAATCGGAACCAAATTTTTACAACTGTTTGTAAATTGAACCCCAGAAGCAAGCTCTGAATTTTTTTAGAAAAAGCTGTTATCTGATTTATTTTTGCGACACCTGTCTTCTATGCAGAAAGCTATGCTTAAAAAGTGGTGCCAAAGACTCAAGCAAGCAAAATTTGATAGATTTTTACTGCCTAGCTTGTGAAGTTTGGACAGCTTGGTGGCATGGCCACTCCCCCTATAGACAACTGAAATAAGAATGACCAAAATTTCAGACGCCTTATAGGGCGCGGTTCGATAATTTGGACTCCACCAGCATGACCTCGTGCTAATTCAGCCACTGCGCCAAGCAGTAAGAGTTTTATTGTTTTGTTTTTCTTTGATACATCACCAGTGCCTCCTCGAAACCAAGACTAGTGAAGCCTAGTCAGTCAAGAAGTTGCCAACAGTGCCCAAACCACAGGATAAACTAGCTGCCACATTCACTTCTGATTCTAACAGTGTTAAGGCGGTGTGTGGCATACAGTGCTGCACCCCTGCACATCTTTCTCAGTAAATGGAACTCCTGTTAACCGGAACATATTTCTCCGGTCCCTTGAGGTTCCATTTAACGAGATTCTACTGTACTTGTAAGTGCACTAGCCCTTGAAGAGGCAGTATTCTCTTTCATGTTGAACTCTCATATATTTGATTCGTTATTTTCTGTCATTATGTTTTTTGTGACTGATATTTAAAGCACTAACAAGCAGTGTTCTTTTCCCACCTGTCTCCCTCCTGCTCCTCTTCGAAAACTATCCTCTCCTCATTGCCCTACGACCCATTTTCTGTCCTCTGCACCACCCACCACAAAACTGCAGATTATGAAAGCATACGAAGTCCGTGTGCTGCAACAACACCATTTGGTGTAAACACCAAGCCTGGTCTCCTGCCACCACCACCTCAGGCATCTGCATCAGCACCGTCTTCCGCAATCACTACACCAAGTCAACCAAGCCAACCTGGCTCTAAGCTTGGATCCAGCTCGCTTGAGGCATTCTTCACACCTTACTGCTCTGGTGAACAACAGAACTTTGCGAGCGCTACGCCACAGGGTAGCAATGGTGCCACGGTATTGTGTGTTACGGGCGACCAGGCACCATTTTCTGCAGCAGCTAATGGGCCTGTGGTTGGTGGCAACAACGGCGGTTCATTCGTGCCTTCTGGATCGAATCTGGCTACACCATCTGCACCCTTAGCAGGACAGCAGCAGCAAGGGTGAGTTCTGTTGTCAAAGCATAAAATTGGATTGTTAACGCAAAGTAACAGTACTCTCTTTAGTGAGGTTCTTGAATTAGGTGTATTATGACTTGAAAGTAACAATTCATATTGACAGTGCAAGATTTAAAAAAACACACGCAGAGAAAGAAATAAAATAGGTGGGAAAAGTGCTATTTCATTCCCTGCCCTGTCTGTTTCATTCCTCTTTCTGCATTTTTTTTTTTTTTTTCAATATTGTGCTGCCAGTTGTCAATAAGAATGCAACCATTAGCCTGCCTTAACAATGTGCTGTGCAGTGCACGACTACTGACTATTTTTTTTCTTTTGTTTGCTTGTCATACTGCTTCATTGGTGTAATTTGTAGAATTGCTGAGCCAGTATTGCTAAATGTTGTCAATGGGTTAAAACTTGTGTTTGCAAATCAGTTTCAAATTTGATGTGAATGTAATAACTGATAAAATAATTTGATTGAACGTTTTATAATAGTATGTATTAGCAAATAATTCGCCACTTGTTCATGTCAGTCGGCACGCACATGCCTGTTCCTGATAGGGGTCTGGCTGCAGCATCGATCTTGGTGGTGCTAGGGAACAGTAAACGCATGAGACTTGCTATCTCCCAACTTAAATGCCGATTTTGAGTCTACCCTCGGCAGAGTTTCAAGTGAAAAAACCACCTTGCAATATAAATTGACAACATATTTTCCCAATTCTAACGCATGCCTTAATTCCAAGAAAACGGTTTTGAAAGTTTCCTGCACGTTGCAGTCAGATACAAAACTGAAACTGTGTTCATGGTGTTTGCAACAGCTTACTGTCAAAGCCAGCATCATTGCCACTTTCATCGCTTTTTTTTTTTTTTTTTGCTGACAGGACAAGTTTTTGTGTAAGTACGGTTTTAGCAACCCTAGCATAGGTACCATAGGTTGGCAACAACGTGCCAATTTTATTATGAAAACTAATTCAAAAGCAAAGTTATTTTACATGCTGAGCTAGCAGCAACAAAGCCATGTTACGTTTATGATGCAGAGTCGCATGACGAACTGGTGAAGTAGTAGCCTAGGCATAGGCCATAATATGTTCTCTCTGGTTGTTGAGTCATCAAGAAATGTAAAATATCAAACGTTGTGAACCAGCATGGGGGACCTTTGTGGCCCATAGCAGTATAGAGCCAAGAGTAAGAAATATGGACATTTAGTAGAAATAAATTTTGATTTTGTAAAGTTAAACTCTGCAGGTTTCATTTTCGTAAGAGTGCCTGAATCAGAGGCATGCTGCATTTTTCTTGTAAGGTCGAGTGCACATTAGATTTGGGTGCACATTGCTTTCTCGTTCGAACACATAAACTGTATTTGTGAGAATCGGATAAATTATGCCAAATAAAGCAGCAGTGTGTTTCTAGTTTTTCTTTCTTTTTTTTATCTGCCTCTTTTTATTTAACATATGAAATAAATTAATAAATTCCATCGATCCCATGAAGCTCAAATTAACGGAAATAGACTGTACAGTGTTAATCACTCCCCACATGTAAGGCATACGAGGTGTGTTCAAAAAGAAACCAAACTTTTGCTATAACATTTACTGCTTATGGTACAACATTTTAAGTGCTGTCCCCTTCAAAGTAGTCCCCTCTACTGGCAATGCACTCTTCCCATTTTTTCTTCCATTTTTGGAAAGCCTCCTGGAACGCACTTTCTGGAATGGCGCGCAGGTCTCTACTTGCATTGTCCTGGATCTCCTCTAAGGTTTGGAAACGATGTCCTTTCAAGGTGGTTTTCAGCTTGGGGAATAGAAAAAAAGTCTGCTGGGGGGCTAGGTCTGGAGAATATGGTGGGTGGGGGGCACAATAGGAGTGTGGTGTTTCGCCAAGTAGCTGCGGACAAGGAGCGACGCATGAGCCGAGGCATTGTTATGATGCAACATCCAAGCCTGATTTTCCCTCAATTCACGCCTCTTACTGCACACAGAATCTCTCAAATGTGATAGGATTCCCTGGTAAACTTCTTTGTTTACCATCTGACCATGTGGCACAAATTCCTGATGGACAATGCCCTTGCAGTTAAAAAACACGACCAACATCACCTTTATTTTTGACCGACTCATGTGTGCTTTTTTTGGACAAGGAGAACCTTTGATCACCCACTGCGATGACTGCACTTTCGTTTCAACATCATAGCCATAAACCCATGTCTCATTGCCTGTTATGATGTTGTTAAGAAAGTTTTCATCGTCATTGGCAGCGGCGAGCAGTTCCTGGCTGATTTCAACACGGGTCTGCTTCTGTTCGTCAGTCAACAAACGCGACATGGAATTTTGCACTGACACGACGCATCCCAAGTTTGTCACTAAAAATTTCATAACATGATCCTACGCTGCTACCCACTTCGTCAGCGACTTCTTGAACAGTCAAACGACGATTTCCACAAATCACAGTTCGAACTCTCTCGGTGTGGTCATCATCTGTGATGTGGAAGGTCGTCCAGGCTTGGGATCGTCACTGACCGACATTCTTCCGTCTTCAGAACGCCTGAACATATAGCACTGCGTGCGACTCATACAGTCCTCCCCGTATGCTTAGCTAAGCAACTGAAATGTCTCTGTGAAAGTTTTCTCAAGTTTGTAGCAGAACTTCACACACACATGCTGTTCTTCCAATTCCTTCATTGTCACTTTGGCACCAATCCAGAGAACAGCTTGTTCATGTGCTCACTTCAGCAGCTGTAGCTCGCCAACTAACGGTCAGAGCGAAACGCGGCAAATGGCAGTTTGTTGTCCAAGCCTGCCGCTACATGTGCTCATTAGCCGCAGCACGCTCCCTCTGTCGGTTGGCGCGCTATTTCAAACGTTCAGTTTCTTTTTGAACACACCTCGTACTTGAATTGCTGGGCTGGCGTGACTTTGTTTGAAATTGGTCCATTCACAAAGGTGAAATAAATGTAGTGAAAGTGCCTGCTGTGATACTTTCTCAGAAATGCTATTGTGTGACGCCTGCTGTGGGCAGGATTCAGGCTCAGGTTATCAGCGTGGACTCCATCAGCAGCACACTGCCTGTGTTGGGGGCCTCATCAGAGCGCCTGGCACCTGCCTTGACACCACCGTCATCTCCTACACCAAGTCAGAAAAGCCATCATCGGCGTAATGTCAGTGACACATCGGCCTTTGTCAAGTAAGTTAACAGGGAAAGATAAACACTCCTGTGTGTGGTTCTGTCAATGCTGGCCTATAGTTCCTGTGTTCATTTGTGAGTGATAAATTATTCTTTAAAAGATAGCTGACAAAATTATTCTTGTTTTCATGCCCTTCATTTTCAAGCTGCTGACTTCACCAGTAAATAACTACTTGATCAACAACTGAAGGAAACTAAAGGATGAGTTTGTACTGTGTTTTATGCACACAAAGTACTAGTTGTCCATTAAAGTGGCCATGCAAGTCTTTTTTGCACCCTCCCTACTGATGGCACAAAGCAGCAGAGTAGCAGACAACGCAGCACACGGGCGTAAGCGCCATTGAAACCCCACTTAGCCATGCACATTAGGCAGACAAAACGTAACGCCTGCATCGCATCTGTGCCTCTGCATTAGTTTTGGGTGTCTCATTGTGCGTGCACCACTGAAGTAAATGTGCACGATTTCTGAACTTCTCGTGCCCCACCGTGAACTGCTTCACAGTATTGCAGGCAAATTGAACAGACCTATGGTGGTCAAGCAGCTCTCTATAGAATTTTTGCTATTGCACTGGAGCTGTAACCTTGATTAAGCAGTTACTCTTGCATCAAGAAGGGCTGAGAGTGTTTTCTAAAAAAAATTGCACCATTAAGCTTTGAATGAACTATAGAATTTAACATGCATGCAGGTGTGTGACAATTGTCATGTAGTAGTTAGGCACTGAAATTTTGGAACACTGTAATTTCTAGGTGCCATTTTCTGTAATTAATCTTTTGCTTTGTACTTTGCGGATGGCACTAAAAATGATATACAGTTAAACCTGGATATAACGAAATTGACAAATTCCCGAAAAACTTCGTTATAAAGAGGATTTAGTTATATGCAGGTTCGGCACGAAAATTCGAAAAAGAAACTCTTACCGTATTTACTCGATTCTAACACGCCCTCAACACGCCCCTGTTTTCCATTTTCGTCGAAGCACTCATCCTTGGAATGTCACACCAGGTACTGGATGCGTTTACACGTGTCATTTCGCACTATCGCGAGGCATCGGAAACGAAGAGTGAGCGACACGATGGCGTCGTATAGTGTCACCTAGTGTCAGGTTAGTGAAGTGAAGCGCAGAGACTTGCGCAGTAACAAAAAGTGGTGCTGCCAGCGCGTTGAAAAAAAATTTTTTTTTTGGCAACATCAACTGGAAAAGAAGAGTGTCGGCTTGGCGGGCTAGGCCAGCTGCAGCAAGCGGCGGGATCTGGTTTGAATGAAGGGAGGTGGGAAAGGTCACGCCCGTGCCGGCAAGATATCCAGGTCAAGGGATGCAGGCCCGCCTCGCACACGCACGCACGCACGCACACGTGCGCTTGCTCTCGCTTCGCAGTCGCCGTGAATTCGAGCGCACCAAGCGCAACGCTGCCGCTTCGCATTCCGTCGCGACGGAGAAAGTGCTTCCGGTTGCTGCTCGCGCAAAAATGATAAAATTTGGCGCAAAATCTCTAGGTTGTCGGCGGGGAAAATTCGTTATTTCGAGGGGGTCTCCTGCTGCCACTTTCTTACGTAGAGGTTTCAAATACATGTGCTTCTATGGAGTAACGGCGGGGAATAGAAAAACTTCGTTATATCCAGGAATTCGTTATAAGCAGGTTTAACTGTAGCAGGCATCAAGCTGCGACAACAGCAGGCAGGCGCACTGCATAAAACAAGATATGTGAAATTTGCAGTGTGTACGGATGTGTGTTGGTGCGTGTTAGTGCTATTTTTTTGTTTTCTGCTGTAATCCTAACTAATTTGTTAGTGCCACCCGTGCTATCATTTCAGTGTCATAAGCACTGTAATAGAAAAGGCACCTTTATATTGCCTGGTCACGTCGGTAAAATTTGATGTATTCAAAAGTGAACGCATTCCGAAGCTAAGTAATATGTACTATTATTCTTTTGAAATTCTGATACATATTAAAAGAAAGTGTAATATATAAAATATGACTGTGCGGCCAAGGCATCAAGTTCATTTAGTTCAACTCTAAGGAGGCCATCGTAGAAATACCAAAGCTTCTGGTCACTGACTAAGTCAAAAGTTAATTGACGCTTTGGAACCTGTATGGGTTCCTTGTTGAAAAGCCAGTAGACACAAGGTCGTCATCAGTTTAAATACACAGCACATGACAATGCCTGGGAATAAACTTAGGGCATGGTGCCATCTGTCCGGTTCATGGAAATAGGTATCAACTGAATCAGTAGAAATGTGAGTAATAACCTCTCCGTCAAGTTTCTTTCTTTGGTAATCATTGTCATCACATGCTTGCCTGTCAGGAGAGGGAATACCTAGCTTGGTATGTGTGAGAATGGGCACTGACTTCTAGTGGCACTGAGCTGAGAGGGACTACCCAGTTCCTCAGCCATGGAGAAACTAGGATGGAGCATCAATTGACAATTTTGAAGCTAACTCCTAAATGTTCCAAAGGTTCGTGAGCCCTCATTACATTCGAGACAAGCAGCAACTTTCAGCTGCCTCACATGATGGCTTTTGGTCGCGCTAAAAACTAATCTGCCATAGGTGCGCTGAAAGCACTTCACTTCCTGCATTTCATGGATCATCAAGCCTTAGCTTCGTAATAGTAGTGAGCTAAACCACTTTTAAAAGAATGTGATATAGATCTTTTACTCTTTCTTTTGTTGCTTGCTGTTAAGTGTTTTTTGCTTCTTAAGAGAAATGTTTTTAGCTTGGATGCCACCCTAGCACCTGGCCTGATATGGCCCTAATTGCTTCCATGGGGAATTCAGGCCGTTTGTTCAGGAAACATCTCAGTTCCTGGCACCTTTTGAAGTCTCACTGGGCCGTGCTTCATCCCCACATGAGGGCAATCCCCACTGGAATCCGTTTGCTGAGCCTGCGTCTACCTCTGCAGTGGATCCTACAGATCCCGAAGACCACTTCTTTGGCCAGGAGTTTGATAAGATACGCCGCGGCTCGCAGAGCAGTGAGTCTGTCCTGTATTCTCTGTTTCTCTAGGTGCATCTCGTAGTGCAAGAATAGTAGCAAACCTAAAGCTATTGGCACTATTATGGCATTGTAACCTCCTGCTCAGATTTGCATTAGATATACATATGGGTCACAGTTGTCATCCCCATCGCAAGGTAAATTTGTTGTGCAGAAAAATACGGGTTACAATACTGCTGAAGCCCGTTTGCAACTCGTCCTTGCTGTTTAGTGAATTCAGTCTTTCACTACAGCAACTCACACAGGCTTACCTTTGGTAAGTAAAACCTTGTTAATTCGGATTTCACGGGAGCGAAAAAATGCCCGAATTAACCGAATGTCGAATTATCGAGAGTATCGGGAAAACAATAAACAAATGCTTACTATGTCGATCAATACGCTCTTATTAAGTGAATGAATGACCAAATCCTTTTCTATTTTGCACAAAAGCTGCAATTCTCGTCATCTCATGACTGATTAGCGCTCGCAGCGGCAAAGGCCTCACGACTTCCTTCACAGTGTGGCCGCTGCATGCGTCTTCTGCTGAGACACGCTTTTTACTGCCACACGCACATCCCAATTATTTTTTCGCCAGGTCGCCACCCATCGCAATGTATATGGTGCTCTTCATCCTCGACAGCTTTGTACTGAGTAAAAATGAAACTTCTGTTTGCCACAACCGTGGCCACTGTCGATGCGATCATGGATCATGGCGACCTTGTGGTTTTGAAGGGGCGCGGCCGATGTGTGCACTGAGTCAAAACAAACTACTCTTTGCTCATAGGCGTATCTACCGGGGGGGCAGGGGGGGCACTTGCCCCCCCACTGTCAAAAGTGTGGGGGCAAAGTATGCCATTTGCCCCCCCACTTTCGAAAGCGGGAACTTTCGGCTACACACTGGAACGTCGAACAAAACAACAGCTGAAGCTAAATTTTATTTCTTAATAGAGTCACCACGTTAATAATGCTTTTCTTTACTACTGATCCCCGGGTTGGGCAGCGAGTATTGTGCCTCCTCGTGACGCGCTGTAGCGGGCGACGCGCGAGATCCGCCATACACGCTTGCATTGCGCAGAAGTCCCGGTGCTGGACAGTTCGCGCGCAGTTGCAAATTACCGCCTAACCATACTTGAAAAAACAAAACAATAGGCTTGATATATTTAAACTTCGGGCGAGGGGAGAGGTCCGGATTTTAATCAGCCGCGCCCAATGATGGGTGTGCCTTACTGCATGAAATGGTTGGACTATCAAATGCTGGAACTATTGAATCTCTGCCCAGAGATAGTCTACGTAGCGTTGCAGTATAAATATATATCTTATCACCATAAAAAATCTAATCAGTCCACTTACAGGTCTAACTACCGAATGTCTTTGTGTTATCACGACTTATCGTATATTAATTAATAAATAATTAATTAATTACTCATTTATTCACGATACGTCAAAGGTCCCAGAACGGGACATTACATGAGGGGTGGGCACGTAGAAAAATGGCGGGACAGGTTAGGTGGCGTGATTTGAAAGATGGTCTTCAATAGCAGCTTTGAAACGGGAAATGTCGGTGATGAGGGCAATGTTAGAAGGAAGGGTATTCCATTCTCGGGCTGTGTGCAGAAAAAAAGAACGCTGATACGAGGTGGAATGGGCGCGAGGTAGATACACAGCATTGGGATGCGTATGGCGGGAGGAACGATGCGCTGGAATGATGATTTGGTTACCTGTGGCCAGCGAATGAAAGAACCCAAAAATAAAAAAGACGAGCACTTTTGCGGCGGGAGGTGAGCGAGGGGAGACACAACCGGGATTTTAAGGCTGAGACACTTGTATTATAGGAGCAGTCAGAAAGAATGAATCCGGCAGCACGGTTCTGAACCGATTCAAGGGAATTAATCATATTAACCTGGTGGTTGTCATAGATAGCACTGGCATATTATAGTTTAGAACGGATTAGGGTTTTATATGCAAGTTTACTTATTCATGATACCTCAAAGGTCCCAGAACGGGACATTACATCAGGGTCTGCGAGGTGGTATGTTCGTGAAAGTGACCTCGGTCGAACGTGCAGAGCCATTTCAGTGCCAATAGAACACTTAACTGAATTTTTTTCCAAAGGCCTGTGTCACTTCTGCTTTTATCGATTTCATTTTCAGGCCGTTTATGAATAAGGGCTACCCTACTACTTGTTTGCCGGCAGGAGCAACAACAGAAGATATTTTATATTTTGAAGAAATGAAGACCACCTTATTGTGACGTGTTCCGAAAATTTTAACTGTGGTGGTTGCTTACGTACTCGAAAAACCACTACTGAATACTCGCTTTCCCCCAGTTTTTATGCTTTATACACCGCATTTAGTTGTTGATCCCGGTATCCTCAGTAAACTATGCGGGGCACGGTGTTAATATTTATTCGAAGTACGAAACAATATCCTGAGTGACGAGCGATAAATGTTTTTTTCTGTGTAGGTTCACTGCAAGCCTTTGTAGAAAGCTACATATTGAAGTGTTCCAGGGTGCCATACCGCCGCTTTCCCCTACTCCTAAAACAATTGCATGAGATATGGACTTGAAATTCAATGAAAATAGGAAGAATTTTAAGCGCAATGCGTTGCGAAAATCTCACTTTCCTGCTTTAAATGCAAGTGTGGCAGATAATTACTAAACCATTGTTTTCCCATTCGTTCCCGTGCACCATACGAGATGCGTATAGGTTGCTTCTCCGGTGTCCTCGGCGAGCTAAACAAGGCATCTTGTTTATATCTGGGGATAATTAAATTTTGTGACGAAGTAAGATGTGTATATGAATTACTGTTTTTTTTTTTTGAATTTCCAGCAAGTGCTTCAAAGCATTAAACGGGGACAAGGTTTAAAACGGAACACTAATATACGGGTAACTTTTCAAAGTATGCGATGTAATTACAGAAAACTGAAACATTTAGTGCAACTGTTCGAAAAAAACAAAACAAAAAAAAAACAGCTTCACTAAAAATCGGGTTGTGATTCACCAACTTCGCACACCTCTGCCGTCTTTTTCTTTTTACTATTGAGAGTAATTCATGTTGACTGTACTTCGTTCTGTATAACCTCGACAGTAATATTACCTTAACTAGCGATACATTTATGCTGTAGACTTAAACACCAAGTAAAATTCTTTGTTTAATCAGTAAAATTGACTGCAACCAATGTGCATTTTTTTGTGAGCTGCACTGCTGCTACTGGGTTGGATCAAGGACCTCTGGACACTCAATGTCATTTGTCCCTGCATCACATATAGATTTTATAGCGACAAGAAATAAATGCAAATTCAAATAATTTTTCGGGCCTTGATGGTTCACCATGTGTTATTGAGAAATAGGTCTATTGTTACGAATAAAAATAAATACTTGACAGATGCATTTCAAGGCTTTTTCACTTATTAAGATAGTAATTATATATATATATATATATATATATATATACTACTAGATCGTCGACTTCCTCTTTCACACTTCACCGTGCCGGCACCGATAATCTCCAGTGCAATATATATATATATATATATATGGAGAGAGAGAGAGTTAGATCTGCGGTTTGCCCCCCCCCCCTAACTCGAGAAATAGTTGGTACGCCTCTGTCTTTGCTGCAACCGTTGCGGACGAAACCACGGCCACTATCGACGCGATCATGAATGGCGACTACACAATCATGAATGCACGTGGTCAACGCGGTGCTATGCGCAGCGGTAAATGCAAGAATAAAGACTTTAAAGGCACAAATAGGCACGAGGCGTTCTGGGGTTGCTGTCATCCCCGTATGATTTCCACTGATGACTATGGCAATGCAAACGCCGCCGCTTCGTTTCGGTCGATGCTAACGCCATTTCTGCTCTATTGTGTCGCACATTTGCAGTGCTCCGCGCTTGCTGAGCTCCGGGAGTTGTCCGAATTAACCGATATGCGGCCAAATACGTCCGGATTAATGAGTTTCATTGCATTAAATAATGCATACACCGGCTGTGACCAAAGGACGTGTCAGAATTATCCGATTTTCCGAATTAGCGAGGGTCGAATGAATGAGGTTTTACTCTAGCCCAGTGGACTGCAGTTGCTGGGTATTTCTCCTGCGCAGAATTTTTAGGTGTTGCAATGCCAAAAAGCAGTTCAAACTGGAAGAAAGTTCCGTTTTTATTCGGTGTGCTTGCTATAACTTGGCTGAACAAATTTTATTGTCCCTGCAATGAAACTTGCAGAATTCACGAAAGGCATGCACTGTTTCTTTCTCTAGGCATATCGAACGTGAAGAGTCGTGAGAGTCTAGTCATGAGCAGCGGCGACCTAGTGGATCCCTTTGGGGCTGCACCTTTCAACCGTTCAGGTGAGGAATCTTGCTTTTTATTGACCTTTAACGGGTCACTTACACTGCCTCTTTTTCAAGCTTGTGGGAAAGTCGTGTGTTCGTTATGCTGTTCTTGTTAGCTGCATTATGGTTTGCAAATGTGTGGTCTCTGTGGTGTTTATTCTTCTCTACTTTTCTTTCATTTTCGTTAGTTTTAATATTTTGTTCATTCATGTACCAGACGCGCTGCCTCTTCTTAAGACGGCTCAAGCACTTGACAACTTGAGGTGTGGCAGTATATTGGCAGCACACTGCATGTTCTGTTGTTTTCTAGAGCTACTGGAATTAACAGGTTAGCACTTAGCATTCATCAACCAAGTTGAAACCTCTTGCTACACCAAATGTGTTGGGTTGTGCTTAGACGCACAGTTATTACCTGAGTATCTGTCAAAGCGTCCAGAAGTGGGATTAGGGCTATGATGAGAATTTAGGAAATTATTTTAAATATTAAAGTATAAAATCTTTAGCAATGCAATATTTGCAATTAAGTAACATTTTGTGAATTACCTTCCAATATTTAGTGTTTGTAGAGCAGCTTGTTAAGCATTTATTGAATGCACTGTTGCATTCTGATTTTGTGAAAAATAAGCTCATGCACACTTACTTAAGTTGAGCTGCTGTGATCTCCATACACTTTTGTGTCTCCGCAGGTTTTTCAATATTGTAATGAATCGTTCTTGTCTGTTCATGCATACAGTCTCATCACTGCTATTGTCACCATGTCTCAGCCCATCTTAAGGCTCCCATTTATGCTTGGTGAAAGCACACAAGCAGTTGGGTGAACTCAGTTTTCTCAAAGCAGCAGCAGTGTCCACAGCATGTTTGCCTTGAGCTAATTTAAGGTTTTATTTGCTTTGTCATGTTAAGCTTTCTCTACTCTTTATTGCTTTGTCATGGGCACTGATTATGTAACAAAAATGTTGTGTGTGTTCAATGGTACTTACAGCAGTGCACAGGAAAAAAAAAAATGTTAGCTCTCCCCTTAGAGACACTGGAAGAAACACTGAAAACATTGGATGCAACTTTCGGCAGCAGAAAGCAAGAGTTCCTCGTAATACTTGACTGTCAATGTTAGCTTACTTGACTGTTAGTGTTACCTTTAATTACGTGGGCACTTGATTATTCATAAGAGCCTATGTTAACAAGCCAGCAATAATTACGATAAACTGGATTTCGGCAAGAAAACTTCCAAGGCTGCAGAATTTATAAATTGTGTTAGCAGAAGAGAGTGAAAGAATACGTACTGTCGAGATGGACTTGCACAAGGCTCACCCAGTGAGCATTGGTCAGGAAAAGGGCTCTGTGCGCTCCTTCATTCTGTAGCACGCAATAGGCTCTATGGCTGGTTTTGTCTCGTCTTCGAGAGGGCGCAGAGAAGACTCCAACTGAAGATACATCACAGTATCACAGTCGCGATGGCAAAGGCCAATCAGGCATGAGCAACCGCTGTGCTAGGCTAACCAGGTAGCGGTCCATCAAGCTCGAGAAATCGTGGAAGCAAAGGTCCCTTGTCCACCTTGTAGTGGGCCTGTGGAGCATCTGCCATGGCAAGAAAGCACTTGGCAGTTCGGAGCTCAAGGGTGGAAGGGTCCCTGGAGGCAAAGAGACCAATGAGAGCGCTTCCCAGTGGCATGCACTTGCACATGTGACTTAACTCTGGGAGGGAGGAAGCATGGTTTACACAGGAAAGTAGCTGTGGCATTCCAGCCATGTCTGCCATGTTCCCACTAGGGCAATGATTCCTGGAAGGAACTGACTATAGTGAAGGGGCCCTTCACTATAGCCACAACACTTAAGTGACATGGGAACAGCAGCCGATGCAGAGCCTGTGTAATAGTAAATCTTTCCATCTGGTTTCATGGCGCTGCAGAAAAGCGTTGGGCTCGTGATTGTGGGGTTTTGGGTTTGAATCTCATGTCAATTTAAAAATTTTTTTTAACGTTGCTGCATTATTTTTTTCGTTTGATTCTGTCATACTTGTTCTTTTGTCCTATGCTTCACCACTACACCTGGCAGGGACTAATCCTGCAAAGCGTAGCGAAGCGACCCGTTGTGTAGCTCGGGATGAGGGCGGTGGGCGCTTTAGGTAGATTACACTTCAGCGGCTGCAGATCAATGATTAATGACGCATTACGTTGTTACTGTGCGTCCCAGTGAGACGGGCCCAACCACTGACTAGCGAAACTCTGTGCACATAACGTGTGATGGAATAAAAAGGGGCCCTCTCATCGTAGTGAGTGCCTTCCTGGAAATCGAGCTTGGCAAATGGCCATCATCATGTGCGAGCTGGGTATGAGGCACAGGAAGGCACCTCGATTCCCACAGTACAATATAAAGAAGGGAAGCATGCAAGAAACACTAAATAGAAGCATAGTTTTCAAGTGATCAACTTCTATGTAGTGCTGTGGCATAAGCAAGTGGCATCCTGGGCTGGTTACTTCAAAATATGGCACCAAACCTAATGGAAAATTGAAAGTGAGGGAGCGAACAACAAAATTATTTACAAAAAATACATGAAGAAATGATACAGCAAAAGTGAAACACTGATCAGGGAAGTGAATGGAAACTTGGTGCTGGGAAGTATCAAAGATATATGTATCTTATATATTCTTTGGGTATCTATCTTATATCTGTATCATGATATGTCTAGGGAGACCTGTATCAGTACCTATATTTTGGATACATGAAACAATGTATTGTGTGTCTGACACACGATACACGGTTGACAACTGTGTATCTTAAGATACGAGGTACTGCTACCGCAACATCACCGTGTGAAACTATGAACGTTGGCTGAACTCCACTTCTCAAGCTGATACTGCTGCCACTAAGCCACCTGAATAAAACTAAAGGCAGCAAAATTCTTTTTATCTTTCCGCCTCCAGCGAGGGCAGGTGATGAGGTCATCGCATCCCTATTGATGGAGCAGAGTCACATGGTGGCGCTCGCGCCATCTCGACAAAAACAAGCGCGCAGTGTCTGCGCATAGCCGACCTTATGTTTTCTTGATTTTTTGTTTTTATGGACAAGCTAAAACTCCACAGCGGTATTTGCGCCATCGTGCAGAAGCTTATACTTCTTGACGTTTTTGTAATTAGATGGCGAGACCCGCTTGCTGGTTGGCAAGCAGAGCTGCGACTCCCATCAATTACAAAAGCGACGAGCAAAAACCGCTGAGAGGGCAGCATATAAAGAGCTTTCTTGTTAAGCAACTAAGGCAACCCCAATAAATAGTTTCGGAATGAAATTATTATACTTGGAGCAAGAAAGATGAAAGTTTTCAAGTGAAACAAGGCTGGTCGGAGTTAAGAAATTTCTAAGCAAACATCTTTGTGCATATGCATTTGCTGCTACATTATACAGGGTGTTTTTTTAGCTGCACCAAATTGTTTAAATTAGAAAAATATATATCTTGGTCATGTTATGTTTAGCATTCGAGTGTACGGATTGGTGGCCTCTAGATACAGAGCAATTTCCGCACTTACGTGCGTAATTAGTGAAGTTACGGTAATGAACTTTCTAATTATCAACAATAGGTGGCTACAGCAAATGAGTACTTTGGGGACCGTCCTCGACGCTACCTATCTCAATGAACAAATTTTGAATAGCGGAGTTCATGTGGGAGCTACGCGAATAATTAATTCCCATTGGCAGGCTCCTTGAAACCGAAACTGGCCACAAAAAGAGTGTGCGTCATCGATGTCCCCCCCCCTCCCCCCCCGCCTTTCGTCGGGTCTCCGCGGTCACCGCCGGTCCGGCCTCGCGAGCAGCTAGCGTTATCTCCTTGCTTTCTGCGGCGTTCGCAGTCAACGCTACAGACTGATATGACGCCGTGCCTGCAGTATCTAAAAGCCCAAGGAGCGTGGTTGGTGCTACAGCTCAATGTGGCGCCCGACGGAATGACTAAGTAAATTTGGCGGCCCGCCGGCATTGACGCGCTATTCCAACGCTGCAGACAGCAAGGAGATAACGCAAGCTGCTCGTGCGGCCGGACCAGCAATGACCTCAGAAACGTGACGAAAGGTTCGGGGGGGGGGAGTGACATTGACAACACAGACGTTTTTTTTGCAGCCAGTTTCGATTTCAAGGATCCTACCAAGGGGAACTAATTGTTCGCGCAGCTCCCACATGAACTCCGCTATTAAAAATTTCATCGTTGGAATAGGTAGTGTCAAGGACGGTCCCCAAAGTACTCATTTGCTGCAGCCACCTATTGTTGATAATTAGAAAGTTACCGTAACTTCGCTAATTACGCACGTAAGTGTGGAAATTGCTCTGTATCTGGAGGCCGCCAATCCGTACACTCCAGTGGTAAACATAACGTGACCAAGATTTCTATTTCTCCAATTTTAAAAATTTGGTGCAAGCTAAAAAAAACACCCTGTATAGATATGTAATAAGAAATTAGCGAATGTATCAAAGTATCTTAAGATACAAATGGAAGGTATCTTATCAGATACAATAATTGCAGTAATATCTTCTATCTGTATCTCAAATACTTATTGCCCTGTGGAGACTGGACTGTTTTGCTGCGGGGTTAAAAATCAGCGTCTGATTTTAGACACATTGCATTTTCTGCAGAAAAGAGGGGCCTGTTATGCAAAAAGATTTCATGGCCAAGCAGAAGCAGGGTGGGCATCATGTGATTGTGTGTTTGAGGAAAGACTTGCTACCTAATAATGGGGAAGATGCTGGCACTAGAGCCCAACCGTTCAGCCATTTGGGGAAACATAGAGCTCCTTTATGCAACTATATGCAGCTGTTTGTTAAAGTTGCTGATGCATTTACTTTTGCTTTTGAACAATTCTGCTGCATTGTAGTTGCATTGTATTTTGGTGTAAAGCAAGAGGAGAAAAAACACAAAGGAGAGTGGGTGGTGGGTGTGTTCAGAGTTAGCCAATTCTCCAGAAGGTGGTATAGTGTTCACCTTTCAAAGGAACCTGAAATTTAAGCTCACTCACCTGACATTGCAACTCTTTACTGCAGGTAAACCAGGGCGGGCAAGGAACTCCTCTGGAAAGACAGCATTGAATCCTTTGTCTGCTGCTTCATCCCAGGCTGGAGGTAATCCGTGGTCCTAATTTCTCCCATCACCAACACCACCATTGTTACTGCTGTCACTGCTGCAACTACCACTACCACCTCTTAGCATGGGTGCTGTTGCTTTGGTTGTTGGCAGTCGCATTTGCAATTGCTTGCATTGTTGGCACAAAAATAGTTGGAAAATATCTCAAGATAATATGGTTTTGAAAGTTACGCTTAAACAAATTGGTGTTTACAAGCCATTCAACCCAGGATTTAGCTTTAGCACAGTTTAATAGGTGTCAGCTTAGTCACATGTTGGTGTTCAGTTAAGAGATGTCAAGTTATTATTGTTTGCGTTCTATTTCTTTCTTTTTTTGAATTATTCTTCATACAAGGAAGTTGCCATTTGAAGCTGCCATGTAGTTAGTTACTTAGTTCTGTGTTATTGTGTAGTTATAGGATTATCAAAACTAGGTGTAATGTGTGTTGATGTGAATGTGCTCTGTTAACTGTACAGTTCCTCCTCAAATGAAGTATGGCTTGTACAGTGAAAAGAACTTATGGAGATTAAGGGCACAGGTTAATCGTCACTGTGTGTTGCCATTTCAGTGCCTTCTCTCCATAGGGTGAGAAAGCAATGGCGCCACTTGGCAAAATGGAATCTAAATTTCATGGAGGGAAATGTTTAATAAGTCAAACTGTGGTAGAAAGAATTCTCGTACACCTACTGTTGTAGAGCACTGTAGAAAGGATGCTGCTGACATGCTACCATGACATATGCCTTTAGTCTCGTGCCATGGTGTCTGGACGTGAATAACAGTAAGGCCGGTACACGATGGAACAGTTTGTTTCTGATCTGGTGAAAATTAAGTTTTTTAGGTTACTTGGTCCCCTCAATACCCAGAGTGAGTGTCTGGCAACCTATAACAGGGTATGCTTGCTTAAAACCGTATGTACTGTATTTACTCGCATAATGACCGCACTTTTTTTCCCGAAAAATATGCGCAAAGTTGGGGGTGCATTCATTATGCGGGGCAAAATTTTGAGCAATTTATTTTTCCACGGCCACCTCTAAAAAAAGTCACCGTTTCGCCCGCAAGGCGAACCATCGATTGCTATAGCAAATGTGTAGACAGCTATACGAACTAAGGATAGCACTTTTATCGACCGTTTAAACTTGCAAAGGTTTGCTAACTATGTTAATTAACAAGCATGGTGTTAGCGCACACAGGCAAACATGAATACATCACACTCGATGACCACGAACACTCATACGCTGGCGTTAGAAAGCGGGCAGCAGCAGCAAGCGAAGTGACCTTCGGGCTGTGTATCACTTGAACGCAAACTGAGCGACGAGAACGGAGCACATACAAAGGTATAAGCAGCCGTCGCACCTAGACGGCCTAGACTCAGCCCCCGACGCAGATCGCTTTACGATAGGGTGCGCGCAACTGCACAGTGCGCAGTTGCTGCTCTATCCCCCCTCTCTTTCCTCCCTTCAACGGCATGTGCGCAACGGAATACGGCGTGTTTCCTGCCCGCTTTCCTCCCTTGAACGCAGGAGATTTAGCTGCGATTGTCAGCGCCGACGGCAAAATAGCGCGTGGAGTGGCCATATAATTTCTATTGCAATAAAATGGTACGATTTGGTGTCCGATACGGCGTCTGATACAGTCGTACCCGCCAGCCGCCATTTCAGACCCCAAATCGTACCGTGTGTGTAGGCAGCAAGTTCAGGGTGCGATCATTATGCAACAAAAAGAAGAAAAAAAACACTTCTTGATTGGAAAAATTGGGGCTGCGTTCATTGCTCGAGTGTGTTCATTATGTGAGTAAATACGGTATATAATATTGTATTTTAGCCTTTGCTCAGCTGTCTCTACATTCGAGCCCACTTATATAAACATCATGGTCACGTAGGATGCATTCGTTATAGCTGACCATTCGTAATGAGTGGTAATGCAAGAATAAGCCAACAATATGGCAAAAGCACGTTGTTTCCCGAAGTAACCGGTAAACTTGCTTTGCTTCTTCAATGCCGACCCAACAATCGTGGTTTCCAGATTGTTCAAAGCAGACATCTGATCATCACTGAGAGCTTCCCTGCAGACCAGCTGTTTCAGCGGCACGATGTGCTTGACCGTGGTTGATCCGCTTACAGGTGGTTGTATTAGTTTCGTGGTTTCCTCACTTTTTCCATCCAATTCATTGCTGACAAAGCCTTGCACGTCACAGACGATGCCCTTATCCTTGTGTGACTCCGCGGCATCAGCTTTGTCAACCCCATCGACGAAGTTGTCACAACCGACATCAGCAGCACTTGATTGCGCTTTAACTGTGTGTTCTGCCGGAAATCCACAGGTGATTTGTCATTGCTTCCAAGTTACAGTTATAGACTCTCTGGCCCAGCACGAAAATCTAACCTTGCGAAAACAGTTTTTGATGCAATGCACAGTAACCTCTATTCAAGGAGCATGCTAAACAGTGGGCATGCAAGCAGTGTGGCGCTTTCTCGGGAGACTGAATGGTACTTCCGCGTTTGCTCTAAAGGAGTGCAGTGCCACGACATGTTCATTCTACATGAGACTCACTGCCATAGACTGCATGAAAATTTGAACATCGTGCTAGTATCTTTGTTATTAAAAACTGAACATTCGCTATAACTGGGATCGGTATAAGTGGGCTCGACTGTATTTCTTTTACATGTGGAATAACTTCATCTAGCATAAAACCACATGTCACAGCAGCCACGTGTTTGCCAGGTATCTCGACTCGCAGCAGGCATGGGGCGGCATGCATAGTACATAGATCTTTATAGTACTATCTTTAAGGCATGGTAGAGGTGGAGGCGTCAGTTATCTGAAGCTTTGACAATTTAAGAAAAGCATAAGGAGTACTCAAGAGCCACTTGAGCTTTGAATAGTACCCGTGATGTTATAGACGTCCACTTAAATTAAAATTGGTATTTATTATTGCCTCTCCTACGTACGTCCCTTGAAAGTCTAGAAGCAAGTTCTCATCAGTTAGCTCGTTTTTATAGTGTACATGTTGTACCACCCCCCTATTATATAGGCTTTGGATCACCATTTCTGTTGAGCTGGCACTACTCGTTTCTGGGACATGGAGACTTGGTTCAGAAAAGTTTGAAATATACCTGGTTTCTCTGCAGCTGGGCTGCGTAGGTAGCTTGGCCTAGGGTTGCAACTCAGTGTGCAACTTTGGCATGAACTTCTATTATACTAGTAACACTTCTTACATGCCAGTTAAGTTATCGTTATGCTCAGAATAATTTTTCTTTTTTTTTTTTTTGGTGCCCTCTTTGTTAAGCAGTGACCAGTGCTAGTGAAAGGTGCTGCATGCATTGAGCACCCACCAGCATGCATTGTGCTACAGCATGTTGATGTTCATGGCATGCCAAGCATTGAAAATGCACTGCTGTGTACCATGATTACATATTGCACTATGCGGGCACATTTACATTTATGAAGAAAGAAGCACCAGGAAGATAGCACTTTTCTTTCAAGGTCTATGGCTAACATTGATAGCTTACCACTTCCAGGTGGTGGTTGAGTCAAGCAATAGGCAGCGTTCATTACTTAAAATTACTTTTGGGGCCACTGATGTCTCGGCGTGCAGGTGTGATCACATGGCAGTTCTTGTATTTCGCATGCTACAAGTAAACCATGGAAGAAATAATTGTGCAGGACCTAGTGCTCTGAAAATGACTTAATAGGGTGTTTTAGGGTGAAATAATAGCTTTCCTGTTGGAACTTGGGTCCTTAATTAAAAAAGCTTGTTTAATTAATATCTTATAGTTAGCCAGATAATTAAAACAAAAAGTAATCCTGGTAGAAAAAGAAAACTCATGACCGATCACAGTTGGTCCCATAACTGCGTGTTGTCAGGTTTTCCCTTTTAACGGCTTGGCTAACTTTAGATGGGACATTCTGTATATTTCACGTGACCCTCTTTGTTGTATACAATATAAGAAAGCTTTGTTAGGAATAGTGCTTTCTGTGAACCTTCGCTCAATATGTATGACATCTACGAGAGGCAGTTAACAAGTTTTTGTAATCGTGCTGCCATACCTCAACAAACCGGGTGTTGAAAATTAAGCTTTACAGAGTTTTTAAAAATCGCCTGTGGCAGGTAGCATAATTCTTATCGTTGGGCTGCTAAGCCCGAGTTAGCGGGATCGAATCCCGGCCACAGGGGCCGCATTTCAATGGGGGCGAAATGCGAAAACACCCGTATACTTAGATTTAGGTGCACGTTAAAGAACCCCAGGTGGTCCAAATTTCCGGAGTCTCCCACTACGGCGTGCCTCATAATCAGATCGTAGTTTTGGCACGTAAAACCCCATAATTTATATTTTTTTTCATCGTTGAGCTGGGTTATTTGAAGAGCCGGACATTAGTAGCATGAGAAATCCAAGCACATATTCAACTAATTAACAAAAATTGACTAATGAACTTCTTAGGTAATTACTTTACAACACGTATGCAATTTACGAATTGTAGCTGGTGAGCTTGTCAGGCATATCCACTTAAAATGAATTTCCAGAATGACACCAGTTTGGAGATATGCATATCAAACTCGCCGTAACAATGCACGGTTGTTCCACTTTTTTTACCAAAATGCTGTTTTATACACTGAAGTGCAAAAGTAACTGGAACGTCCACGTATTTCGTCCCACACTTTGGGAAATATCTCGAAACTGGTGTCATCCTGGAAATTCATTTCAAGTGGATGCGTCTTGCAAACTCACCGGCTACAATTCATAAATTTCAATATCTGTCGTAAAGTAATGAACTAAGAAGTTCATTAGGGAATTTTTGTTGATTAGTTGAATTATGTGTTTCGATTTCTAGTGCCAGTAATGTCCGCCTCATCGAATAACTCGGCTTAATGATGAGAATTATGCTACCTGCCCCAGGCGATTTCTAAAAATTCCGTAAAACTTAAAAATGAACACCCTGTAGAAAAGGGACTTCAACTGCGCGAAGGACGAGACGCTGAGGTTCACTTCAGTGTCTCGTCCTTGGCGC
Organism: Dermacentor silvarum; assembly: GCF_013339745.2. Taxonomy (NCBI): domain Eukaryota; kingdom Metazoa; phylum Arthropoda; class Arachnida; order Ixodida; family Ixodidae; genus Dermacentor; species Dermacentor silvarum. The sequence continues at coordinate 223,611,404 of NC_051154.1, read as the reverse complement.
ACGAACTAGCCTCCCAATGCACTCTCCATGGAATGATGCACTGTTCCGCTGCTAGAGCTAGAGGGCACCTCTAGAATGAGCTCATCTGGAAGTTTTTGTTGGAAAAGGTAATAAGCATCAATTTACATTGTCTTTGCAATGGTATGTCGATATTGTTTTGCATTGTTCTTGATAGGTTGTGTGTATGTGTGTTTGTGTGTATGTGTGTGCACGAGTGTGTGTGCGAGTGCGTGAGCGCACATATGTGCACTGCTTTATTTCATTCGTGTACACCTGCACTTGATACTCTTGTTCAGTTGTGAGGAGGTGGGGCACTAATTTGCTACAATGTGGAGCATGACCACTTCATCTGTAAGTTCTGTGGCATGCTCACTGTGACAAGTAAAGGGCTTGAGAAAACTAGGTGAAAGTGAAGTGGCTGTTCATAAATCTTTCACAAACTTTTGCTTCACGTACATCGATTATCCCAGCTGAAGGGTGCCTCATGTGCTGGTCATCCTTTATAGACATTGTGCTAGTCTTGAATTTTCATCTTGACAAAAATGCTTGTTTTAGCATTTGGTGGGTCTCTGCCGGCGCTTTTTCAGTTAAAAAAAATCAAAAAATCTTCACACATATCAAATAATTCAACTTTATTCGACATGAGACACAGATGCCTAGAGCACAGGCTAAAAGCTAGAAAATTGGATTTGAGGAGGGCTTGTACCTCGTATTCATTGTTTTTTTATCGCACTCGTTTTGACCAACATGAAATAGCATCAACATACCAATACAAAACCACAATAATGTGAATGGATGTTGTTATCCTTTCTAACAAAAACTTGTTGCTTATTGATTAGCTTATTACTTGTATTAGAGGTGCCCTCTAGTTACAGAGCATTATATACTATTCTCCATCAAGGCAAGTCAACATGATTCCAGGAACCTTTGGGTTACTCTCGTAGTTTATAGTTGCCAAAAAAAAAAGTTTTCGCTTCCATGTTGCATGCCTGCACTTTCTGTACAAACTTGTTATTGACTGATGATGACAGTGATTAGAATGTGCAAACGCTGATTGAAGATTTCCAGATTAATTGTCAAACCCTTCGTCTTACTGTCCTTTTTCAGACATAGTGTAACCATTAGAATCCCATTAATATTGCAAATAAAATGGCCATGGCGTTGTCCAACAGAATCCCATTAATATTGCAAATAAAATGGCCATGGCGTTGTCCAGGCACATGTGGAATATACAGCATTTTGCAGTATATGTACTTAATTGTGATCTTTATTGTGTGGTTTGATTTAATGTGAGAATTGCTTGCAAACCTGAAAATGCACTAACTCCTTAAAAAAGCAGCACTGATGCCAGTGTCGCAGAGGTCTACTGCCTTATTTAATGAACTGCTTACGTATCGTACTGAGACCTGGTATACATTATAGTGCATACAAACATTTTTCTTTATTTCTCTTATTTTGGCAAAAGAAAAATTTTGATGTGCAATTGAGAATCTAGAGGTGCAGGTCATGCCAGTAATACTAAAATGTAGCACTAGAGACGTTAAGTGGGGCAATAGAAAATGGCAATGTATTTGAGCTGTGAACTTGCGCCATGTTATATTTTGTTAATCCTATTGGCACTGGAAATATGGGTCTCATTTCTTTTTAGTCCTGCCTCATTGGTCTGACTATAGGTAAATGAATGACTTAAATTGACTACCTTTGCAGGCATCAAACTTTTCCAGTGTATTTATGCCTTGTTAATGTGGAAACTCATTGTCCCGGTAATCGACAGGGCAGAAAAGTGTAAAGCCTGTAGAAGCCCCCATATTTCATTACTATGGACAGTGTCAGTACGGACAGAATCTCTTCTAAGTAAAAGGAGCCAAAAGTTGCACGCATGCTAGCAGCAATAAATGTGCAGTGTGTTGCCGCCAGTAAGACGCACCGCTCTCAGCACAACTAGACTGGCCAATGTATCTCTTCTCGCGACGGTTCCACTATAGTCTTGGTAGACATATGCTCTTCAAGGCATATGCACTTTCTGAGACAGTGGCTGCGACTTCTTTCAATTGCTTCTTCTGGCATCTCATACGTAGTAGTCAGTGGAGACTGAGCATTTTTTCCTCTTATGTGCTCTTTTCATCAACAAACAGTGTCTCTCTCTACTGCACTCCTTCTTTTTTTTTTTTTTTTTCACGTTCTTTTACACTTCTGTTGGATCCACTTTCTTTTGACACTTTTGTGGAATGCAATTTCTTTGAATGAAAGCTGCGTTGTTGGGACTTCCATCGATGTGATGCTTGTCATCACAACCCTCATGGCCAGCAGGGCATTTCAAACTGTACTGCGATTTTTTAGAGGTTGTGGCTAACAGAATTATGCACAGCAGTGAGCTCAGATTTCGTGAAATTTCAATTTATTTACAGCTGCTTGCTTTTTTTTTTTTTATCTTTGCTTTCCATCCAGATTCATTACTATGGGCGAGTCGCTTTATAGGCAGGATTTTTCAGGAACCAAAGAGCTCATATTAATGAGGCATGACTGGGTTTAATTGCATTTTGGTCAGTTCCGTTTTATGTGGTTGCTCTTCTGTCACAAATTGAGGATAAAATTTGGTGCATAGTACATTGCACAGTTCATGATCTTTGTTCATAGTCTTAAAATGTCACTTGTTACTTTTTTTATATTTGACTACTAATTTTTTTAATGAAATATCTGATGCGGCTTCTGCTTCAGCTCCAACTCTTATGGAAATAATTGCTGGTAACTGAGTTGTGACATATAGGGATGTCCGAGATGGATAATGCTTATGAAAAAGTTGATAACTACCATATTTTCTCTCATATAACCCGCACCAAAAATTGAAAAACGTTTAAAAAGTGGGGGTATGGGTTATCTACGAATATTCGCGAAGGGAGGGGGTGGGGGTCGGCTTCACGGCAACGCACGGCCTGTCATGCAGAGTCCGCATTGTTGACATCGACGTGTGTTAAGCCAATAAGAGGCCAAAACAGGTTATAGCCAAATCTACATCCAGAGTCTGGCCAGTGGATGGCCGACGGTCTTTACGCCTGCACACAAACAGGACGCGTGCGAAGGGCAGGTATTGAACTGCTGTGCCAGTGGATCGTAGATGCGTGAGGGGTGATTCCGGCCAATATGGTGCGCAAAAGATTTTAAAAATGTGCCATAAGCAACAGCTTAGATGGTTCCGAAGACGATTACGTCTTTGAGAGCGGCAATGAAGCCTCGGATGGCAGCAGTGAATCGGATGACAGCACTGACAACGTTGCGGCAGTCGTTTCTAAATTATTTGTTTAGAAAACGAAATGTTGACTGCGCGTAGTTGTAACTTCCTAGTCCGCATTTTTTTGGATAAGCGTGCGAGTTATACGCGAGGTTATTTTTTTTTTCTTTTTCATGGAGTTCGAAGGTGAGGGTGCGGGTTATATGCGCGAAAATATGGTACTTTTACAAATTATTTTCTGGTATGTTTATTTAGTCAGGTTTACAATTTGTTTGCTAGTACTTAGTAGTTACAGTAGAACCCCGCTGATACGTTTTTCACGGGACCGTAAAAAAACCCGTAAGAGCTGGGAAACAGGAAAAATTGAGAAATGGGGGGGAGTAGTGTTGAACTGCACACAATATTATTAGGAGTGAAGCTCCTTAGGCTCTCACGATGTCCATTGTCGCCGTCATCGTCGTAGCTCCCCGTCGCGCACGCAGCGCGCATACCGACCGCGCACAGTGTTGCACTGCGCTGGCGCCGCTCCGAAACCCCTCTCCGAGCAAGCGCACGATGTCATGAGCAGAACTGTTCGCAGAGTGCACGCAGCGCACATACTGACCGCACGCAGGTGTTGCGCCGGCGCTGCTGTCGCTACACTTAGCAGTGCAGTATGGTGGAGCATGAACGTAAGCACAAACGTCGTGACTCTGATCCTACACTTTGAAAACGAGACACGGCAGCCCAACAGCAACGCCGTGAAGCTAACCCCGAGCTACGAGCATGAGAAGCAGCAGCACGCCGGCAACGGCAGCAAGACCCCGAAGCGAAAGCTCGAGCAGCAGCCGTAATCGTCCAAGGAGCTTCGCTCCATCATCAGCATTCACTTCGTGGATCGGCTGCCAATTTTTTAAAATTCTTTGTGTGAAAAAAAAGTCGTAGTTTCGCCTGACAGCCGAAGTATCGATTGCGATAGCAAATTAGTAGACAGCTATACAAAGTAACAATAGTAGTTTTATCGTCTGCATATGCTTGTAAACATTCGCTTATTAACTATATTAACAAGCATGGTGTCATCGCCCACAGGCAGACATGAACACATCACACTCGATGAGCACAGACACGCACTGTCAAACGCTGGCGTGAGGAATTTAAGCGCCGCTGCAGAAGTGAGCGAAGTGACGTTCATGCTGTTGTCTATCGCTTCAACACAAACTGAGTGCCGAGAACACACAGCACACACAAATTTACAGGTTAGGTTTACAATAATTACAATTATTGCAGCGCAGATAATTGCAGATTTAACAGTGAACTCCCTTTAAATGTACACAAGTAACAAAATTTACGGCAGGTAAAATTCTCTAAAAATTTCGTACTCGCCATGGCTCCGTCGGAAACGTCAGCAGTATACAGTATAACCTAAGACACGGTGATGGGGGGGGGGTGGGGGGCGATGGTGTTGGTTAGGGCTTATTTTTCTGGCAGATAGTGCCAGCGGTTGCTCTCTTCTACCGCCTCTTTAAAAAGGGGAAAAGGGGGTTGAGCAGGTGGAAAGAGGTGTGACACATCCTCTCTCCGAAACTTATGTGTTTTGGGAAACATTACCTGTTCCGCACACTCTTAAGGATAACGGTCTACTGTGCGAAGCCTCAAGCAGAGCATTTCTTACTAAAATACTACACATTGAAGTATTGGCAGGCACGGATGAACTGTTCCGCGTTAACAGGCAGGGGGGGTGTTCGCGGAACTAGTTCTTACTCTATGAAACAGCGTATAGCTTCTGCGTGACGGATTCCTTAAACCACTCCTGTATGGTGAGGTGATATTCAAAGTGCTGAGAAGTCTTTATATAAGGGGTGATTCATTGGCACTCTTAATTTAATCTGCTGCATCATTGCCTGCAAATCCAACATGTGGCGGTATCCACTGAAACTTGAGAATGAAATGCCTATTGCTGAGCTCCTTAGCTAACATCAATGACTGTCGGCCGAACTTGCTGCCATACAATGCACGGGATAATTGTTGGAGCACCGCTGGCAAATCCGAAAGGATGATAGCGTGTTTAGTTTACGAAGCGCTGCAGTAATGGCGGCTCTTTCCACATTTTCAATTAGACCAACTGATCCAGAGGGCCAGATCACGCAGATCTAATGAAGCGAATCTAATAAAGCTTGCACTTAAGAGGAAGCTTTCGCTCGGGCCCAACTCCGATGCTGCCTATTTAAATACATGTAAAACGCAGAAACGATTTCCTGAGGTAACCACTGGGCCGATTTTACTTAAATTTGTTGCACATGAGAGAGAAAGGTAAATTCTAGTGACTGTCGGACGCGAAATGTCGATTTCTGGCCTGCATTATTTAACTGTAATTTTCAAGAATTGGTAAGTTTGAAAAAAATAGAAGCACGAAGTTTACAAATTCGTAGCTCTGCACCTATATAAAAGATATCGCAGACCTGTGAACCGCATCTATTAGAGCATTCAAAGCAGACAAATTTGATATGCCAATTTATTTCTTACGTGAATTTGTTACATTGTTTACAAGGATTTTGCACAAGTTCTACACATTGTTTACAAGGATTTTTGCACAAGTTCTACACACAAAATAGTAGTCTATTTTAAAGCCATGTAGAATATAGCAATTTTTTACACTTTAGATTTTCTATTCGGTGCAGTTTACAAGATTGTGATATCATGTTTCATTGCTGAGTTAGAGTTGTAAATTTGATAGTTTCGTTTTCTGAAGCTCTGCTATTTTGTCAATTTTATTAAACAGTTGACGACTTAAATAAAAAAATCGCAGCCAACATCCACTAGAGTTTCACTTTTCTGTTAACTGCAACAAACGTCATCAAATGTGGTGCAGTGGTTGCAGAGAAAAACGAATTCTCGTTTTACATGTATTTAGATAGGAGCACCCAAGCTAAAGCTTCCTTTAAGGCGGCGGCCACGCTGCCAGCAACTTTCAACGTATTTCGCTTTACCACCTGTTTGCCACCGCCTCCCACGGACCCACTCCCCATTCTACTACACTCTACCAACTCGTTCAAAAGAGGCGATTTTCAGAAGAGCATCATCTGAAAGCACTAACAAAATATGGGCGCGAATGATGGACCCAGTAGCACAATTTACATCAGAAAGTTAGGCATTCGAGAACTGCGTGCTTGCAATCGTAATACTAGTTTACCAAAACTGCCCTTGTGTCGCAATCATGGCCAAGTTTAGGCAAGTCAGAGGCTAATGGACGTTTTTACCCCGATGTCCCTATTTCTTAGCACGTTGCTGCATCCCGGCGAAGCTCTCATTTCTACCACATATATTGTCATTAAAAACAAAATAATGCAAGATGTTTCTTAATGTTCTTTTTCCAGTGTCTGTGGACAACTGTTTACAAAATTTTGAGAGAAATTAACGATGGTTTTTTTTTTTTTTTGTTTTGATTTTTAAATAGTGTTCATTTTTGTCAATACTTCACATTTGAGGCAAAATAAAAATGGAAATTTGTGCTACAGCAACAATATTTAGCACAATCGTTAGACAGGTTAAGGTCTCATAGCCCACCAAATTTTAGAAGGCTACATTCATTAGTTTAGTAGATAAAAATTTGTAAATATAGCAAATTTCGAAAAGTGTAGCAAATTAAGAATTTTTTCTAAAACACTTCCGTTTTGCACAGAAGCCTCTAACAATGCTTGCTGACTCTTCTTTACGTGTACGTTTTACACAAGAAAATGCATTCTTTGTAGCCGTAATATTCTGTATTTGACATTGTTGTGAATTTGCGAGAATGCCCGGTGCATGTAAATGGCGCCTGCAACTTGAAGAATTTCGATATTTTTTTCTCCTAAAGTATCCATTTCTCAAAGAATGCAAGTTCACTTTCGTACTACCGAGTGATATGCCCACAAAATATAAAATATTGAATGAAATCTAAAATATGAATTTTTGGACCCGTGTTGATCTCTCGTGGAATCACCCCACTTTCATTCATTACCAGATCTGCCGTAACCATTGCCCCCTAATGCTAACGAAAGGGATGGTTGGTGAGCACAGAATTGTATCCTGCACCTGAAATCCATTCACCAATCTTTGAACCCATCTACTCAATCTACTCAGGAAATAGAAATGCTTTTTATGTCTTAAGCGTGTGACAGGTTTGAACAACTCAAATTTCAGATGTCCTGTAGCAGAAGCTGGAAATGTCTTCTTTATTTTTTAGTACTCACACCACTTGTTTTTTGCAGAAGCTTTACTCACCTTGGTGGCTCAGTGGCTGTGGTGTTCTGCTGCCAGGCATGAGATACTGGGTTCGATTCCTGGCCCCAGTGGCCACATTTCGAAAGAGGAGAAATGGGGAAAAAAAAAAAAACGCTTGTGTACATAAATTTAAGTCTATTAGAAAGAACCCCAGGTGGTCAGAATTAATTCGGAGCACTCCACTACAGTGTCCCTCATAACCAACTGTGCAGCTTCGGGACGTTAAACTTTACTGTTTAATTTTAACTATGCCGCAACTTTGCCCTTCTTAACATCCTCTTTTCGGCAGCTGGTTAGAAAGCTGTAAATGGTAAAGGCACTGTGGCGTGTGTGAAATAAATTTCTTTGAAGGTTACACTCTACAGGCTGAAACAGTTCAGTATTTTGTGGGGCACACTTCTTTGATTACACACGTCTAGAGACCTTTCTAGGTTGGTACTTCGACAAAGGCCATGTAAGCTATCTTCAGCTTGAATGTTGTTTTATGCTACTAATTGGAAAGACCTCACATGCAAATGCTAGACATGTACTAGGTTACACTTTTGCCCGAAAGCGCTTGTGATCAGTTGGATGTAGTTTCATTTTTATGGACAATCAGTAGGTATGTTGCAAAAAGCATCAGACAGAAATATGAACATTTTATTATTGCATAGGAAGAGCTGACAGCATTATCGTCATAGTTGCTCTGCTTCCAACTTACTGCAGCTGCTTTTTTTTTTCCCCCCCTTCAACAATGGATTGTCTAGGGTGTCCATAAGTGAGGCTGTACTGGTGTCAAGGCATCATTTTTTGTGAAGTTGCAGACAGGAGCGTGTAAGCAGTTTCTGGCAGATTTGAACAACTTAATTACTACACTGCTTATTTACTTCTGACCCAAGGATAAGATAAAGTAAAGCTTGCCATCAAAATTATCTGTGTAATGGTTGTCCCCTTACTTATGAGAGAGTTTGTTTTAGCTCAGACCTAGAGGACCAGATACTCCTGGTCAGAAGAGCCAGCAGGCTTGCAGAAGCCAGTGGAGCCCTGAAATAGGTGCCCTGACCATCAATAAGCTTCACATGAGGCCAGCTCAATTACTAATAATTCAATAAAGTTTACTCGCTCACTCACTTACTCACTCTTTCTCTCTCTTGAAAGTGCGGCATCAGGATTCGAGTCTGGTTACATGGATATCACCATTAAAATGAAAAAGCATAGGAGCTGATGAATACAAGATTTGCCTTGAACTTGCAAACTGCAAAGTCCTTTACTAATTCTTTTCTCAAAGCCCACAGTCAACACATCCAAGCTTCCTAGACTCAAGAACTCTCTTGTGGTGCCTTGCAGCTCTCCTTATTGCACTTTGTTATAAAGCTTAACCATACTATCAGCTAGTCAGTGTTGGTTTGTGTGTGTGTGTGTGTGTGTGTGTGTGTGTGTGTGTGTGTGTGCGTGCGTGCGCATACGAGAGAGAGGCATTTTTTATTACCAGATGCACAAATATGTATTTCTCTGAAGGTGGCACCTTGAAATTATGGCACTTGTATGCTGTTCCAAGAACTGCCTTGATATTGCTGACACCCTCGTCTCGGCTACAGCACATGCTACTCTTTGTGGCTTCGTAGCTGATTCACGTAGCTGATTCAAGCTGAGCTGCAATTCTATCTTGAAGCTTTTGGTGGAAATGTGAACGTACAATTAAATTTCGATATAAAAAAGTCAGTAAAATCAGCAATTTGCGTTGTTATATCGAAATTTTGTTATACTATTGAAATTCTGCCTTTTGTGCAAATAATTACAGTGGAAGATGGATTTTTCTTATACATAAGGGGGCCACAAAATTTTCTGGAATTTCGGACAATCGAAAAAAAGAAGTTTGAATGAGAAAAAAAAATTCCATTTGTTGAATCTGATCGTTGGCAACGAGAGATACGGTTCCATGCTGTGTCGACAATATTTTCACATCGGCGGTACGAAGTGAAGCCAGCCAAGCTTTCACGTCCACTATGCCCCTGCGGCTATTAGTGTCGCCTGCAGAGGGACGATGCTATCATGAAAAGCACCGGCAGCAGGAAAGTAATATTTCGTCTGCCTCTCACTTCCTACGCGTTTCCGAAACTCGAGATTATGCAACCTCCAGTACTAAATATGCACGGGAAGACACCGCATATGGTACCACGCCATCTTGGCACGTGTACTCTTTTTATCTCTAAAACAGGGCCTGCGGGTTGCATATGCGCTCAGCCGTGCTGACAGCCATGCGCAGCCATAGCAGTGCTACAAAGGAAAATGCATGTCAACCTGCTTCCGCCCTCACTTCCTCCCCTCCCCTCCTCCCCTGACGAGCGCTTGATCGCATTATTGTAAGCAAGCTCCCCTTTTGCCTTTTCCCCTTGCTTGTGGGGGGAGACGGCGGCCATCAAGCCACCATCCTTCTGGGCTCACCCTTGCACGCTTGCACTCACACCAAAGCATACAATGCACGGGGCATGATAGGACCTTATTGCACTTGAACTTTATACAGAACATGATGCTGCTCCGCAGTTGCTCTTGGTTGCGCAGCACTCAATTTGAGAGGTGTGTTCGCAAGCGGCCGCTTGTAATTCAACCATTTGACCGACCATCTGCGTCTGTGGAAGTTTCTATTTGTCTCAGTATTTCTTCGTGGCGGCAGTGAAATTTCGTTATATTGAAATTGTGTATAAACACACCTAATTATAGTTAGGTATTAAATATGTTGTGTTCTATGGACAAAATGTTATCAAATACTTAATTGTGTTGAAGTTCGTTAGATCGAGGTTTAACTGTACTAAGAAACTCAGCTGAGTGGCATATTTATTTTCTGAATGCACTAGTAATATACAATGTTGCATTGCATACCAACGGAAGCAAGTGTTACGCAGCAGTATAAAGAATAAAAAAAATCTACGCATGAAGTAGTAAAAAGAACAAAAAAACATTGCCCCCTGCCGAGATTCAAACGCCGGTTTTTTGCGTGGGAAGCAGACATTCTACCTCTGAGCCACGGTGGGCTGTGTGCTACCGATCGCAGCGCCCCAATCGGCGTTACGGTCATTTGGCTTACCCTATGAAGAAGTCCCCAATGAGCTACATAGAGAAGGGCATTTACCAGAAGTCAAACATTTGTCCTGTGTTGCGTTTTTCTGGAATCAGATTTGCCTGTATGAAAGAGCTCTGTGGAGTTTGTCTATTTTCACTGAAACCATGGCCTTGTGACACAGATTAAGCATGCAGTTTTTGTTTGCTGTTAGAATAGTACAAGTCGTGGCAAAGTCTCATTTGACATGCCAGTGTCAACGTCGGAGGATTTAGTATTTTTTTACGCTCTAGAGTGCGTTTTCCTCTCTGACTGCAACAGCATGTGGAGGTGATTTTTGGTTGCGGATGTGACAAGGTATTCTATTCACTGTGATTAGAGAGCTTTAGACAATGAGCTTTGTGGGTGTTAGCGTTGGGGCATGCAGGAATGAAGAGTTTTAGAATAGGGCTTTGCGTTTGCGGATACCGTCATGCGCTTGCAGCGCTACTACGTTGTCAAATAAGAACTATTATAAACATTAAAATAAACTATACCATTTTATGATAAGAAGAGTAATTTTGACTTTAGTGTTTTTGCATTTAATTACAATTTAGAGGTTATTCTATTAGCAGCAAGCGATTTGTTGCGCTTAATTTTGAGCAACCAACTTTACGTGCCTTAACCAGCTAAGCTAATCCATGTTAGGCCTATGAGCCATGAAATCGACAATTGAATTTGGAATCTAATCTAATCGGCGTCTAATAAATCAATCTTCATTACACACGTCAGTTCAGAGAAAGCGATAACCGTAGTCATTTCTCCTAGCTTACGAACTTCACGCGTTACCATGAATCAAGCCCAGTTTGGTGCTCAGTTCGAGCCGTCGCTTCGATGGGTACCGCCATGTGTTTGACACAAAGCTTTTGGGGCTCCCGCTAAATCAGTGAAATAGCATGCCCGATGCAAAACCCAAACGCAGTTTGCGTCTCGCACATGCGCAGTGGCTTTGACGCAATTTCTTTGGGGCCCCAAAACGTTAAGGGCCCCTACTCTAAAACTCTCTTTTAATGCATGTTCATGGAAGCCCTACTCTCATTGCTAGTATGGCACCGCTGGGAAAGTGAAGTGTGAAAGAGGACACTTTTTTAATATTAAGGTTCATTCACTTTTATGCACCAGTTTTTGTGATTTCTTTTTTTTTTTCCATAGAAAATTCTCTCAATGGCTCCAATGCCATTGAGATAATTTTTTATGCAAAATGATTTACAGTCAAAATAGTGTTGCGAGGCCTCTTTAATAAGAATTGGTAGACCTTAGGCAGGTCGCACTGCATAGTGTCAAGTAGTAGTGCTGGCGAAGAACACAGCAGCAAAACTGTGAATGATGAAATTACCCTTTTATTGGGCGAACTTGTACCCACAAATGTAAATGACGCTCAAAGCACAACGATAGCGGCGAGCACAGTCAGCAATCATCGAAATCTGATCAGCGGGTCAAGCGCATGGGCTTTTATACATGAGTCATTGAAGGTTCTAGAGTAATCATTGGTGCCCCCGTGTTTTCCAGAAAGTACTACACAATTTGCCTCGCACATACAATCATTACACAAGGTTAGGCGACAATAGAGAATGGATAGTACATTACTGTATATCGATAACATTCGAGAAACTTCTGGTACATGCAGGCATGTCCTGCGCTGAGCAACAATGTTTAACATTTGTAAGCTGGTGAAAAGTGGTCACCGGACAAAGATAAACAAGTGCACGTGTCAATAGCATGGTATGCACTGCAAGCATAATGAAATAGTCAGGTTTATAAGCTCTAGCTCACATATTCGGAGTTTGTAAAAGTGCTCTTTTGCTGTAATTGATCCATTGATTTACATGGAATTACATTCACTGGGTTTATTCGTGTGCTTGATGGTCTTCAGAGTTGCTAGAAGACTTTTCTTTTTAAATGCCCAAGAACTATAAACAAACTTTTTTGAGCAACAAATTTATTATGCTGGGTATTGATTTGACTATCATTGTAATATAAAACAATATTTTTTGTTCAATCTGTTCACCCTGCTTATCGGTAATAGCTTCAATAGATTTGCACAGGCCTCTATGGCCCATAAATCTTGCTTTCCATGCTCATTTCACAAATTTCTTTGTAAGCTGGTTAGCTGCTTTGTGCATGCACTTGTGCAAAATCGTTTAAACAAGAAGTCCATTGGATTTTGATACAGGCAAGTTACAAGGTTACTTCTGCGGCACTTGGAAAGTCGGGCATATGCGTGTTGCACAACTGCCAGCACTTCCTTGACTGGTGTGCTTGGCAAAGTCTAGCTGGAAAGTTAAAAATTCCCTAATTAAGTCAGATTGAGGCAAGGGAAAACTAGTGTGTATTGGTGCGTCAGTCATTCCTTGGGTGGGTGCAGTCTGCGAAATTTACAATCCGGATTATAATAAAGGCAGGGTGAGAGTTAATGGTGGGACTGGTCAAAACAGCAAGCTTAGATGTCTGAGAAGCATTCAGAGGCATTGTGTAGTGCTCCATGGGTTTAGCCTGAAAATGCGCTCCTAGGCAGGTTGCTGACCTATTGTTGGCAGCAGGCACTTTCTTCTTTGTTGCATGCTACTAAGGTATTGAGCCCATCCAGCATTCCCTTAACCTTTTCAGACGCCAATGAATTCTTTTGGCTAAAAACTTCCTTTCACCACATTTCTTGCATATTCAGAACCATAAAAAGCATACAGCTGCAGAATAGATTAAGAATTTTCAATTCTTTACCGAGTTTTGTCAAGTTTACAAGAACTCACTACAGCAGTCTACATGACGGAAAACGCTGTGGCCAACAGTCCGCTGACCAAAATCGGTGCCGTGTCGGCCTAGTGTGAATGAGCCTTGAGCGCACAGCGGAGCTTGTCAAGCAGGCATCGGCGGGGTTTTGTATGCGTGCAGTTCTCACAGGCCATGCTTTGGTTGGAATAGTTTTGTTGATCCCCGTGAGGTGGCGCTGCAAACATTATCGTTCACTGCAAAACATTGTTTCTTTGTTATTATTCCTACAGCTTCTGCTTTACTTTTTGTTGCATTGCATAGCAACGGAAGCAAGTGTTAAGAAGCAGTATAATGAATAAAAAAATCTACGCATGAAGTAGTAAAAAGAACGAAAAAACATTGCCCCCTGCCGAGATTCGAACCTCGGTTTTTTGCGTGGGAAACAGACATTCTACCTCTGAGCCACGCTGGGCTGTGTGCTACCAATTGCAGCGCCCCAAGCGGCGTTACGGTCGTTTGGCTTCACTTTCCAATTGTAGGTCACTCTACTCGCACTGAGCAAGTACACGCAGCCGTCTACCTTACACTTAGTAAAACATTTTGAACCCGTTATTCAAACTTGCAACACGATTCCAATCAAAATAGCTTCAAGATGTATACGACACATTTTAAGTACTATTACTTTCATCAATGCTATTGCGGTTGACGCACTTTCTTGGCATACACAATTGTGTGCACAATATTTCAGGTGAATGTTACAGGGTGGGTCTTTAAGCAACAGTGTTAAGACTATGCTTACTCATGTTAGTGTTTTAATACCCTGTCAGTGTTAATGCTGTACGCCTGCTTGCATTCGCTTTCCTTTTGTAAAGTTTCCAAAGAGCTGAGAGGGATCCTTGATACACCAGAGATACATTGTGTCATTGTAATTAATGTGCTCTCAGTAGTATTTCTTTCAGTGCATCTCAAATGCATTAAAATTGTATGACTTGGGTATCAGCTATGATAGTATACATAATGTTAGACATGAAAATTTTCTCATTCACATGGGCCCTACAGAAAATGTGCAGTTGCTTTTTTTTTTGTTGTTGTTTTTTGTAAATTTATGTAATTACTGAACACTTTTTCTGTGGTAGCTTTGATAGAAACAAGCAAGGCAACTTTCATGTGCAGTGCATTCCACGTCACTCCCTAGGATGCACAGAACACATGCTGTGAGCCACAAAAGGGCCCAGGAAACATGTTGGAGTGTTACTATTCTAGAATCTAAACTAGATATTGAGAAATATTGCATCATTTTGAAAGGCTATAGCATAACCTGTCAAAACCCAAGCCGTCATAATGCTTTGTAACACGTAACCGCAGTCGCATGCTATCGTCAAAAAATCCTTTTCAAGCTCGGACACTTCTATATCTGAAAAGGTTAATAAAAAGGAAATGTCAGAATTTGCAAAAGTGTTGCCAAACAAGCATTTTTTTATTTTCTGCTGATATGTGGCGATAAGTTAAACTGTTAGGTTCCAGCATTCAGTGTTTACATGCTGTAGGTCAACACAGCTTTCTCGGTGAAGTAAACTTTCTTAACCTTAACGTGGCAAAATCGTACTTTTGAAACGAAACTTTCATTTAATCCCCAATTTCATTATGTTGAGGTTTTTGTGCTTCTTACTACAGTGAAGTAGCCTTTACACAAATTATGCTTATCTGTGGAGCCTAACTTTGTACATGTACTTAGCAATTTCCAAGTGCATTGTTTAAATTTTGTAGTGTTTCAGAATAAAAATGATAAAGTAGTTTTTGTGCCTGTGTTTGGCTACATGTTGCGTTCACTTTGAGGGGACTTATTGGCTATCTTTGACTATGGTGCTGTGAGTGGTTTGTGCGCTTAGCTGTGGCTTGTGTTGCCACCTAAATGTGGCTGTTTGTTTTACATTTTTAAAAGATGCAATTTTCTTAGATGCAAAATGTTATTAATCTTTGCATAATCAAGAATAATTGGGGTTACTTTACCACATATTTCTATTTTTGACAGAAATTATTTAAAAAAAATATGTTTTCATCCCAGCAAAGCAGGAAGTACTCGTACGTGGAGTTGTAAATGTACCTGCTGCAGTGGGTTATGTTGCAGTGTCATATTTGCAAGTTGTTTAGTTATAGTTGTACATTCATGGATGAAACTTAGAATGCATCTATCTGTAGAAATGAGCATATTTGTATATGTTATATGAAATCATCATGTTACTTTTCAAAGAAAATCAAATTGCCTACTGCCAAACAACTGAGTTGCACCATTTTTGCTGGCATAACCAAAGTCAGCAGCTTAGTTTTTTTGCCAAACATGCCGCTTGCTTAGGAGACTGTTCCTGACCGAAAGAATTGTCTTCCTCCTCTCCCAGATAAACACTAGTCAATGGAAGCTTTCCAGCTTTAGCAGGTAATGATGAGTAGCATTATTCTTGCATTTGAAAATATGCCTTTACAATGTGCTGCTGGCCTGTTTCCCCCCCCCCCCCCCTTTTTTTTTTTAAGGGAGCACTTTTGTGAATGTCTATGTAGTGAAGCTGTGAGTGCGACGCTTGCAGTGTTAACCTTTATGCTCTTGTAACACTTTTGGTGACTAACTTATGTTGTTGTGCAACCCTTGAATGTGTGTGGGCATCAGTTGCATAGTGTTGTTTCCTTGCGAGATTTCATGCAGTTTTGTTTGATTTTAGTCAGTTTTACACTGCTACTGTGTAGAGATTGTAGAAAGAACAGTGGTTTTATTGGGCTTTGCTGAAATCCGACATAATATTAAGTTGAGGATACTGTAATTTCTTGCTCATGCAGCACCTACTCACTATAGCACCCATTGTGATTATAATTTGTGTGGTCAGTAGCAAGGATTGCCTGAAAAGGTTATTGAAACTGCTTCGAAACTTTGGAAAGAACAGAAAGTATGTTATATGTGTGCCTCTCTCATTAGGCACATGTCTGTCCCTCTTAGAGCAGGCAGAGAATGTTTCAGTTCATATAAGTGGCACTGTCTTGTCAAGTTCAACGTGCATGATTGTTTCTTACTGAGTGTTGCATGTCTTTTTAGACCTGTAATGTCTGGGATGCATGGGCTTTGCATGTGTAATTTATAACATGTGCATGTCTATTCTGTGCTTGAATGTCTACAAGTTGGCCATGATTGTGAAAAAAAAATGTTACCAGAGCACTTTGCACAAGCAGTGCTGTTTACCATAACATATGGGCTTGTGGCAGTAGTACATTATAAAGTATTTTGCATTGTTTTATATTCTTTTTATTGATTTCCCTAATAAACACTTTTGGAGGTTTTCCTGTACCAAGTGTTTGCCATTACCACACAAGGTACATCATACTACATAGTCTCTTAAGCATGCAGGTAATCTGAAGGCACAGTCTTATGTGCAGTCACTGACTCTCCTCACATGATAGTAAGTACCCAAAATTTTTCTTATTGTCCTCATTTGAAACACATCGCAAGTACATGTTTCGACTGCCTCGCAACGCTGTAAATATTGTGCTAAGGCTTTCTTCTCCAACTTTGAAGAAAAGTGAAGTTTAAAGCTGTTTTTTGCATCCAGCATTCATCTAACCACATGGGGGTCCTTTAACTTACTACTGACTGGACTGTCAGAAGTGCGACCGACATGCGACTTCTGCTCTCTGCATGGATTTCTTCCCTTCCTTCTCTCTTGCCTGGCATTGTCACATGCATGCTACCTTGCATGGGGTGCTGCTGCGGTGATAATAATGAATTGCATGTTTGCTGCATGAAATGAACATTTAAAAGTTGTGGTAAGATATTTGTCACCTATTTATTTCACTACAAGTAAAAGTTGGGACACATGAAATCCTATCTTTGCTTGCTCCCGGGTAGATCAGGAAAAAAAAAAAAATAGTGGCTGCAATTTTATTACTGCTTGTTTGCTAATTTTGGTACAGGTTTAGCACGTAAGCGCTGTGCCCTTTGCTGGTTATAATTGCTCCTCATCACAAGTTTTCAATCCTGTTTGTGAGAATAGTACACCTATTTCGTAGGAGATACTGAAAGCTTCAGTTTTTGAGAATGGCTTGTTTGAAAGTGTTCCAAATAAGCAATAGCATTAGACTGTACATACACAGCTAGGAAAGCTGTCATTGAGAAGTAGAATTATTGCTCTGCTAGAACATTTCACTTCAGTCTTGCAAAGCTCAGACAATGTAGAATGTTAACCTTTTAATGACGGCATATATAAATACCAGGAAAAAAAATGTCATTTCTATCTAAATGTGCAAAACACATTGAGAATTAGGATCTCGATGTGGGCTTCACCCCAAGCCACCTATGGCTTTGTTTGGAAATTGTACAGACAGCTCTCGTCATGTGTGACACTACTGCAGCCAGAGATCTTGCCTCGGTCTGTCTCCTGTCACCGTGTTTTCAAAAGAAAGCAAGTTGCATGCCAAACTTCTATCTCATCCTGTGTTCCTGCTCTAAACGATCAAATCAAATGATGCTTGCTGCTTGTCATTCAGTATTCCCTGAAGACATTTAGCCAGATACTTTGTACTCAATACCAAAACTGTGCAAGAAAAAAAAAAAATCATTGTATGTTGCCTGTAGGCAAAATTCGTCAGTAAATGGTTACCTATAGAAGAGCATGCTCTTGTACTACATGAGAGCATAGTGTTAATAACAGTGCTGTGTTCATACTCCCAAATACCTTTGCACTACCAAAAGAAACAAAATTGAGGAACAGCACCCTTTTTTTCCCACTAAAAGAGTTGCCAGATATAATCAAGCAACATAATTTACAGATTTTTAAAAAGCAGGGACCACTTATTATTCTTTTGTTGCACATGTAGACGGCATTTCGTTTGGTTTAGCTTTGCATGGGGCCTCGTGGTAAAATGAGAAAGACCTAACATGCCGGTCAGCAGCACATTTGCTCACGTTATTGTCTGCAATTTTTTATTGAATTAAACAAAGTTGGATTGCAATTATTTATGAATGTGACCTATTTTGACATCGTTAGAAGTCAGTACACCACTTTATTGCATTCTTGTTCTCTGTGAGGTCTGCGTAGAACTGATTGCACTAAATCACCACTTTTGTATTAGCCGCTTTTGCTCACTACTACAACTGAAAAACAGCAGTGAAATTTAAGTGCAGTAGTGAGGACAACATATTGAATGTGCATGTTCACTTTTGTACTGTAGCAGTATCTGTTTCACTGTACCTGACGAACCAGTAAAAAAATTGACTGCTATGCAGTATGCTGTCATTTAAGTCATTGAATGATTTGATTGCAGGGCCTTTAGATGAAGAAGCAGCTGGCTATGTTCCACTATATGAAGACCATGGTGATGGAATTGTCATTCGGGCTCGACATTGCAGCGAGAACTCCAGCGCTTCCCAGGAGGGCAGCCAGGGTGGGAGGTCTACCAAGGAAGCACTGGCATCTTTCGGAGCCTTTGCCAGAATACCCGTTGAGGATCGTTCCAAGTATGAAAAGCTTTTGGATGATGTTGATGAAGACTATGCTCGAGGTGAATCCAGTCGCAAACACAAGCTAACTGGAGATGAGGACAAGGATTCTATTGGCTCTGCAAGTGACCTCCAGGCAAGGGTTGAGCTGAGTGAGGAAGAGGATACCGTGGAAGTTGGTCGGCAGAGGGCAAGCAAGAGGATTGATCCTAAGAAGGAACTTTTTGTAGTAAGCAAGCAGCCCTTAGTATCAGCAGATGGTGGTGCAAGAGCAATAGTTCCAGAGACGGTTAGCTTGCAGGCTCGTGGCTTTCAAGATATGTTTGTTGGGCATATGGAGGGTGATAAGCCACTGCTAGAGGATGAAGATCAACTTTCAGAGACAGAGATAAGGCCCGCTGCAGAAGAGGAGCAGCCTAGTGTCAGCAAGGTTCAGAAGAGCCTGCTTCCTCCGCCGAAGCGCGAGTCATTTCCGACGGAAGGAGCAGTAGCTAACAGGGATAGTGCTGATGTTTTCACGCAAGCTCCTTTCCGCAAGCCCAGGCCACCAAGAAAACTGTCCGAGCCTGCCAGGCCATCGGTGCATGCCACAAGCAGCTCCTCTGTAGTCCAACCATCAGTGTCTTCAGTGCCACCACTTGTGGTGCCACCACTTGCGGTGCCACCACTTGCGGTGCCAACTGCTGCAGCTGTTGCGACGCAGCAACACAGCTACACACGCTCAGCCTTTTCAGATTACAAGGTGGCAGCACAGGATTACCGTGCGGACTATCAGCGTCTCTCTGTGCATGCAAACTCGGAGAGCGAGCTGACCAGAGGACACTCTGAGGCAGATCTTTTTGGTTCAGCTCCATTCACACATCTGAATGCAACCCCTAATAACAAGGGCCTGTTCAAGGAAAGCGTGTCAGCAGTGCCACAACCATCAAGCCGCCATAACTCTGTGGTGTCAATGTCTGCGGCACCACAGCCCCATGCACCTACCATTCCAACACGTACACAGAGCCATCAAGACCTCTTTGGATCCACCCCGTTTGCTGTTGAAAGTACTAGTGGTTTGCGAGAAACAATGGAAACAACTCTGGCAACAGCAACTCGCACTGGCAATGTTGCTAAAGCTCTTCCTGATTCTCCTGAGAGCCCAATAAGCTCAGATGAGGAAGGCAGTTTGAGGAAGTTTCGCAAGGACAAAAAGCGTTATCAGCAGCTCAGGACGGAAGATGCAATTATGACTGAGGATCTGGTTGAAGGAGGCCGTCGAGTTGCAGCGCACCTCCGAACGTCAGCAAGTCGCAAGGACAAGCGGAAAACGGAGAAAGCAAGCAATGCATTCTCAAACCTCAGCTTTGAGGACATTGGCAGCGAGGAAGACACAGCAGCAAGCAGCTTTGTTACTGAGGTCCACTTCAGGACTTCTGCAGTGAGCAAATGAATGCTCTCTCTCACTTCCCTGTCAGCAGAAAGTGCAAGCTTATGAAGCAAGATGTGATAGTACTATTTGTACATTGCGATAATTATGTATTATTATTGTTACTATTGTGTTGGCAACACATTTATATATTATATACATATATATATAAATATATATATATATATACAAGCCCCACGTAATTCTATTAGAAAGAATGTTCTCATTTGTTTTCACTGTAATTGACAGATGAATGTGAGGTGACAGCTTGGAAATGCTGGCCAAAGGGTGTCAGCTTTTGTTTCTCATCTATGGTTTTAGCTTTCCTCCCCTTTTCACTCAAAATAAGGGTAGCATGCACGTCAATCAAAAAATCTCCCATCTTATAGCAGGAACAAGTGTTCTTGTGGACACTGGTGCTTTTGTTTTAAACACACACTGGCTCAGAGAACCTGTCAAGGTGTATGCTTGTTAGCCTAGTTTTCTTGTAGATTGTGATTTCCTGTCATTGGTGCTTGCTTTGTTGCGTGCCAACATGTGTGACTTGGGGAGCTGCACTTAACTGAATGGTAGGGTAGTGTCTTTCTGGAGCATGAGCCTGTTCATGCTGGCTGCTCTTTTTCAGAGCTACTTCATCCTGTTTGTCTGCTGCAGAGGAGCGATGTTGAGTGATGTTATTTATTTCTGCCAAGGGTGGACACGCATGTAGCACTAATTTAAAAGTTGCAATCCTTAGCAAGGTAGCAAAAAAATAGTGTTGATTGTTGTACTGCAGATTCAGTTCCCAGATAGCATGATAATATGCCATTGTCATGTGCACTCAAGTCAGTGATGGTGTCACATGTTTATGCTCTTCTTTATGCTCTATGTTAAAAGCAGCATTTGGCTGCTTTCAACACCTGTCAGACAATTTGCCTGTTCAGGCCATGCAGCCTTTTGGAAGAGTGGAAGTTGTGTTTCAGTCTATGCTTTAATTTCAAAGATGCAATTCACTGCACATCTGATTGACTTTATTGAGTATTCTTTTTTTTTTTTTTTTTCAAATGGTTGGTAATGAATTGCTTGC
This sequence comes from Dermacentor silvarum, assembly GCF_013339745.2. Classification (NCBI taxonomy): domain Eukaryota; kingdom Metazoa; phylum Arthropoda; class Arachnida; order Ixodida; family Ixodidae; genus Dermacentor; species Dermacentor silvarum. Next base: position 223,590,198 of record NC_051154.1, on the reverse strand, counting down.
TTCTTACAGCTATTACTGCAGCCTAGACTTTCTCTTTGAAATGAATGGCAGAGACATAGGATGTTGAAGATTATATCTACTAAAACAAAGGTCAGTCTAAGAGTCTACATATATTAGGAAAACACTTCCTCTATGTTTTATAGATTAGTTGTAGGTATTTAATAAAAAAGTGCTAACCAACAGCCTTGGTGTGTTGAAGTCCTTATTTATGCCCACTTTGCAGGCACATTCACAGACACTTGTGAATTTGCTGTGCTAGAATTCTTTCTGTTTCCAAACAAACTGTAGATGTCAGAATAAAGTACTACCAAATGATGTTACCTCATGGCACGTGAGGTTGTCAAAAATCAAGACCGGTTTAGGTATGAGAAAGGAAAACTGAATACCTTGTGTTGGGTTCTTCATGCTGTGCCCACTATTAAAAGGTCTAGATTAAGACATGGGTTCTGCGAAGGCACTTTAGTTTGATGCAACTGATAAAACTAGACACTCATGGGCAGTTACTTAGTGAAGTGACTAAGCTCATACGTGTATGTGAAAAGCTTTTAGTTGCCTTTTTTGTTTGCTTAATTTATTATGAATAACCGAGAGATTATGTAAATGTCTCATAAAAATCTGAACTGCGGAAATGCAGCTGATTGATTTTAACACCCTAAAGTAATGCAGAGGAGTTGAGTTCACCCAAAGCCCTGTCTGATTCTGGTCTGATTGCACCTCCATGGGAATGTAGAGGTGAAATAAAACCTGCAACATCATGTGCCACAGCACAATGCCATAGCCACTGTGCTGAATAGACAGCATTTTTCTTTGGGCGGAGCAATGGTTCAAATATTTGACATCATGCAGATTTATGATATCACTTAAATTGGGCTTGGGCACACTTTTCCTTCTCGAGTATTGATACCATGGTAATTTCTGTTTGATGTTCTCTGGTGCCAACACAGGAGCGGGGCATCTACAAAGGAAACGGTTCACTTCTCTCGCCGCCAATTTGCATGCCGTGCAGATCTCGCTACTTAGAGGTGTGACGAAAATTCAGTGGCCAAAAAAAGTTCCAGCCAACTCTAGAATTTTCTGGAAGATTTATGAATTCGGACTTGCATCAAGTTTTAGGAAAAATACTGTTCACAAAAAATTTTTGCTGGTTAGTCTCCCAACATTCCTTACGAAGTCTTCTGATGGTGAAAGGACACCAGAGAGGTACTTGCTTTGAGCAAGTTTATACAGACAAGTTCTTGCACGCAAAATTGATAATCGATGGGGCGAAATGCGAAAACACCCGTGTACTTAGATTTAGGTGCACGTTAAAAAAAACCCAGGTGGTCCAAATTTCCTTAGTCCCCCACTACAGCGTGCCTCATAATCAGATCGTGGTTTTGGCACGTAAAACCCCATAATTTTTTTTTGCAAAATTGATAACAGCAAAGTAGCTGAAAAAAGGCAGTGATCTGAAAATGGTGTTGAAATGGTGTTGCAAACCTGGCAAACTGCTGTTTACCAGGTTTGCTGCTGCTTGTGCACTGCATCATTCATCGTTAATAAAATGTGTGTGTATCCCACAAAAGGTGTGCTCTCAAGGCAGGCGTTTAAAAAAAAAATGTGTGCTATACATGCCCTCAGTGTTGTCAGGTATGCATAAATGTTGAAATGGATTTGTTAGTGTATGGCTAACAAATTGGAATCGGCAAGACATGAGCGTAAAGGAGTACTGACACGAAAATATTCAACTTTCTTTGCTTTTTTAGGTAACTGTTGACTCCATGATTACGTATGACGCGTTGCTTTACTAGTGCAAATGAGCATTTCAACTCTTTCAAAGCACTACTTGCAGACAACTTTCTGTGACAATGAAGGGAAAGCTACAGAGGCGAAGTGCGCACAAGTGAGAGCACTTCTGAATAGAGCCTCGCGTTTAAATCCACGTTGGTTTAGGCTGGGGAGGAGAAAACAAACAGCGACAAAAAGTGAAGTAATCGTGAGCCATTAAAATCTCCCACAGAATGTGGTCTTTTCTTTTGTTGCCTGGGAGTTTACATGCAAGCATCGACTTGCATGTAGGCTCTCTACTGTCGCCCTTTGATTCTTCATGATACATTCACAAGTCTAGATTTATAAAAGTGCTTGTAGACATGTTCGCTCATTTCTAAGCATCAATGCACATTTCAATCGTCTCGGAGTGCTAGCTGCCATGAGTGGTGAGTGGTAAAACTGAGAAACATGCATTACAAGCTTGTGCCTGCGGCCTAACAATTAGATCATTGAGCTATGGTGCCTAGGGATATTTGTTCAAATCCCACCTATGGACATAGTACTTTTTATTATTATTATTATTATTATTATTATTATTATTAAACTGCAGCTAGTGTTAAACCCCTGCTGAGCTTGCGCTGCTGAGCACGAGATCGCGGGATCGAATCCCGGCCGCGGCGGCCGCATTTCGATGGAGGCGAAATGCAAAAACGCCCGTGTGCTTGCGTTGTAGTGCACGTTAAAGAACCCCAGGTGGTCGAAATTCATCCGGAGCCCTCCACTACGGCGTGCCTCATAATCAGAAGTGGTTTTGGCACGTAAAACCCCAGAAAGAAGAAACCCCTGCTGAGCCTACTTGGAAAGCACCTAGCTGACTGATGGACCCCAGCAAAGGCCCGGAGAGATAGGCAAAAAAAAGCTTTAAAAACTGGAGCTATGGATATGACGTTCAACTTTGTGTAAATTGCACATTACGAGCATTGCAACAAAATGTGCAGTGAAAGCAAATCTGTGCATATGATGGAGTGATGCATGTGTACGTTAATTTTGAATAATGTGCAGCATTCCTATGGCCATTTTGTAGCCATTTATATGGCATAAGACTTTTATTCATCAGCACTGTGCTTGCACAGTTCAATGTGGTAAGAGTTATACCCTCGTCGCATGCACCTTTAAAAATCATCAAAACCTAAAACATTTAAATCCAGGAGCCCCATTGGATCCCTTCCCTCAGCTTATGCAAAGCAGCCAAATGTGGCTTACAGCTTTCAGTGGCTTTCTTGGTAAGGTTGCATGCGACTTTGCCATGGAAGTAAGAGCTTTAATTTTTGAAGCACACCGACAAGTGTCAGCTGCAGTAATTTACGAATAAATAGAATACCATTGCTGCTTTCTCTGAGCATTTTTATTTTGCAAACCAGTGCCTGCATTTTGCATGAAAAGAGGAGAGGTTAGCCAGGAGAGCATGTCCCTATAGACTGCTACTCCTCTCTGGGGTAAGGGGAAATGGGAGATGGCAGGTGACAGTGCTATCGTGCAATGAGTTGTATACACGTCCAATGTGCAATGAGTTGTATACACGTCCAATATGCCGATGTGTACTATACTTGCACAACACAGGAGTGATGTGTCCCCTGGGATGTCCAAGCATGAAATAATTACATCTGGTCACATGACAACAGGTGTGTGCTCCAAAGATATGTTTCTGCTGCTTTCATTCATTGCCTTTGTTACTACACAAATATTAGGTATTAGGTTGCTGACCTTGTTCTCAACAATAACTTGCATGCAGACTCGTGGAGCATTCTCTGAGCAAAGTGTGCCATGAAGGAAACAAAGTTCCAATGAATGGCACTGTGAAAGGTGCTGTTTTTGAGGTCATGAGCACAGAGTGTTTTATAACACTTTTTTGTTGCAAGATAACTTCTGATTATGAGTGGGGAGTATTTTGTTACCAGAAAAGTATGCTATTGACTTAGCATTCAGAGCTCAGTAAACAAAATCAAAATTTTCAGGCACATACAATAGGTCTATGTAATTATACTGTCACTATGACTTCATGTCTCAAAGGGCTGATGCTGCACTTCTTACAGCAGTGCTTAGAATTGTTGCACTAATGCAACCAAGTAAGGAACAAATGTCACAAGTACAATTCAGTCCCATCTCCTGCCCAATTTTTTTTTTTTCTCCCCCGGTCTTTTGCTGGTCTTAATTTGTTACTCGTACATGAAACTGTCACTGAATGGGCATGTCTTATGAGCTCTACAGCTGCAAGGGAAAAAGGCACATCGTGAGCAGTGATGAGTGAGCAGAGTTAAATTGGAGGAGCTGCACGACTCTACTGTGATTCTGGGAGCTATGTATATAGTACTAGTTTCAAGAGTAGCAAGAGACAACTCTAACTAAAATTTTTATAGAAAAAAACCATGCATACATTCTTTGTTAGCAAAAGTGTGACTTGCATGGCACTGACATTCACTAGAGCATTTCATGTCTACCTAAACATCACTCAAATGTTAACAGCGGCTTGAATATGCCAATCATGGGAAGCCGACCTGAGAATGTACTGATTGCACGAACGCAGTGCTCATAAATCTGTCTATCACTGGAAACAGCTTCTAAACATTCCAGAGCGGTTTCCAATTGTAGACATATTTGCTAGCATTTTCATGCCACTTTATGTTGTATAGCGGTCGTCTACATGTAGTACATCATGGGCATGCACTGCTTTACGTCTGCTTTTAAAAGTGCAATTTTCATCGATGCAACAATATTTAAGGGTTAGTTTGTTTATGATTTGCCTTTCCACCCACTGTGGTAGGTCAGCGGCGATGGCATTCTGCAGCCAAGAGTAAGGTCGTGGGTTTTTGCTACAGCAGCTGTGTTCTGAACAGGTGGAGTGTGAAAGTGTTGATGTACTTCGATCCATATGCTCGTCAAAGAACCCCTATGTGTCAAATTAATTCTGCAGATCTTTTGATTCACTGTGGTGTCCTTAATTAATAGCCCACCATGATGCTCTGGGAGATTAAGCCCCACTAATCAGACCTTTACTATTGCTTCCCCCCCCCCCCCCCCCCCCTAATTTGTATGTGGGTACTTGCAAGCACATGTGGGAAAAACAAGAAATGGTTGTTCAGTAGTTCTCCATCTGCTGCAGTGCTTATGGAACTCTGTTGCTGAGCACAAAGCTGCAGGTTCAATTCCTGGCCACAATGGACACATTGCAATGGAGGTAGAATGCAAAAACACTTTGTGTATGTTAACTTTAGGTCATGTGTGGTGCCACTGTGCTGCTGGCTGTTTCTCTCCTATGCTCAAATTATCAATTACCTGATCATAACCGACAAGCTTGCCTTTATTTCACTTCAAGCATTAGTCATGCAGCAGTACAGTGGTAGTCAATGCTGTTTCTTTGCAGCTAGACCACAATTGTACCTGTCATCCCTTATTTTAGCTCAGGCTGTCCATAACTGCATAAAGCAGTGTTCTATGACATCAATACAAGAGCATCAAAAGCAAATGCTATGCACTGTTACATTTTCCAGCATGTAGCTTTACAAGAAGGTTGGTGCTGCAACATTATCGCTAATCACTATGGTGCAAAAAAAACAAAAAAAAAAAAAAAAACATGGCTATGATGATATTTTCTAATGTGGCTTATAGCACCAGTGGGAAAAGTGTTTCACCAGATGTTGCTTTCACACGAACTGTGTTCTACCAAGATATCTGAGCTGTATAAATAAGAATTGCCTCAGAACTTTTCCCATCACCTTGAATTTGTCCCAAACCCCATAGGAATGAAGTGGGCATTGTGTTGAAGGTGGTATCATGAAACATCTTTTACATGGAATACTGATGCTCATCCGGATCAATTTTTGGCATAGTCCTGCTTAAAAGTGCCATGAGAACATACAGGTAACTGTGTTGCAGGTCCATATGCCAAGCTTTTATAGAGGACATGCAGAGTGCATTCTATTAAACCAAATCAAAAGACTACTTTTCGAAGTTTCTAAATGTTAAGTTTGCTTTTCTAGTACTCATTTAATACTACATTGGCTGAATGTTAAACAGTGGTTGTATTTGGCTGAACAGCAAAGCAGCAGCAGCGGCAAATGCTGACATTGTATCCTTTTTACACTACGCTGAGCATATCTGCCAGATACACAATCACTTTGGCATCTACAAAGGTGGCATACAAAAAAAAAAAAGTGGGGAAAAATGCCAATATACATTAAGGCACTGTACTAAAGAGCAAATTGTACAGCAGTCTGTAAAAAGATTAAAATATGCATATGAGCCAATACAGTTGGAAACTGCCACGAGGCCACCAGAAGAAGCTTTGAATGCATATTGTGCAACACAAAGGTATGCATAATTTCACAGAAAAATATTCAAGGTATGACCATGCCAAACAGTAACTTGAAATACAACAATTCTGAAACAAGCCATGCATGTCATAATAATGTGAAAATGGCACAATTTACATGGAAAAATATTTTCTGCATGCTTTAACAGCTACGTCTGTCTGCGTACCTGTTGGGTGTTACTGCAAGCAGACAAAAAAATTTGCAACTATTTGATATCAGCACCGCAAGAGGTACATGAAGCCAATGTAGTCTAAGAACGTTGAATGAAGCAACAGGTATGATAAGCATTCTTTGGACATTTCACACCGATTTGAATGCCAAGGTAAAAGCAACCTGCCAAAAATGTACCTGCAGAAGTGCGACTTGCATGACATATTTTCACAGCAAGTTCAAGGTAGATTCAGTGATAAAATTCTTTTGGGTTAAAAGGAATACCGTAATTATTAACAGAAATAAGTTCGCAGCACAAAACGTACAATGCAAAGGCACGGAAGAGGAAAATATTGACAGCTAACGGCAAATATTCTGTAACTGCAGTGCACTGCAATGGTAGATAAGTTGGTATGCAACTAAGGAACAATCTCTCTTTCTCAACACTCAACTTACTGACTTTCAGGTGCAAAGTTCCCATGCCGTTTCTACTGTTTGCTTTCGTGATTCATGGTTATTTACAGCTTGCCATGCAAAGCATCGTATGTGGAGCAGTGACAATCCACAAAACTTCTATGTGTGTCTAGATTGAGCAAAGAAGAAATTGAGAACAATGGGAATACTACTGAGCAGTCAAAATGCTCCAAATAGAAAAACAGCTTTCTACAACCACACCTGATGACACTATATTTGCTTGAGCATCCTTGCAGAAAGTGACAAGTGTTAGGTTAGATTGGATGCTGCCACTCATCAAAATCATAGTGATTGCATTTTTTTCCGTACATCTTTGCTATGGGTTGCATGGCTGCCTATGAACAATGTTCTCTACATATGCATTTTGTCATTCTACAGCACAATTCATCAAAATGGTAACTCCTTTGTTTCAAATTCACTTTGCTCAATTCATTATTTGAAAGTTTCAAATAGTTGTGCAGTCCATGCTTACAAGTTGGAATCACTTGGTGCACCCCGTCAGCCAAATGCTGACAAGAAATTTTGCTGCTTACTCTGCAGCTAATGCTATCAGCAACAAGAGCCTTGTTTTCAACTGTTACTTCAACAAGTGGGTGCCTCGAATTATTCTCAGAAGCACAACCTTTTCAGGTAATGAGGTCCCAACTACTTTTTCCTTTGGCACAAGGCACAGCTTTTTTATTCACCACTGTTGAATGAAATTTTTCCACAAGGTGGGGATGAAGCACACAAGGACACTTCATAGGCACTTCTGAGTAACCTTGCTGTTGATAAGAACAAAGAAGCCGTAGCAAAATACATCACCCTCCCCCCCCCCCTTTTTTTTTACGTCTTGTAACAAAAATATCACAAAGCTGCCATCATCACAGTCGGAGATATATGCCCTTCTGATACATGAATGAGGAAAGTCGAAGATGGAGCAATTTCCTAATCAGAAGAATTCAGGAGGCCCAGGGTAAGCAAGCTCCTTCTGCAATATGACTAGTCTTGTACACAGATGTGGTTCTCATCACCACCAGCAGACTTCCCCTTTGGCTGCACAATGTCTGTAAATGAAGAGCACTTTGTTCCAGTCACTAATGAGGCACGAGAGAGAAAGTCAGTCACTTCTGCTTGTCCTTAGGTCTCTGGTGGGTACACTTGGCATTCACCGACACCAGTTCGCCAGCCCTTGGCCCAGTGATGAATATGCCTGTAAGTGCATTGCCGTAGACGCACCCAGTGTCAAGTCCCGTACAGTGGCGCCACTTCTGGAGCTTGCGCTTGGCATCATGGCCAAAGATGACATGATGTGGCCCATTCCACACCTGGCCCCAGGGCTCAGCATGTTCTTCATCCTTGCATGTGGCCCTGATGCCACCCTTCTCCCAGAAATCATCAATAATGACATTTCGCATGGTGACCATGTCGACCAACGATGTGCTTAGTCCTTGGTCGGGAACAAGACCGGCGTGCACAATGACAGTGTTGAGGCTTGGCATAAGCAAAGTGTAGGGAAGCTGCTCAAGGAAGCGAACTTGGCATACTGTGAGCTGTTTAATCCAATTATTCTCCGCAGGGAGAGCATACATCGGGTTGCGTGAGGCGTAGTACTCCCTGAGCACCACCTAGGAGGGAGATAAAGGGAATGGAATGTTGTATAGCAAGGTGAAAGTTTCAGCTAAATTCAATAGTAGCCAATACCTGTGGCTTTTTTTTTTTTTTTTCCATACTTGAAGCATCTGCTTGAAAAACAGGCACAGTCCCTATACACTTGCAAGCGTTTGTGCTGTACTTGTATGCAACAGTATTTACTACCGAACACCCCGGCACTATATATTACTTTTGCTGCCTGTACAATTAGTGCAAGAAATTATAAAATATACCTCAATATACCTCCTCTGCTTATCAGCCAACTCAATTCCAAGCAACAAATGTGTCCTGTACAGATGCACCGTAATACATGCTCTAAGTAGAAACCTGATGTGACCAGGGCCGATATAACATAAAAGTATTCCAATCAGTTTTTATTCCAAATTGGCCATTAGCCCTTCCCGATAGGTCAGAATGGTTTCGAGTCCAGTCCATATGGGCAGGCACCACGCTCAAATGGGCAGAGCCCGAACCATTTTGAGCTATCACGGAGGGCTAATGGCCAATTTGGAATAAAAACAGATTGGAATAGTTTTATGTTATACTGGCACAGTCTACATTAGGACTGGGCATTGTCTAAAATTTTAAACCAAATTACAGTCAAATTTTGATATAATGAAAATGGATATAATTAATTATTTGATATAAAAAAGTAAAGCTAAGCAATTCTCACATATTTATATTGAATATAACGAAGGTATTTTCATGTCGTATGCGACTTTCCGTTATAATGAGGTTTGACTGTGATTTCATTAATCACACTTTTGGATTTACAAATGTGATCTAAAATATAAACAAAATTGGTGATTTGTATATAAATTTTGCATCAAAAACAAACCATGCTACTCATAGGCGCAGACTACAGGGGGGCTCCGGGGCTCGAGCCCCCTCCGGAGTTTTCCCGGGAGGCGGAGCGCACCCCCGTCCCTTAAGTGTCTTTACTGGAGCTCTGTTACCCACATAAATTGAGGATTCTTTTGCGTTGCCTCTACCTTTTCTCTTTTGTTGCGGCTAAAAGCTTACGGCATCATTGTTGGCATGGGTGTACACAGCTTTTAATTGATACTTTCGCTTTATTTCGGCAAATCCTGACAAATAGGAGGACATGCGAAAGCACCAGCAGTGGCTACCTCATCCGTGTTTCTGCACTTCAACATTTTTTTTTTATTTCCGCTGAGAACCCCATGCACGACACAATATATTTAAATATATACACAGGACAAAGTTTATTATATTTTTTAAAGAGAAGGAGGTAGCCAACTAAAGGTAGCCTATGCTTAGAGAATGAATATGTTGATGTATGTTATCTCACTTCAAATTACTTTGCGTTCTTTTTTGACCCTGAAAAAAATCTGCAGACTTAAGTCACCCCTTTGGCAGAGTCTTCTATCAACGGTGTCCCAATATTGATGCTTTTTCCAGTAGGCAATGGTAACGACTGGCGACAAAAAAAAAAAAAAAAAAAACTCTTCTAATTATTTACAACTTTTACGCATTAGGGATGGAAAAATGGCCTCTTGCAAGCAGAGGCCATAAATACTGGGTGTTTCAGCAAACACTTTCAAAAAATGTTTAAAGGTTGCCAGTGGCAGATAGCACAATTCTAGTTCATGAGCTGGTCTACTCAAGAGGCGGACATTACTTGCACAAAAAATTGAAATGGATAATTGACTAATTAAGAAAATTTCACCAATTAGGTTTGAACATAATAACCTACCATGTTGCAATGTACAAATTCTAGCCGTGCATATATATATATATATATATATATATATAATTCTAGCCATGGATATATATATTTATATATATGTATATACATATATAAACCTACCCATGTATATATACAGGGTGTTTCAGCAAACACTTTCAAAATTTATTTAAGGCTGCATGTGGCAGATAGCCCAATTCTAGTTAATGAGCTGGTCTACTCGAAGAGGCGGACATTACTTGCACAAAAAATTGAAATGCATAATCAACGAATTAACAAAAATTAACTAATTAAGTTTTAAACTAATTACCTGATGGCCCATATTGCAATTTACAAATTGTAGCCGTGGAGTTCGCAAGGTGGATCCACTTGAAACGAATTCTCGGAATGACACCAGTTTCGAGATATTAATTCCCGAACTTTGCGGAGAAATGCATTGGTGTTCCAGTTAATCTTGTGTTTCAATGCATAAAGTGACATTTTGTTAAGAACCTAACTGGAATGCCAATGCATTTCTCTGCAAAGTTCAGGAATTAATATCTCGAAACTGGTGTCATCCCGAGAATTCGTTCCAAGTGGGGATTGCCTTGCAAACTCCACGGCTACAATTTGTAAATTGCAATATGGGCCATCAGGTAATTAGTCAAAAACTTAATTAGTGAATTTCTGTTAATTATTCGATTATGCATTTCAATTTCTTGTGCAAGTAACGTTCGCCTCGTCGAGTAGACCAGCTCATTAACTAGAATTGGGCTATCTGCCCCAGGCAACCGTTAAGAATTTTTGAGTGTTCGCTGAAATATCCTGTATATATATACATGGGTAGGTTTCGGAAAGCTGGTCGGCCCCCCCTCCCAGAAAGATGAAAACTCTCCGCCTATGATGCTACTTGAATGGACAGTTGCCTGACAGCAACACTCTGAGAGTGAATATATCGAGCATATTAAGTTCACACGTATATAATTATTGGTCCAGCTTTCAAAGCAACGAAGCTTGCTAACATAGTAGAGTGTTCTGTCGCTTAATAACAGTCAGGCAAGCTGCACTGAAGAGGTGCTGGCATGGCATGGGATTTTTGCTCTGCTGCCCGAAATGCAGCAAGCATGGGTGGCTACTGTCTCGAGCAACCCACAGGCGTAGCCTTAGAAGGCACATTAAAGCTCAATTTGCTGCCCTCTTCCTTGCTACTCTGCAAGTGAAGTACTGAGCAAAGGTATGCACTGATGCTTATTTTTCTTGTGATCTCAACTAATTAATCACAATAAGAAAACTTAATTGTGATTAAAGCATTAATTCCTTAACCAAAAGGTTATTTATCAATCGCCCAGTCCTAGTCTGTATGCATGATGCACTTTAAATTGAACTAGACATACGCCAAACAAACTGAGCTGATGCATGACTCTATAGATTGATGCTAGGCATCATTATAGCGCAGCTATATCGCAGAACCACATTTCATTCACCTTAGAGTCAATTTATGCAAGGGCACATGAGCAACAGCAATATGCTACACCAGATGAATTACGCTAACACTTAGCAATGTCACCAGAAAACTCGAGCCTCAAACACAGATGTAGAAATGGGAGAGCTTTTTGGCAACGACTTTTGAGTAATAGTTACTCTCTGTACATTCCAAGAGAAGCTGGCAATCAAGAGGTTCTTAGTATGACTCGCCTACCTTTGACGATGGTGACGAAATGTCTAAAAATTATGGAGCTTTGGCTTGCTTTTCAAGGTGGATAGACGATAGGATTAAGTACATGCGGACAAAGAGGGTGCTCCCATGGATAGCATCTACAACCAGTGTAGGAGACCCGACTCCCTGGTAAAAACCAAGAGAAAGGTCCATGGCTGCATGATGTTACTCTCGACTAAAACGCCTGCATACTGCTCTCGTCCGCCAATGAAGCGAATTCACTCTTGACCAACCAGCAGCTGAATCCACTCCCCACAGCCTGAAATCGCTTCCCGTCGAAAGTATCTTGTGCAAGTCACAGATAACCCATACTTAATTGCCATGAAACGGCACAATGTTGGGAATGCTACTACGTATGGCAGAGCAGGGTCAATCAAGCTTACCTAAATATGTGAACAAGTCATTTTCACTGAAGAGCTGTTGCCTGGGGTAGTAGTGTTGCTTGTGTTCAAAAATGGGAGAAATAGTTTATTTGAATAAGCCATATCATGGCACTTGAGAATGCAGTGCCCACAATATGACTTCAACAAATCAATATTTTTTCCCTACCGCTCTGCACAGCAGGTCTTGTGAGAACATCTTGTCCACAATTTAGATCAGTTTAAATCAGGCAGTTTAAATCCTCATTAAGTCTGCGTAGAACCTTTCCAGCGCATGAAAGGTCAAGGCATGCTGGAATGTGCAATGTTGGAACACTGCTTGGAATGAAGCATGCTTGAAAATGACGTGAAGCAGCGCTCTATCTGCATTGATTCGTCCGCGTGACAGGGACATTGTGCCTGAATCATCGAGCTATCTGCCAGCGCAAACACACACACACAAGCAAACATTGCAACAACGATGTGTTGCACTAGACGACGTACCTCGTCGTGATTGCCACGGACGGCGTGACACGAAGAGCGGTGGTTGATAAGAAACTCGAGAACATCTTCGCTTCTCGGTCCCTTGTTGACAAGATCGCCAACGAACAACTTGAGTGTGTCCTTCTCCCTGGCTTTGGCCACGGCAAGGAGATCCATGAGCTCTTCGTAACAACCGTGCACGTCGCCGACGACGAAAACTTGCTTAAAAGACTCAATGTACTCTGGTGTGAGAGTTTTGTGGATCTCAGAAGGCAAGGCAAAACCGAATGGGTGCTTGCGGCTCACCGGTTCGCGTAAGTAGGACCTCGCCGTGTACAAGAGTACGGATAATAACGCTCCCATTTTTGAATGGCTTCTCGGCGAATTTCTGAAGGAACCGCTCATTCACTGATAACGATCACAAAGCTTACACGCCATGCACTTTACACAATCTCACATGCGCACAGTTACCCTGCTCCTACGCTGGAACCATGATAGAGAACATGCGGGCGCATGCATGGAATAGCTCATGCACAACCACGTACCACGTACTTGACTCGCTGGGCTGTAGCCAATCAGAGCAGAATGCGCGTCGTCTTCTGCATCAGCAGACAAAAAGCGCCTGACTCCTGACTTCGCACTTAGTGGCTGCATTTATGCCCTTGCCTGAAACTAAACGCCAATGTACGAGTTTCCATTCATCAACAAATCTAGACAAAATGCAGCGAAATACATAGCGAATGCGCGGTGCACGAAGACAACCTTTAAATGCGTATAACACAGCGCAGAGTCTGACAGCCCGCATCATCCGTAAGATATTTTTATATTCTTGGAAGATTAGCTCACCTTTCTCTGTGACACATGGTCACGTCAGCACTTCGTTACTGTCTTTGCAGCAAATATTCGCTATCGTCGCTGTATCAGCGCCGACAGTCGCAGACAAAATGGCGCCACGCGTTTGCAACGCCAGCCTTTGCAACGCCAGCCTGCTTGTTTGTCGTCTGCTGCCTACACTCAACGAAACCGCAGTGTAGAAAGTGTAGTTTTCATGCTACACTAAAGGTATAAAAAATGAATTCGTGTAGGTGGACGCAGCTACACTTTTCTACACCAAGTAAAAAAAATGGCGACTTCCTACGTGTAGGTAAAAAAAAAGTAGCCCTACTATACCAGCTCCTCCTTTATTAGGTTTATTCAATTCAGCCAAGTTTATCTGCACCTTCTGCACCTTTTAACGGTGCCGTGCACCTAGACCTTCGATTCTTCGAGGTGCAGCGGTGCACCCGTGCACCCCCGAGCTCGATTGCACGGGGTGCAAGGCAAGGTGCCGCCGCGGTGCAGTGCACCCTTGAACCTTGCAGTTGAGTGGGTGCAGCCTGGCACACCATAACTGGTACCCCCTGCACCTTTTCGTTTGTGGTGCCGTGCACCTTTTCTGAATCGAACAAACCTATTTTTTTCAAAAATAGAGGAGGCGCCGACTATACATGTAAAACTTCTGGAGTGGAGGTGGCTCACCGAAAGTACAGTGTCTAGAATTCTAGGCACTGTACCGAAAGTGAAGTTGGTCGTCGCCATCTTGCTCAGGGCAAATACTCGCGCCGCCGTGGTTCGTCTGGTTAGTCGTCGTAGCAGAGTACTGAGTGTGCTGCCGCGCTGCTGTTGTAATGGTATTTAATAATTGTAGCATGCTTTTCTAGAGCATTGCAGCACATCAGTAGGCTATGGTGACACCGTGCGTTTCTTTCGGCTCGGCTGTACAAATCGGCTTAAGAAGACGCCGGGAATAATATTTCACCTGTAAGTACACCTTTCTCTTTGTTTGCTTACGGCGCCGCCTGTGTGGTGAAAGTGGACGTACATGATGTACTACATTACACGAGTCTCGATGTTAAATTTACGCCTTAAATAATCTTGGCGCGCCGCTGCGTGTGGTTGGGCTGGGATTTCAGTGCAAAGCTTGCAGCGCGCGCTCTAGTTGGGCTCAAATACGCGTGCGGTCTGGTTGTACGTACCGCACTGTGTCAATGTTGGCCCACCCCCAAATTTCAAGTACAAATTTCATGTTGGCCCAGCCGCAAATTTCAGTTGGCCCACCCCTATCTATAAGCTTCCCCATGCATTTTCTATGGAGCCCTATGTATTCTCTCTGATCATTTTTTCATTAGTTTAAATTGTTCCTAATCGCTTAAAGCGCTACCAGTCAGCTATCTAAATTTACACTAATTATAACGATTAAATGTCTTAACTCCGCAAGTTACGCATTTTTGTGCAGATACAAACACTTCGCATGACGGAGGTGGGGTACTCGCCAAAGAAGGCTTACGCATTAAAAGAAGCTAATCATTAAAACGCTTTCATGCACACAAAAAAAATTTTTGTATCATATATTACTGTAACTAAATTGCCTCATCGCAAGTAAAATATTTATGTAAGATAAATATTTTTGTGCAATTTTTGATCGGGGAACCGAAAACGCACTCCGAGTGTCGCGCGTATTCCGTGGCCGCCTACTTATATCCTTATATGCTAGGACCATGCTCTATTGCCCCTGGAAATATGACCGCCGGTGGCTTCACTTGCTCCCGAAGGCGACTGCAACGGCTGCCACTCCAGAAGTTTCAGTATATAACCTCATCCCAAGGAGGTTTTTAAAAAAAATTGCTGGAGTGGCAGCCCCCGCAGTTTCTTACCAGCACAGGTGAAGCCGCAGTTGACAGCTGAAATCTGCTCACAGCTCACGTCCTTTTGGTCAGTTATTGCAAATGCTAGGCTAACTTGAAATTAAAAGCTCGAAGTTATCGCTTAAAATGTTACCTTTGGCTTTGTATTAATATCATGATGCACCATAAAATTTGAAAATACGTTAAGGCTTTCTTCTGAAACCAGTGACAGAAAGAAAGACGTCGAACGACATCTGCACGGAAGCGCTTCGTATATCCCTGCTATTTCCTAACGTTATTGCTTGCCTATGGTGAGATGGCGGCGGTCCGGCTTCACTTTTGTAACGGCAGCTCCACTCCGGCAAGTTGTTATTTAAACCTCCATGCCCCCTCCTAGTATAACCCATAGAGTTTCCTTGTTCGCATGGAGATAGTGATTAGTGAACTAGAATAGAGGGAGCTAATGGGACGGCCGGAGAGCGTTCAGTGGTGTGCGTGGCTGGCTCCTCCGCACCGCGGCGCTCGCAACCGATGGCAAGCTGAGTACCTAACGGAACATGAAAAATATGTGACGGCTAAAGGTAGCAGAAATGCAGCTGTGATGAAAAATAGGGCACTGTGGAATTACAATAGGTACGAAGTGGTGAGAGGGATTTGGAAAGGGGTGATGGTCCCTAGTTTGACTTTCGGCAATGCGGTCCTGTGCATGAGATCAGAGGTTCGAGCAAGGTTGGAAGTTAAGCAGCGAGGGGTAGGTAGACTGGCTCTGGGAGCACACGGAAATACACCAAATCAGGGGGTACAGGGTGACATGGGATGGACGTCATTCGAGGGCAGGGAAGCCAGCAGCAAGATAGAATTTGAGGAGCGATTGAGAGAGATGGCAGAAAAGCGGTGGGCAAGGAGAGTTTTCAGTTATTTGTACATGAGGAATGTTGATACAAAATGGAGGAAGCTGACCAGAAAACTGTCAATCAAATATTTGGACTGCAGGAGGGGTGCAAACCAGGAAACAGCGGTTAAGAAAAAGGTTAAGGAAACAGAGAGGGGTCTGTGGAAAACAGGGATGCAGACGAAATCAGCACTGGCCACATACCGAACTTTCAAGCAAGAAATTGCCAAAGAAAATATCTACGATAATTCTAGGGGAAGCTCTTTGTTGTTTGAAGCCAGGACGGGAGTATTGCGGACTAAGATGTACCGAGTCAAGTACCAAGGTATAGACACGTTGTGCTGTGCGTGTGGAGAAGAAGAGGAAACGGCTGAACACCTCATACTTTTCTGTAAGGGGCTTAACCCTACAGTGCAAGGCAACGGGGCTGATTTTTTCAAAGCATTGGGGTTTAGGGACAGTGAAGGCAAAATAGACTTTAAGCGGGTAGAAATAACCAAACAGAGGTTATCTGATTGGTGGATAAAATTAAGGCAGGGGTGAAATTTCACCCACCACAAAGTACAAATTATCTTAATAGTCATGGCTAGGTGGCGTATGTCACCGCCCGATTTAAAGGGTTCAGCCTCATCCATCCATCCATCCATCCAAGCTGTGTGGTAAAGAGGGAGATAGCTTAGGTTTGAAGTATAGTAAAGAAAAATCGGCAGTCATGACTTTTAATGATAATCAGGGCGGCGAGCATAGGATACAGGAGGTTACGCTGGAGGTGGTGGATAAGTACAAATATCTTGGAGTGTGGATAAACAATGGGGCTGAGTACCTAACGGAACATGAAAAATATGTGACGGCTAAAGTTAGCAGAAATGCAGCTGTGATGAAAAATAGGGCACTGTGGAATTACAATAGGTACGAAGTGGTGAGAGGGATTTGGAAAGGGGTGATGGTCCCTAGTTTGACTTTCGGCAATGCGGTCCTGTGCATGAGATCAGAGGTTCGAGCAAGGTTGGAAGTTAAGCAGCGAGGGGTAGGTAGACTGGCTCTGGGAGCACACGGAAATACACCAAATCAGGGGGTACAGGGTGACATGGGATGGACGTCATTCGAGGGCAGGGAAGCCAGCAGCAAGATAGAATTTGAGGAGCGATTGAGAGAGATGGCAGAAAAGCGGTGGGCAAGGAGAGTTTTCAGTTATTTGTACATGAGGAATGTTGATACAAAATGGAGGAAGCTGACCAGAAAACTGTCAATCAAATATTTGGACTGCAGGAGGGGTGCAAACCAGGAAACAGCGGTTAAGAAAAAGGTTAAGGAAACAGAGAGGGGTCTGTGGAAAACAGGGATGCAGACGAAATCAGCACTGGGCACATACCGAACTTTCAAGCAAGAAATTGCCAAAGAAAATATCTACGATAATTCTAGGGGAAGCTCTTTGTTGTTTGAAGCCAGGACGGGAGTATTGCGGACTAAGATGTACCGAGTCAAGTACCAAGGTATAGACACGTTGTGCTGTGCGTGTGGAGAAGAAGAGGAAACGGCTGAACACCTCATACTTTTCTGTAAGGGGCTTAACCCTACAGTGCAAGGCAACGGGGCTGATTTTTTCAAAGCATTGGGGTTTAGGGACAGTGAAGGCAAAATAGACTTTAAGCGGGTAGAAATAACCAAACAGAGGTTATCTGATTGGTGGATAAAATTAAGGCAGGGGTGAAATTTCACCCAACACAAAGTACAAATTATCTTAATAGTCATGGCTAGGTGACGTATGTCACCGCCCGATTTAAAGGGTTCAGCCTCATCCATCCATCCATCCATCCAAGCAGAGGGGTGAACCAGAAGCTGATGTAGGCAGAAAATGGAATAACTTCTTAAACTGTAGAAGGGAAGCATCCAATTTGATCAATGAGAAGATCAGAAGAAAGGGGAGCCAATGGTTGTCAGAAGTAAACAAAAAGGATAGAAAAGCAGCGAAGAAATTTTGGAAACATCTCAACTCCTTGAGTAATAAGACTAGCCTAGAGCAGAGGTTTATAGCTACAGCTCAAGGTGTTCGACTAGAGGGAGATGAGGCAATGGAACATATAAGAGCAATGATGACAGAAAAATTTAAAGAACGAAACATAGCATGTGCTCAATCAGGTGAGGATGGACTAGTCAGTGCAGTGGCTCCACTGGCACAAAGCGAGTGGGAAAGGGCAGAGAAGAGGGTTCCTAGTAGCACGTCGACAGGTCCTGATGGCATCCCAATTATGTTGATAAAGACATTGGGCCCAAAATCTAAGAAAGCATTAAGAGAGGCAGTGAGCAAAATGATAATGGACGGTAAAGCCCCCGACGGGTGGAGACTGAGCAGGATGAGCATGATATATAAGAGAAAGGGGGACAAAGCCGACATAAACAACTACCGTCCCATAACAGTGACGTCAGTGGTTTACAGGGTAGTGATGCAGATTATAAAGGACAGACTGCAGGCATGGGTGGAGAGCGAGGAGGTGCTGGGGGAACTACAAAATGGGTTCCGAAAACAAAGAAGGTTAGAAGATAATCTGTTCTCATTGACACAGTGTATTGAAATAGCAGAAAAGGAACACAGGCCCCTATGGCTTGCCTTTCTGGATATCAAGGGAGCCTATGACAGTGTAATCCAAAAGGATTTGTGGGACATACTGGGCACTCTAGAGGTGGAAGATGGAGTAAGAAATCTTTTAAAAGATATCTGTAAAAGTAACAAGGTGCTTATAAAATGGGAAAACAAGGTATCTGGGCCTATAGAGATACAGCAAGGGCTTAGGCAGGGGTGCCCTCTGTCACCTCTGTTGTTCATGCTGTATTTACAAGGATTAGAGAAAAAATTAGAGAGGAGCGGACTTGGCTTCAACCTTTCCTATTTCAAGCAAGGAGAATGGATTAAACAGTCATTACCAGGACTGATGTATGCGGATGACATTGTACTTATGGCTGACAGCAAGGAAGACATGCAGAGATTAATGGACATCTGTGGTAAAGAGGGAGATAGCTTAGGTTTGAAGTTTAGTAAAGAAAAATCGGCAGTCATGACTTTTAATGATAATCAGGGCAGCGAGCATAGGATACAGGAGGTTACGCTGGAGGTGGTGGATAAGTACAAATATCTTGGAGTGTGGATAAACAATGGGGCTGAGTACCTAACGGAACATGAAAAATATGTGACGGCTAAAGGTAGCAGAAATGCAGCTGTGATGAAAAATAGGGCACTGTGGAATTGCAATAGGTACGAAGTGGTGAGAGGGATTTGGAAAGGGGTGATGGTCCCTAGTTTGACTTTCGGCAATGCGGTCCTGTGCATGAGATCGGAGGTTCGAGCAAGGTTGGAAGCTAAGCAGCGAGGGGTAGGTAGACTGGCTCTGGGAGCACACGGAAATACACCAAATCAGGGGGTACAGCTAGGGTGACATGGGATGGACGTCATTCGAGGGCAGGGAAGCCAGCAGCAAGATAGAATTTGAGGAGCGATTGAGAGAAATGGCAGAAAAGCGGTGGGCAAGGAGAGTTTTCAGTTATTTGTACATGAGGAATGTTGATACAAAATGGAGGAAGCTGACCAGAAAACTGTCAATCAAATATTTGGACTGCAGGAGGGGTGCAAACCAGGAAACAGCGGTTAAGAAAAAGGTTAAGGAAACAGAGAGGGCAGGGGTGAAATTTCACCCACCACAAAGTACAAAATAGGTTAATAGTCATGGCTAGGTGGCGTATGCCACCGCCCGGTTTAAAGGGTTCAGCCTCATCCATCCATGGAAAGCGGTGGGCAAGGAGAGTTTTCAGTTATTTGTACATTAGGAATGTTGATACAAAATGGAGGAAGCAGACCAGAAAATCGTCAATCAAATATTTGGACTGCAGGAGGGGTGCAAACCAGGAAACAGCGGTTAAGAAAAATGTTAAAGAAACAGAGAGGGGTCTATGGAAACCAGGGATGCAGACGAAATCAGCACTCAGAGAGGCTCTTTCTGAACACACTATATGTTACATGGTGGACATTTTTTATATATGACTTCATTCTAGAAGGTCCTTGCATGTCGTTCGGATTCTGTAAACTTGACAATTCACTTAATAGATTCTGTTGAGGGCAGTAGCGCACCCAGGATCTCTGCCAGGGGGGGTTGACAGTTTGCCGATACCATCTAAACAGCACTAATTTCGATTTCTTCACGGGAAATTGTCAATAAAATGCGCTTTTTGCGAGTGTGCAGACGATTGCGCGTCTTATATATCTTAGTTGCAGTACTCAAATGCGTAAGGAAAGAAAAGGGGTTAAACAAAAGGCGGGGTTAAGTCGGCCTCAGGAGGGGGGGGGGGGGGGGTTCCAACCCCCGAATCCCCCCCCCCCCCCCCGTCGGTGCGCCACTGGTTGAGGGGCTTTAAAGCATGGTGTGTGCATTCTTCCAACCCGACATCGCTGATTGAATTGAGTATTCTTAGTCTGCTCTGCTGCTGTACTGTTCTGCTGTGTTTGAGTATTTGTTGTCTGTTCTTCTGCTGCTAGAAATGCAGTAAAGCTAAATTCCCCGCGGATCAACTGGCGCCAGAAAAAGACAACTGCATTTCACATCCCTTCACATTCTGTAATATCTGTATCTGCTTCGGATGTCTTTCGGTCAATTGTTTTTCTTTGATACCTTTACTCAGTGCTCCTCGTGGGGCCTCCAAGATATGTTGAAATAAACATCATCACCTATCTAGATGTGCGGTAAACAAAGCGAGAGAATACGTCTTGCTGTGTTTTTATCCGCTGCGTTGCCACTTGCCACCGCGCGCACCGCCCTCCGCCCCTCCGCTGCCCTGGTAAACCTATATAGGGGCTTTAGGTAAACTAAACATCAAGGGGCTTTAAGGTAAACCGGCGTCGGGAACCACCTGGCGGCAATGTGTTGTACTATCGCCGACGGCGGCGGGCCGCTCTTTCGCGGGGCACTGAAAGCTCAGTGCATAGAAATTTCAGTAGCTCAGAAAAGATCTTTATCGATAGCATTTCTAGATATTAAAGGAGCTTATGACAACGTAGACAGGGAATTGTTATGGGATATTCTTAAGCACGAAGGCATAGATGACGATTTCGTGGAGCAGCTGAGGGAGATATATAGAGCCAAGTACAAGTTGTATGGGAAAGCCGGAAAGGCACGGCCGCTCGATGAAACGCACGAGGTGCGGCCTGCCACGTCGCCCGAAACCGGTGTGAGGCGCCTAGTTCTCCGCGCCATTGCAGCAGCGCCACTGCTCCGGGACAGGCGCGCGGGTGGGAGCGTTTTTTAGGCGCCGTCCGCATGCTTCGCGCAGCGGCCGCACTTCGCGTTTACATTTTATTGACGCGAGAGTTGTGCTTTTTGTTTCCAAAATATAAATTAAATATCAACGCTGCCTGCAAGGATATCAATATACCCAGGAGTCGGTATTGGGCCGCTAATAGGCTCACATAGGCCAGGACGGCACACTTCTGCCGCTGGTTTCGAGCCTTATGTCCATCGTTCAAGAGACCTGGCGAGTTCTTTATCGTGAGGCAGTACTGCTGATACAGTGGGCGCTTTTGTTGAGTGTGCAATTTACTTCCCTCACTTGACGTCTTGTTTGCTGGTTAAAAAAAAAAAAAAAAAAAAAAAAAAAAAAAAAAAAAACGTTATATGAAACTTCTTACAAATGCGCGCATAATGACATAAGTTTGTATAACTATTTTCTGCTAGATTTCTTTACTTTCACCTTCCTAGAATAATGGGGTAGGTAATAACAGTTTACAACGTATCGTACAGCCACATTGCCGGCGTGTGGCATATTTATGTAAAGACGATGCAGCGAAAAAAAGTTGTTCATCGTGAATAGAGCACTTGCTATGTTAAGAAAAAGAACCCTGTAATATGAAACTTCTTACAAATGCGTGCATAATGACAGGTTTGTATAACTATTTTCTGCTATATTTCGTTAGTTTCACCTTTCTAGAAAAATGGGGTAGATAGCAGTTTATAACGGATCGTACATTAACCACATTGCCGATATGTAGCATATTTATGTGAAGACGATGCCGTGAAAAAAAAAAGTTGTTCAGTGTGAATAGAGCAATTGCAACGGTGAAACGAAAAACAGATCGAGGGAGGCTGTGCTTTCTTTATTCACACGATGTGAAGCCATGTTAAAGCGCCTCGTTCAACAGCTTTAAAATCGTACTACCTTCCGTGACGGAAGCTTGTAGGCAGTTCGCCAGTAGCGGCTGTAACAATTTGCTTAGAAACACCTTACACAGTTCCTCGGTGTTGCCGTCGGTGAAGGGAAGCGAACGCACCAATTAAAAACGTGCTTCCTTTGCCACTTGTCCCTGTCGTGAAATGTTTTTTTCAGCCATGCTTTACGGCGTTCCACGTCACTCGGAAACTCAGGGTACCGGATCAATGGTTCTTTTCTTGCGTTAGTAACACACAGCGGCACGCAACAGTTGCGCGGGATAGTGCCACATGCAACACGACAAGGACCTCGACACATTTATACTACCACGTGTGCGGACAAAAAGGCGTGTAAGCAAGACGCGAAATCTCTCCCGCGGCGCCTTCCCGGAGGGAGAGCAGTCCCGCAGCAGTAGCGCCACCCCTAAAAAAGCGGCGGCAAATGTCAACTTTCGCTTCACAGCTCCGCCCATACTTCGCCGCGAGACGTGGCAGGCCGCACCTCGTGCGTTTCATCGAGCGGCCGTGGGAAAGGTAATGAAATGGTGGGATTCACCAAGGATTGAAGCAAGGGTGTCCTCTGTCTCAATTGTTGTTCACGCTTTACGTAAAGGTTATAGAAAGACGACTGGAAAACAGCGAATTAGGGTTTGATTTATCCTACATGCGTAATGGACAAATGGTGCAACAGAAGGTCCCTGGACTGATGTACGCGGACGACATTGTGCTACTAGCGGACAATAAAAACGATTTACAGATACTTGCGAATATCTGTGGCAACGCAGCGACAAATCTCGGCCTTAAGTTTAGCACAGAGAAATCGATAATTATGATCTGTAATGAAGAGACGAGTAATTACGTGGTGTCAATTCAACAGCGAGTCATACCCATAGTCAAGCAATATAAGTACCTCGGGGTACACCTAAACGAAGGGAAGAATTACTCAAACAACCACCAAGATAATCTGAAAATAAAGGGGAAGCGGAATTCAGCAATAATGAAACACAGAGCACTGTGGGGCCACAATAAGTATGAGGTGATGCGTGGAATCTGGAAAGGAGTAATGGTGCCAGCGCTAACGTTCGCAAATGCCATTCTATGCTTAAAATCGTATATATTGTCGGGGTTGGAAGTTAACCAAATATCAGTAGGCCGATTGGCTTTGGGAGCCCACGGTAAAATCACAAATGATCGAGGCAGTGCAGGGTGACATGGGTTGGGCCTCTTTTGAAGTCAGGGAAGCACAGAGCAAAATTATTTTTGAAGAAAGGCTCAGGAACATGGATAAAAATAAATGGGCGGCTAAGGCGCACAAGTATCTGTGCCTGAAAAGCGTGGATACAGAATGGAGGAAGAGGTCATGGAAGTTGGCAACTGTAGTGTCCACGCATAGCACTTTTTGTAATGTAAGAAGGCAACCCTGATAGGCAGCAGGGGGGGCTTCCAAGATGGCTAATGTAGTATGAGTAAACCTGTGTGCGTTCCCGACAAAATCGGCCATAATCAGTCATATTACTCAAACTATGACACGTTACATTGGCGACGAGGATGGTATGCTGTCCCATACAGGTAGATGTGAAAGTGCTCAATTCCCCACACCACAGCCAGCATTTCCCTTTCAATTTGAGAGTAGCGTGCTTCCACAGAAGAAAGAGCACGACTCCCATATGCTATCACCCTGGTTTCGCTTCCGGATGTCTGCGTGAGAATGGCACCTAGACCATGAGGAGCAGCATCTATAATGAGTGTGATATCCTTTCCTGGGTCGAAATAGGCAAGAGCTGTGGCCTCGGAAAGCTTTCTCTTCAGTTCGTCCAGGGCATCTTGCTGTATTTCTGTCCAACACCAGTCCTCTCCTTTGGCTATAAGTTTCCTGAGTGGTTGGGTGAGGTGGTCCAGGTTCGGTATGAACCGACCACAGTAGTTAACAAGACCAAGGAGAGACTTCACTTCACCGGCACTAGTGGGTGGTGAGGCACCGATTACTGCAGACACCTTAGTGGGGTATGGTTGCACACCTTTGTTTGAGAACACATGCCAGCAAAAGGTAAGCTCCTGTTGGTAGAACTTGCATTTCTTGACGTTCAATGTAAGGCCACTTACAAGTAGACATTCCAGTGTCGCCTTCAAAGCTCCATCATGCTCTTTCTCAGTCTTTCCATACACCAATATGTCATCGCTTACGTTGAGCACGTTGGAGATGTTGGTTAGAACCTGACGGATGGTGTCCTAGAACACTTCGGCTGCTGAGTTGATTCCGAGTTGAGTCTCTTGTATCGGAAGAGTCCAGCATGTGTAGAGAAAGTGGTGATCACACGAGATGATGCATAAAGTTCTAGTTGGTGGTATCCATCTTTCAGATAGAGTTTAGAGAATAAGATGGATCCACTCAAAGCAACAAGAATGTCGTCCACTGACGGTGTGACATGTCTCTCACGCTGGATGGCTTGATTAGCACAGCGCATGTCGACACACATTCGAATATGCTCGGGGTCATGTAGTTTCTGTACTACCACGATTGGAGATACCCAGGGGGTTGGTCCTTGAGTCTTTTCAATTATACCGAGGGACTGTAGCCTTTCAAGCTCTTCTTTCAGTGGCTTTCGTATGGAGAAGGGGATGCGCGTCTTTGAGGCTGTACTACTGGTTGAACAAGGGGGTCAACATGGAGGTGCACCTGGAAGTCCTTTATAGACAGCCCACTCCGTTGAAAAGGTCTGGGAAGGCCACTCTCGGATCCAGTCCGTTTGGCACCTCTCCCACACTGTACGTGATCTGGACTAGTCCTAGACGGGAAGCTGCAGAGAAACTAAGTAGCGGGGTACAGTCTCCAGACACAACGTAGAGAGTTTCATGGCTGCTGCTCTCCCTGAAGATCATGAGAACGTCAAGCTTTCCGAGCAGCGGTAAAGGAGAATTTGCGCCATAAGCAAATACTTTCTTAAGACCTCTTGGACAGCGTTTCCGTGCTCAAACAATTTTTTAAGCTATTCGAACCGATGACAGACACGGTAGCGCCAGTGTCAATGGTAAAACGGACGGTCTCACCATCGAGTTTGACATCAACTTGTGGAGACGCCGTGACTGCGTGACAGTGATAGGAAGTCACGAAGTCCCGCACAACTGCATGCCCTACCAGCAGCCCTACCAGCAACTCCCAAGACCGCCTCACAGCGGTACCCCCAACGAACCAGGCAACGACCTGAGCGCCTGAAAGCCTATGTGTTTGAACAAAAGTGAATTTTCCTTCCCTGAGGCGATGATGTAGTTTCCACGCATAGCACTTTTTGTAATGTAGGAAGGCAACCCTGGTAGACAGCAGGAGGGCTTCCAAGATGACTGCAATGTAGCATAAATAAACCTGTGTGCGTTCCCGACAAAATCGGCCGTAATCAACCATATTATACTCAAACTACGACAAGTTACAATAAGTACACGATTATCAAAACTGTAAATATACAACCATGCAGGGGTGATCAGAAAGAAAGTGAGAGAAATACAGACAGTCAATTGGATACAAAGAATGGAAACAAAAAGGACTATGGAGATTTACAAGAATGAGATGAAAGAAAATAGAAGGAAAAATCTGTACGATAACACAAAGGACAGTGCCTTGCTATTTGGGGCTCGAGCCGGTTGCCTAAGGACCAAAGCATACCGGAGCAAATATTCGGAATTAGATGAGGCATCTGTATGCTGCAGTAAAGATCCGGAGACCACTCAGCACATCCTAATGGAATGCGAAGGGATTCACCTAGCGAGAACTGTAGGTAACGTACAACTTCCAGAAGCGCTTGGCCCTTGGGTTTAAAGTGGAAGGAAACATCAACCGATCAGCCGTAGAGATAAGCAAGAGATGATTAGAGTACTGGTGGGAAAAAAGCAGGGAAGAGATTGACACGACCTGATCTGTTAAAATCATAGGTAGTGGTACAGGGTAGATATTGGGGGGAAAAAAAGAAAAAGATTAATGAGAGGTATACAAAAATGCTAGATGAAGGACATGTATAGTATATACCTGATTAAATCAAGTAGGCTAGGTGACTATTTGTCACCGCACCGTTTCAAAGGGGATGCCATTAAATCATCATCAGCATGTTAAAACCCCTTGATCTTGAAAGTAGCGACACTCTCCTCCGCGCGCGCGCTTTCCTCCTCAATTCTCCTCGGATTTCTCCGTTCAGAGTGCCGCGCGCGGTGCGCACGGCACGCGGAGCCCTCCAGTAGCTCGCTGCAGCCGCATTGGCACCAATGCGCGCGCTTGTTTATTCGGCCCTTTCAAGCGTTATATGGGAATTTGTACCTTGTGAAACTGTCGCGACGAAAGTACGCTTCCGATAGAACGGCGTGACAATTTTAATTTTTTTTATGACGCTTTGATAAAAACAAGCGTAATTGCGCACCGAAAAAAATGACTACCAAGCCTCTCCGTCGCCACTTGGGCTGTCCGTAACGCGGAGGTGTATTGCGCGCATATAATGTAAGCAGCATAGAATATACACGAGAATTTGTTTCATAATCGTGGCTCTTAAAAAGCTCAAAGAAGGTAACCAAGAAGACATGTGATAGTTTATTTAAAGCGAATTCGCCGAATTGAGTGGGCCGAAAGCCTTTGTACCAATGCCACTGAGCAAAATATGTGCTGTGTTTGCGAAAAAGGCTATATAGAACTTAACGCACGCGCCTGTATTCCGTCACGATGAAACGACGAGAAATTGTATTCCATCACTTCTGGGACTACCCCAAGTCTCTAAAGAAAAGGCTGATTGCTCACACGGAAACATCGAAGACTATGGCAATGGATAATTAACTTACAGCACTCAAGATGTAAAGTTTATCAGAGTTCAGGGAGATTATGAAAAGCGCGTGGCTTGTACTTTATGAGCATCCGCGAATA